>NC_137945.1:26532169-26899669 GCF_963969265.1 Rhamphochromis sp. 'chilingali' | reverse complement strand
CGAGGCCACACTCGGACGCTCATGTATAATTACAGTCACAGACACCCCCAAACATCCATGTAGACAGAGCGGTACGCCCATACGCACACAGGCACAGACAGTCAGTCAGACCTATTGATGTCAACCTTTTGCTCTCAGTTATCATCTGCACACAGGCAGGCTTCATATTGAATCAGAGGGACAGGGTTAAATAAAACTGGAAGGCTTTCACTTTCAATCTCATCCAGCCTCCAACTTACATGCCTCGGCCGAAAGACTGGGAGATAGAGGGCCTTTGGATGTCAATGCGCAGAGACAACACACTGCATGTGGGCATCTGAATAACCTAAACTAACTTTTAGAGATACGCAGACCAGTCACCCCACATAATACCACAGATATAGAAAGTACAAACAACGTAAACAAAGTCTGTGTATTAAGTAGAACGTGAACAGGCTCAGGCAGAAACACAATGCTTATATGTATATATCACCAGCCCACAAGCTCCAGAAGCTCGTAGGAGAGTAAACTAGTACGGTAGTGTCGCATATCGTCCACACAGACAGAATGAAAGTTATAACTGTTCGTTGTAATGAGGAAAGTGATAGAAAAGCTGATAATGCGATGCCCACTGATGCTTGTTCTGTACAGCAGTGAAGTATTTACTGCATCAGATTTAACCACACACGGGCTCGCACACAATTTGTTAGCTGTCAGCCCTCTGCAGCGCCAAAGGACCCTGCGAAAATTAATCAGTGACATTAAAAAACAGACCAAAATGCGTCACGCTTTGATGCAACCCAATGTGTTTATTGATTAATAAACGGTCAAAGGATTCCATTTCCCAAATATACTGTCTCTGCCGGCTCGGCGCTGCCGAAGAGGCTTTTTCCCTCAGGACAAATGTGTTTCAGCTGAGCTGATCCAATCCCTTCTCCATTGTTTTTATGTACCTCTGTTTAGCACTCCCCGGGCTCCACTGACTACCTGTCTGTTTAGAAGCCTATAAACATAAATCAGGCTTGTTATAGACTTTTTCATAAATTCCTCACTATAGAAGAAAGTAGCTCTAACCGATGGATCAAACGCCGTCGAGGCTTTTACTTTTATTTTTTCTGCTTTTCTGAAATGAATTCCTGTCCTGGCAGTGTTAAGAACATTATTGCTATCATTAAAGCGCTGTTGAAAATCTGTGGTAGTAAGCCAAGAGCCATGAAACCTGGCTATTGTTTTCATGTCCATACAGTAGATTTAAAGTACTGGATCCCTACCAGTTTGTATTGACTTTGCGGTGAGGCTCCAGTCCCTGAAAGACATTGATTTACAATTTATACAACAAAGCTCAGGCTCCACTTTCTGCTTATAGACAATAGCAAACGGTAAACACCGCTGTTCTGTCATGCATTGAAAATGTTCATACGCAGTGCTAATTTCTGCCTCTTGAACTGTAAAGGTCAATCACACTGACTCTTTGTATTCATCAGTACCTTCATCTGAAAAGTAACTTTGATTCCATCCAAATAGTTGATTTGTTAGTCATAACTCTCGATTTTTTACCCCACTAGTCTTAACCCCACTCAAAGCTTTGACCTCAGCAGCACACCAGTAGAGAGTCTATGTCACCTCTGGCACTCCCATTTGTCCCCTCACTGCACTTCAGTGGGAAAGATAATTACGCTTCAAATGAAGCTCCCTTCATTGTGTTGGCTAATGTTCAAAGCTCCCTCTTTTCTCGCACACAGTACAATGGTTAAGGTCAATGGATCCACACTCACCTCTTATTTACAAGATTCATGTTTATCTAATGCAAAATCAATAGCTCAGCACCAGGGAGAAGTTAGGGCTCGACTAACAATCGTTGAGAGCTACTTAACGGCACATCTGCCAGCGCTTTAGTGGGCCATAAAGGAGAGGGATTGTCGTCGACTGGCCTCAGCGGTGGTGTTGGAGTGTGGTGTCCTCACACGGCAGAGGGGTGGCTGCGTTCATCTCTTACGTCTAACAATCCTTTAACATGGATATAATAACTGTTTTTTTTATTGCTGTTTAGATACTCGAAGGAAGCAGAAACAAGCTTTGACCTCAACAGAGACATATTATGACTTTTTTGGTTGCTATAGAGGTCTGGACATTAAATTTAGATGACCTGTTGTTTTAAATGAATGGTAGCAGCTTCACTGCCCACTCACTCTTGATTTGGCTAATGGTAACTGAGAACTTTAAAAACAGCTAAAAATAAAGGATTTCATTTACTGCAAGTCATGGTTCTGCTGAGGGGTGTCAAACATAAGGCCCGGGGACTGAAATCATCCTGGCAAAGACTCCAATCTGGCCCACTGAATGTCTTTGAAAAGTGTGGCAGAGAGAATAAGTTTGGACTATTAACTGCATGTTTTAAAACAACAGTTACCATTCATACCACACCAAAGTAATTAAGTAACAATTAATTAAGTTAAGTAATTAAGTAAAAGACAGAAAAGTTCCTGTTTTTTCTCAGTATACTAAAGAAATATTTGATTTTTACAGTGGTTTTATAGTTAAAGGAAACATTTATAAAATCTTTTTATTTTCGCTTCTGTTTATCCTTTTTCAGGGTCGCAGGGGGCACCTATCACAGCTGTCTTAGGGCGAGAGGCGAGGTACACCCTGGACAGGTCGCCAGTCTGTCGGAGGGCTAACACATAGACATAGACAACCATTCGCGCTGACATTGACTCACGCATTCACACCTATGGGAAATTTAGAGTTTCCAATTAGCGTATCCCCACTAAGGCCATGTCCACACTAATGAAAACGCATCTTTTTCTCTCCGTTTTGGTTTTCCGTCCACACTGAGACGCCGTTTTTGGCCAAGGGTAACTGAGCTTTTTGAAAACGCTCTCCAAAGCGGATACATTTGAAAACGCCATTTTTGCGTAATAGTGTAGACTGCGTAAACGGAGGCTTTCGGAAACGATGATGCATTTTAGTCATATGATGCAGTCATGTGACCAATTAAACAAAGATAGCGGAGGGCATTATACAGCAGTTGTTTTGTTTGCTCTCAATTTTGACAGCCCTATTAAAGATTAATATCAGTCTGTGCGTTTTTAGACAAAAACGCCGTTTTCAATTTATCCAGATTAGTGTAGACGTAGCCTAACACGTCTTTGGACTGTGGGAGGAAGCCGGAGTTTATCATTTATAATGCTGGCAGATTTCTGTCAGTTACCACAGCAGCATTTCTTATTATTATGTCGAAAAACCGAGACATGCTGTTCACTTCTCTTCCTCATATTAACATATCTCAGGGATTAAATGTGTAGTTAAACATCTGCACACTGAGAGGAAAGGGGAGTTTCACTGCCCCGGCCCACTCAAGTAAGCTGCATGTGGCTCACGATGCAAAATGACATTGACATTTCCTTATTCATATGTATTGAGTTTAAAAAGCTTGTCGTCCTTATTTACTTTCTATTTTTTAAATCGCAGACATAGAGGCAGAAGGCATAGAAGGCAAAATTGGGAAGCAGTGCTTGTTGGCAGCAAAACAGCACTGAGAGGAAACCTTACTTGTTTAGAGTAATTACAGTAACAGTAACTGTGGTCATTTTGATGTCAGCATGAACAAGCTTTATAAATTAAGAAGTGTGCACGGCTTGTGACATTGTGCGATGCTGACAAATGGCTGTGTGCTGCAGTAAAAGTTCAAAAGACTAACTGACTAACTATGATACTTCATCATGCAAAACTCTCCCTTGACATGGTGGTGTAATATCCTCCAGACCTGTGGAGACACCTCCACCTTATTTCCTGGTTCCCTGCACTTTGAATAGATCAGCACTTAGAAATCTGCCTCAGCGGCTCTGCTCGGGGGCGTGCATCATTTGGCCCCAAAATTCACTTTTCCCCACCAGTAAGCACTATCTGTCTCGCACCCTCATGAACCCAGACAAAGACCTTGCCATCTGTCAGTGTCGTTCGCCGCAAAGTGGCTGCGATTAATTGAAAAACAATGGCGGGGCCGAAAGGGAGGGTCAAAGCAATATGCATCGTAGCCTCGCGGGGTCACCTCCTCATTTCCTCGTCGTCGAAACGCCTTCTCCTGACATTAGCCGCAGAGATGTCGGAACACGTTGTGCCTGTTTGGTTTAACATCCTCCCCTCATTTGGCAGTGGGTATTATTGGGTGGACAGATCCAGGAGACTCTTATCTGTCTCTGTCTGTGTCACTGTAACACAGTGCTAATCAATGCTGAGGGGGATAACATGGAGCTTGATCCCAGAGGACTGGAGGCTTCTTCTGTGACAAAACTTTACATGAGTTATGACCACCCAGAAAAACCGCTGTGAGTGATGGACACTGAAGCACAACGACGAGAATAAAAGATACATGAGGTTAGCAGTGAATGCAAGCGCCCAGCGGGACAGTGATACCTCTGCGCTGCGGCAGCCCGCGATGTTATTTTTAATCCTGAATGAGTTTCGAGCACCTCATTCTCCAAGTTTCAGCTATCCAGCTGAATGAATTTTTCCTCTTCTGTGCAGCCTCAGCAGATCGAATCACCCTGCGCGCACACGCTTTCAGGCTTGACTGAGCAGCTTCTCGCCCTCGGTAACCAGGTGAAGTGACCCTGTCTATATGCAGACTTACAGCCTCACACCGCCGTTTAC
This sequence comes from Rhamphochromis sp. 'chilingali', assembly GCF_963969265.1. NCBI lineage: Eukaryota > Metazoa > Chordata > Actinopteri > Cichliformes > Cichlidae > Rhamphochromis > Rhamphochromis sp. 'chilingali'. The sequence goes on along the minus strand of NC_137945.1, from coordinate 26,895,037 downwards.
AGCCATCCAGTCCATTTTGCTGACACCATATTGCGAGTCACATCAAAGCGACCAAGCGTCTCCATCACTGCCAAGCTAGAGTTGGTCATCTTTATGCAGCCACCAGAACTCACGATCAATCTTTTACTGAATGTTTGGCTGATGCTGCTGGACCAAAGTGAAAGAAGTTCACAGAATTGCAAATCAAAAACAGTAAGCCATTCTCTGATGGAGAGTTTATTTGAATGTTTAGTGGATGAAATGGGAAAATTGCACCATATACACTTATTTAACTTGGAGCCTAATTTTCCTTTGACTTCACACGGGCTGCACAGGGATTGTGGTCCGTAAGCCATTCAATGCCTAGATCTGATCTACACTATGTGAATAAAAAAAATGTTTTTAACGTTGTTTGTACAAACAGCACAGTGAACATTTCAGGGTGGATATTTAGTTATTTAGTTTATCAAGATTTGCTTATTCAAGGGTATCTGGGTATTTGATTATCTGGTTCCACCTGATTAGTACTCTAAGCGTGAGTAACGGGCAGAACAATTATATTATCTTCCACTAGAGGGCAGTACAACTACCTGCTCTAATTAAATGGGACGTCAAATGCCAGTAAAACAGAAGAAGACGAAGAAGGAATTATAATAGTCCAAGTGTGAGACAACAGCGCGTAATAGCAAAATATAAATATTTAAAAAGAAAAAGTAGTCAGTCTGACCTGAGTCCTGGAGAAAATTGCAACCCACATGAAGGCTCTAGCATGAGTAGTGGTGAGAAGAAAGCAAAAAAAGGTATACTGGGGACAAACCGAGCCAATTCCACTATATCTGGTGCACAGGGGGAAAATGATCAATATGCTTCTTGTGACACTTTTGTTATGTGGTGCCGTGTGATTTTTCTAATGTGAAATATGTGCCGGGCTCCAAAAGGTTGTGAAACACTGTCTTATGGATCTTTACAGAAAACACTGCACTGCAGCAGTTATCACAAGTGAAATTCATTTATGAATTTCTAATAGTTAGTTGGTGAAGTCACTGTAAACAAATCATTCACTGGGGCTTTCTATATAAGTAATTTATAAATTGTGTTCAAGGCAAGATGATCAGTATTGTCAGATACATTGTAGCTGCTGACAGAAAAGCTGTCTTATTTTAAAGTAATGCAAAGAAACATAACAAAACACTGTCATGCACTGCTGTATGCTACTGATGCCACCGGGGTCGTGGAAAAACTGAGCAAGGCAGAGCAAAAACGTGAAGAAACGTTCCAGTCATCAGCCCAAGATTTTCATCACATCCTCTAAATCAATCTTCCATTTCATTTCGAGACTTCAGCATGTCACAGCGTTTGAAAATGAGATCATCTGCAGTTATGTAGACGAGATCACAGCAGGCAGATTAGCAAATCGATAACTTATATTCCTGAAACTAAGCATGAATCATGTCCATGAAAAATAATATCAGCATCCCAGCATCATTGCAGCCAAGATTACATTTCTGCACTTGAGGAAACAATGAAAAAATGAGAGGCAGCCTCTCATCTATAAATGGCCTTTTTTAAGCTTTTTTCTTTCCCATTATTTGGCCGATTGTATGATTTTTCATGTCATTTTAAATCATTCCCGATTCCGCTTTTAAGGAGTTGCGTTGACCCATAATGGTTATAGGCAATAAACAACAGGTACCCAAGAACTAGTGACACTTTCAGGGTTAAAGAAGAAACTGTAACGTATTATAATTTTTTTTTTAAAGAAAGAAAGTTTCATCTTGATTACACATTATATATCACATCCACTTGCTCCCATGTCCTCTTTTAAAAATATCCCATCGAACCACATTTATAGACGTCTTTAACTTCCTTCATTGCCTGTCATGAAAGGATTTTGTAATGTATTTCTGCTACTCTGTAATTAGCATTAAAATTATTCATCTGATACTTGTCAGAGTGTCGACAACCAGTGGTTATGTCGGGCACTGTTCTAAAAAAGATGGCAGAGGGGCTCAATTAACTCAGACTGAACAAAACCACTGTCTCCAGTGCTTGATGCGTGGCCTAATACCGCATGATTTGATTATTCTGCACAAGCAAACACATGCAAATTGCATTTCATTTTGAAGTTGTTAATTTCTAAGCGTGCTGATTAAGAGTAAGAATCTGTCAGAGATATCTTTCAAGGTATTCATGTGGATTTTTAAATGAGAAACATGAAAGAAAAGTTTAATATTTTTATCTTCCTTCGGGGAAGAGAGCTTTAATCTAAAGACTAAAAGTATGTCCGGCCAACCTGCTGTTTTTGGTGCTTTTCCTCTTAAACAAAACCAAAGAAAGCCAGCTGGGGTTAACCTTGGAGGCCGTTTTACAGACTGAAGGAGGATAAAACATGGGCCGACCTGGTTGTTCACTCTGCCATCCAAGCCTTTGTTTTTCTCACAGTGTGGATGGCCATCTGTCAACCTTACCCAGAGAGAGGCAATGATTTTTGCTCGCCTGAGTGAACACCCAGGAAAGCAATATTTCACATGTTAGCGCTGAAAAAAGACCCGTCTCGGGGGATTTTGCTTACTCGAGTGATGTGCTGGTGCACATCAAGAGTGATAGCACTGCCTCGGTGATGGAGCAGGATCTGCACAGAGTCTGGTTAACTAGGAGCCCCGAACTCACCTAAAGCATAGGATGTTGCTTGAATCCACTAGTTGATGATGTCTCTTCAAAATACAAGTACTGCACACGTGACTTCTTAGGTTACAGTCCCATTTCATACTGTTTGCTCATTAGTACACCAAGTGTTCCCACATCAGAATCATTGGAGACCCCGTGTTGATCTAAATGTGCTTTCTATGTCTGGAGCTGTTTGGAAACTGCTCATTTTGGTTAAGACCTGCAAAGCCAGGCTTCTACCTTTCTACCTATAAAACCCGAAAGCAGCCAAATGGCTGGTAGGCTTTTAGCTAAGCTTTAGCTTCAGCCAAGTGGAAGCTAAATTGGCTAGTCATTCATATGTATATTAGGTTGTTACCTGGGAATTCTGGAGGGAGGGGAGTGGGGGTGTGTGATTGAGGGCGTGGGGGAGCTGCTAAAAGCTGTGCACTTCCTTTTGTGTTTCATCTTGATGCATTCTCAATCATCCAGGGAAATAAATCTCCAAAAGTCACCAACTTGGAGTGTTTCAGTTTGCCATCTTAGGGAGAAATCAACACACATGGGTGTATGTCCTTTGTTGCTGAGATTTATTGATAAAAACAGTACAAAAAACCAACCATTTGTACACATATTTACAAATAATAATAAAAAGTGAGTGAGTACATTTCAACATTTTCAGCAATCACTCACAATCCTGGCACTGCCATGGTATCTGTAGTCTGCATTTACCACATGTGTATCTGTTGCAGTGAACACATCGCACAGTGGCATGATTGTTCTTGCATTTGTCTGTTTGTGTCCCAAACTTGTCAGGTTTACTTGCAATATATTGCAGGAAACAGCACCGAGTCTTTGATGGGAAAAGCTGTTCATCAACGGTGATATGTAGACCAGGGTTGTAGCACGTGATGCAGTTGGTGACAAATGATCCCCACACACTGGAAATGATGTCTTGGAAGCGGTTTCGTGCCATAGTTCCAATTATCTGTGGGTTTCCCAGGTTTGCTGACCAGCAGTCATTTAGAGATGGAACCCTGGTAACCCCCCGCAAGATGACAATTGCAATAAATGCCATTAGTTCAGGGAGGTCCATGAACCAATGAACATGCTCCGTTTGCTGTGCATGTTGAATAGTCCATTCTTGAATGCTACGAAGCATGTCAAGAGTGATGAAACACAGGAAGCTCTGAAGGCGGCTCGAGATACTTCTCCTGGCCTTAGCCGTTGGCTCTCCATCTGCAGCGTACGCTTCTATTGGGGTGAAAGGGAGACAGGTCCCCACCTGTTCTTCACGCCACACTGTGCCATCTTTCGCTGTCTCAGTCCCCAAACAAGCTCTCTTTTTCGGTGGAGAAGCAGTCTCCTCATCTGCAGTGTGAACAAATTCAAATTGTGAGCAAAATGGGAAGGTCAAACAAAATCACAAATGCATGCATAGATACTAATTATAATTCCAGTATCTCCTCCTCTGTATAAGAATAATGTCTGAAATATCTTTCTTACTAACGACATCCACTTACTTGTTTGAAATGAAATAGGAAATAACATGAAATGAAACTAACCGGAAGACTGATCAGACAGCTCTGAGTCCGAATCCGGCTGAACTTCTAGGTCTTCTCCATCCGAGTCACAAGGGTCGACTTCCCTCAGGATCATTTCCAAGGCCTGCTGAGTGGTGAGTCTTCTCTGCATTTTCTTTCCTTGGAGAGGAGGTCCGTACACCACAGAATTCTTCAGGGCAATGAAGGATTAGGCTAAGTGCAGTGAGATTGTATCATATATATAGGGCTTGGCTTCCTGATCAATGGTCCACTACCAAAAGGAAGCCAAGCCCTGTCACCCTTTACAACAAAACAAAATGTTGAAATGTACTCACTCACTTTTTATAATTATTTGTAAATATGTGTACAAATGGTTGGTTTTTTGTACTGTTTTTATCAATAAATCTCAGCAACAAAGGACATACACCCATGTGTGTTGATTTTTCCCTAAGATGGCAAACTGAAACACTCCAAGTTGGTGACTTTTGGAGATTTATTTCCCTGGATGATTGAGAATGCATCAAGATGAAACACAAAAGGAAGTGCACAGCTTTTAGCAGCTCCCCCACGCCCTCAATCACACACCCCCACTCCCCTCCCTCCAGAATTCCCAGGTAACAACCTAATATACATATGAATGACTAGCCAATTTAGCTTCCACTTGGCTGAAGCTAAAGCTTAGCTAAAAGTCTACCAGCCATTTGGCAACTCTCCGGGTTTTATAGGTAGAAAAGCCAAATGGCTGGTCTCTGGGAGTTTAAGTGCGCAATGCACATGTGCATGAGCATATTTTAAATTTTATAGAGTCTAGTTTTAGGTAGGGCTCTGTTTGTTTCACTGCTGGTAGATAGGTCCACCAATATCAGTCGAGCATCTATAAATCGTATGCAGCCTGGAGGAGGACTCCTGAAGACTGACGTTTCCTGAAGCACCACTATGAGGTTGAGTTTTGCAGCTTTCACTAGATTTCTCAACATTTGTCACCAGTACATTTGAATACAGATATAAATGTTCTACCCAGGATGCATTTCTACCAACTCTAACTTAATAATAGTCTTCCCACCTGTTTCAGATGTAGTTTTAATCCTAATTTGCAATGGTAGCATGTTAAGATGCTAAGCTTAGATCAAAAGCATGATAAATGTTGTGCTACGGCCCTAACATCCCCTGCTAATGCTGCCGTAGCCTCTTATTTATAGACTGCCATGCATATTTACCAGACCAAAAAAGATTGGCTATAGCTCAGCTGCATGGTTCAGACACAACCAGGGGCTACAGATTCATCATATAATTTAATGATGTCATTATCTAGCAAAGGTGTTTTCTGACAAGTCGAGTTTAATTTTAACATTTGAAATAACAAATGAGCTCCTCACAACAGTAAGTATGTACTAGAGATGTGCAAAGAAGTGTCCTAAATCCACAGATACCTTATTAAAAAAAGACTTTCTTGAATCAAGGACTCTGACCGTACAGTCAGAATGGAAACACGGTCACGTGATATAAATTAGTCATAGACACGAGTCTTTAGGAACCAAACTTCAAATTTAAAATTCTTGATATTTTAAGATTTTGCACACTAATTATTTAGAGTTATTTTATTTTTTTAATTAACTTAAAGTCCTTTCATCTGATCTACATTTCGCCTTTACTCTTGAACTTGCTTAACCTTAAACTCTTAGTTTGATCGTTTCAGGAAGTAGTCTAATGACTTTGGAAAGACAGGCATTTTGGGAATTATGTCAGGAAGTAATTCAAGTCACTTCATTCGAACCAAACATTCATGAATACACAACTTGGGTGATAATGATGACGCAGTAACCCAAGGTAGGAATTTGGACTGGGTTACAAACTATTGAATATGTGAATGCAGCGACCTGAACGACTCGAGACTGATCGGTTTTCAAAAAGTCGAGATAAAAGAGATGAAATTAATTTGATTTGAATCATACAGATAATGCAGTGTTGTCATCTACATGAATCGGTGGTGTCTTCTTCCTTTCATCTAGCAGTTTACCGATGGTAGCGCAGATGGTACATTAAAGGTGTAAAATGTTAAGAGTTCCCTCTTAAAATATGTGAAACACTCAGTTGCTTCTAGTCTTTAAGTTTTCAGTGCCTTGCTTTAAATAATCTCCCCCTGCATGTGAAGGACACTTTAAATATAGCAAAAAGATTTCTCTGTTTTCTGAGCTGAGAGAAAATCTGAACCAGAAGATTTTCTGCAGAGGTTTTATTGGGGGAAAAGTAATTCCCAACCCGAAAGGTGTTTTTAAAAATCATCTGCACTAAAGTTTTGAATGGCAGCTGTGAATGGCAATATTTTAAGTAGTTTCAGCTTTACCCAGACTTTACCGACTTGGCAATGGCGGTTTATACATGCAAGCAATATGAGTAATAAATAAATAAATACAAATACTTTTTATCATCTGATTCATCTGCTCACTGTCAATTGGAGAATTCCACATAATACCGTTCAACCTGGAAAGACAGCAAAACTGAATGTGGAGATTTCCAATATCCCACCCCACTGTGCATGAAGTCAACATCAACCCGGCCTCCTCCTCCAAATCTCTGGCCTTCCTTTCATGAATTCAAGTAAACTGCTTGAGGAGCAGATTCTGACTCAGACATTTAGATACAAGAGATTGCATGTAATCACTTTCACACGCATCTGCAAAGTCACTTTGTGCAATGGAAGTGAAAATTACTTAAAAGTGGCCAAAGTACAAAGAGACCCACCAAAAACCAGGTGTTATCCTGCCTAAGCCGTTAGCCTTGTATCGAGGGATGCAATTTGTCAGACGCAACTTCTTTTCAAGGTCGTAGTCTACAGTAGAGCTATAATTCAACTATTATCTAATTAAGGAGGCCAATGATCATTTGAAAGGAGTAATGAAGTATAGAAAACGCCTACGTCAGACCTTATTAGTGCCAAGCAGGACACTTTAAGAAGTGATGAGCCATTAGCCAAAAGGATACAACTAAATGAACAGCTAATTAGCATCTCAAAAGAAACTTAAAGAGCAAATTGGTGAATAATTATTGGGACATCTTTGAAAATAAATATTGTCACCCATTCAGTCATGCAACAAACCGATCAGTGGTGTTGGTAATATTTTGGTATGTTCAGCTGGATAATGAATCTTCCTAATATGCATGCAGATTAGCTCTAATTAGGAGTGGATTTTGTAAATATATGTAAATGAAACAGATTTTTAAGCTGATAAATATTTTAGCAGACAAACAGTAATACAGCGTATTGACGGATTAGCTTGTGTACAAGGAAGTGTGCTTCGCAAACAAACAGAAGGTGATGGAAGGACTAACTTCCAGTTGTCGAAGCTTGTCAAATTGCCTCCATTTAGCAGCCATTCCATCCACAGGCATGTAATTGTGTTTCTGTCATACATTCCCTCTCCCCCCCCATACGAAGCTTTCGATTCTGGGTCTTTATCTAATTTATGCATCTCGTGAAAGTACAAGTCGGAATTTACAGGCGCTGGGCTAATGGCATTCATTAACCTTCGCTACAGTGAAATGTTTGATTGGAATATGGCATTTCCTCCTTCAAAGAGATGTTTCATTTCCTTTGCAATTCAGATACTTCAATTGAGTCATTAAATGCTATTTTACTTCAAACGTCCAGTTTGGTATGGTAATAACTATACCTCATCACACTTAACATGCACGCACTGATGCTGGCACTGAGTTGAACACGCATCATGCACGAAAGCAGACGGGGGTAAAATGCATTTAAAGACGGGGGTCACAAAAGCAAGCATTTACTTTATGATGACAGTTTACGTCTTACACTCACTGGGCTGTGTTTTGAATATCCGGGCTTGATTAGGAACAATGCATCTGGAGACATAATTGTGTCTTATCATTAGGCTGATCTCTGACTAATTATAGCTTATAATAATGAGCTGTGATTATGAGACTAATTATGAATTCCACGTGTAACGTTGCATGATGGTAAAATATTACAGAAATAAATTGAAGAAGCTGACTTTGGTGACTTTTAAAGAAAAAGACCTCGTCTGTTTGTAGCTTGTAGATCAAATACTATTGTGACGTTTTAAGTAAGGGATCAACCTTCCTTTGCATCTGTCCTCACAGATCAATATTTTCTAGTACATATATATAAAATAATAACTATATTAAAAACTGTGAAACAATGAGCATTATTGGTTGTTTGAAAATCAGTTTTTGGTTGTATTACATACTCCCACCTACATAGAAGATCCACCTTGACAGGACAGGACTCGGTCAATCTGCATCTAAAGGACAAAAGTCACTCTTTCGACAATGCCAGTGTCCACATTTTGGACAGAGAGAAGACAGATGGTTTAAAAGAGGAATGAAAGAAGTCATTTATGTCCATTGTGAACGACTATCTTTGAACAGAGGAGGTGGTTTACGACACTGTGTGCCATCTATAATCCAGTTTTGAGATCCCTTCCTCAGGAAATCACATGATAGTGTGGGGCTAGGTTTCGCTATGGGTTCACCCGAAACCTTGGCTGATTGTAACCCACACCCGAGATGTAATACCTATTTAGTTTTTATCAGCTCGTGGTTCTTTAAAACTCAAACAACTCCTGTTAGTTATATCAGTAAGTGGGCTGCAGCTATTGAAAGTTTTGTTTTGCGCTTAACAAGAAATAGCACGCAAAAGTGGTCACTAGCTAAAGAGCTTATAGTAGCATTAGCAGCTAAAGTAGCAAATACTTTTCAAAACAGTTGGTAGACACTAGCATGGCTTTAAAAGAACAAGAATGTTCACAGAATCAGAGAATGAATGTCGGACTTTTTAACCTTAAAAATTAGCCTACTCCAAATAAATGCCAATGTTGCTAGCTGTTGCCTTAATGCATAGGTGTCAAATTTGGCCCGCAGCCTAATTATATTTGGCCCGCGAAGCCATACCAAATTACTATTAGAGCTGGCCTACTGGTATTATACAGCTAATGTATATATTGTTTAGTATTAAGCTTTGCTTGTTCCATATTCAGTTTTTCAGCAAAACGTGTTTGAGTACATAAGAAAAGATTCATTCTTATATCTAGAGGAATTTTTTTTTTTTCAATAAATATTAATGTTAGCCTGCGACTTTGTTCCAGTTTTGAATTTTGGCCCACTGTCACGGTTCTGGGTCCGTTGGACCCAGTATTTTGAGTTTATTATGTTTTGGTTTATTTTTGCATTATGGATTGTTTTCTGATGTTCTGGTGCTTTGTTTATTATTATCATTATAGATCTGTTTCTGTTATTCTTGGTGAGGGATCAGTTCTTAGGTTTTGGGTTCTCATGTGTGTTGCAGTTTCTGTTCAGTGTCTAGTCTGTCTCTGGTTTAGTAATTCTTGTTTCCTGTCTTATTGTGAAAGTCTGTCTTATGTTAGTGTGTGCAGCTTAGCTCCCCCGTCTCGTTAGCCCTGATCTCCCCCAGCTGTGTCTCCCTTCTGTTGCCCATTCCCTCATTACTACCCTGTGTATTTAAGCCCTGTGTTTTCCCATGCTCGGTGTCGCGTCGTACCATCAGATTATGCCTGTGTGTTTTTTGGTCTCAGTGTTCAGTCCTCACTTCATGTTTTGTTTTCTTGCCAGCAATAAAGCTGAGGTTTTTGAGTTGCATTCCGTTTCTGAGTCCTGCATTTGGATCCTCATCTCTGCCTGCCCGCACACCGAGCCCTGACACCCACTGTGTATTTGAGTTTGACACCCCTGCCTTAATGCGTAAATAAAGAACAGTTTGCTAGCCAGTTCACCATATTAAGTACAAATGTTTGTAGCTTATAGTAGCATTAGCAGCTAAAGTAGCAAATACTTTTCATAACAGTTGGTAGACACTAGCATGGCTTTAAAAGAACAAGAATGTTCACAGAATCAGACAATGAATGTTGGACTTTTTAACCTAAAAAACTAGCCTACTCTAGATGAATGCTAATGTTGCTAGCTGTTGCTTTAATGTGTAAATAAAAAGTTTGCTAGCTAGTTTACCATATCAAGCACAAACATTTGTTATCCCAAAGTGGCACAAAAATCTGTTATTTTACGTTTTGAATCCCGTATTCACAGGGCCAGAACAGATTCTTTCGTTTTCTCATGTGATGAGACTGATGATAGTGTCATAAAATTCTACACAGGAACCTACCTGAATCAGCATTACATGTCTGCACTTGGGCCTAAATGCTTCTAAATACCAGAAGACACCTTTGTGCTTGTAGCTGCTGCAGCTTTCAAACACTGCACGTACATTTACTGAAAAGTCAGAAGCTCATCTTCGCCTGTTTCCCTAAAAACAGTCATCTCTCTATTAGGCTCCTGACCGGCCTGATGAGAAAGTGTTTCATTCAAGGGCGTTTTGGTCACGGAGTCATCCGTGCTGTGTCCCAGGCGGCCGATTGCCTCCAAAGTTATCCAAAATGTCCGGCTCTGTGTAATGATTTTTCCAGACAGCTGAGTGGCCCGGCGCGCTCACGTCACTCCACAGATTTCACCTGATAATACGCTTAGACACACTGGCTGATCACATTCACCTGACCTTGCTGCACCAGCTAACTTGGGAAAAGAGAGGAAGAAAACGTTTCCGCTTATCTGTTCAATTCGCTGAAAGAGGAAGATTCTCCAACACTCACCGCCGGTGTGGCTCCCATTGACTTTGAACCTTTTGTTTTTTTTACCCAGGCCACGGATAGCATCTCTGGGGCTGCTCGAATCGTGCACACAGAATCTCCAAATACAATTAGCCATTATGAATTGAATAAACACGTGAATTCTCTGAAGGATGTGACGGATTTCTCTGGCTTGTTTAGCACAATGTTGTCACTTTTTTTTTTTTTTGGTTGTTTTGTGTCACTAATTGCATTTGTCATTGACGGCTGCCTAAATCAGGCAGTTGCAACACCTAATGAGCTGCTGATTAGAGATTCTGAAATTCACTCACTACTGATTTGGTGTTATTTTAGCAGAAAAATGAGGATAATTTTCTCTAATGCCACTTGTTAAGGTAATTACTCTGTAATTGCTTTATCAAGGTGTCATAGAAGAGTCAAGGCAAAAAATATCCTACCCTTCAGGGGCACTTTGTCACTCTCCATTTAGCTTTTATCCTAGTAAACGCAGCATGCTGGCACTGCTGAATGAGTGAAAAGGTTTGTGTGGCAGCTGTGAATTTACTTTGCTCATATTCAAGAGCAACACACATGGTGGCATAAAAATAAGGCCCGCTGCATATAAATAGAGCGATAAATACAGCAAACGGATCGCGTTTCAGCATTTCGTCAAATATATGATGGGAGAAATTTCAAATGGAAGCCCTGCATGATTTAATTATTCCCATTTAATCACTTGCAATTACTCAAAAAGTCATCGTAGTAAAAATATCTAGAATCATCTGATAGTCTGTCTCCTGAGGTTGTGATATTGAATCGCTGTGCTTCCTGTGGTGCTCGCTATTGGTTTATTGTGCACCATGTAATTTTTCTGTGATTGAAAACAAACTGCAGAGATGAAGAAATACTGAGGTCTATGGGAATCCTCCCCGGTATCTTATAGACCAGCGGGTCTTGACACCGGTGCAGAAAAGCACCTTGAATCCATCCTCGTTGGCAATCACCCCAAAACTTTTCCTCCCTGAGACATATTTTAAAGGCATGCCCCGATGCTGAACTATTTTGCAACCGACCATGTTGTGATTAGAGAGGAAAGCTCAGACAATAACCTTCTGATTGTGGCCAAAGTTGCTCACTCAATAGGGCACGAACAAGACTTTCTTTCTCTTTAATGCTACATTGTGGTATTTCTTCTTCATTCTTTTTTAGTTTTTCTTGCACAGCTACGGGGTTTTCAAATTATGGCCATGATTGATAATAACGTTGACTGCACTCAACAAGAATGCACAATCACTCACCTCATAATTTAATGGCTCACATGTGAGTATTTTTGAATTACTCTAAGCTATTATTCCGTTGTCTCTTTTGCAAAAGAGGCTAAAACCTTAGCAATAATTGTACTATGAGCCTAAGAGTCTTCCAGGTCTAACTTTACATTTTAGAAATGTACTTTTGGCTGCTTCCTTATTTACAGGTGTAGCTGTCATCTTTTTTTTAAGCAGGTATTTGATCGTGGTCCCCCTCCTGAGATCAAACCTGAATCTTCTGCTTGTGAGGCAAATGTGTAAACCACTACCCCAGCAGTCCCTTTTTTGCACAACGGACCGGTTTAATATCAGACAATATTTTCACGAGTTATCCAAGTCATCCAAGTTACATGGTTTATTAAAATTATCAAATTATAGAATTTACATTTATATTAGACTACTTTTAATTAACTGCTTTAGCCCACTTACAATGCAAATTAAAAGAAATCTTGTTCATGACCTGTGTAGTGTGTTAACACTATTGGAAGTAAAAATAACTTGAACTCCAATTTTGAAAACACAACTTTCTTTTTTTCTTTTTTTCATATGAAGCTCTGACCTGTATTATGAGTCTGAGTCTGTGGTCTGGGAGAGAGTCCTGTAACTCGCTGTCTGCAAAATACAGTATATAAAGACCAATGTTGGGTAATTAATTATATAGTTACTTCTTCAAAAAAGTAACTGAGTTATGCAAAGTTTTTTGCAGCTGCTTACCTAAAAATGCAGCCAAGGCGTCTTTTTAAATAAACATTTCAAACTATTTACAGAACAATCAGCTGTTCTGCATCAAATTTGATGCCACACAAATTATTTGTGCCACTCCAAAAAATAATTTCTGTCCACTATGAGATAAAGGAGAACAACAGCCTGATACCTGCAGGCCTGACAACAGGAGATGTATCACTGCTGTAACACCTGTAACATTCAGCAGTCGCTTCATTGTTCTGACACACACAACCAAAGTATTGACTACACTACACACTAACTACACAAGATTTGCACTAAACGTCTCAAGTCTCTCACATCTCAAAACACACCGTCACTCCTAAAACTTCCCCCGTCCTAAACAACTAAAGGCCATGTTGCCATATCATTTTTTGATTGGTCAACATGGTACATTTTTCCACCAATAGGAAAGGGTGTTGTTTTTTTGGTATTGTTTTTGCTTTCGAGCGTTTTCCTTATAAAACGCAGTTTTTACCATTTCTTCCCGCAGTAAATATAAACAACGACAGTATTCAGGAAGAAAACCAAACATTGCAGATATTTTTATCATAACTCTGGTTTTACGTGGCCTATCAACACAATTTAAAAACTTTTTCCGTCAATTTTTCCACGTTGTCATTAACGTGGCTTCACTCCACATCAGCCACGCCGCTTTGCTAGCTAAAACACCGGTGTTGGCACATAAGGACGCTGTCATAGCCTGTCAACGACGTGGATTAGCTGCGTACGTTCATACGAATGTGAATCGCATTACTGGCTGGACTATGGGATAAGGTGGCATCGTTCTAATCCCATACTGGAGCAGCCAGTCACTTACTGACTAACGCTGCAAAACAGAATTGTTAAAGTTTTAATTTTAATTTCAATTCAGGTTAGATTTTTTTTTGTGCGCAACGCAGATTTTCTGTGCGCAGAGACCGTGCCAGCAGTGCGCAATTGCGCACGTGCGCAGCTTAGAGGGAACATTGAGCATCTTCCTGAAATGCACCTACAACATTGCGAGTAACATCCTTCTCTCTGCCTCTTAATGCTCTCTGGTCGCTATGGTAATGCATAAATATTACTTTCAAAATAAGACACACAACTACAACACAGGAAAAGACCCAGGGAAACTGAGTTAACGATAAAAACCCCAAAAAAACAAAAATTTCACACCCGAGCCACAACTCCTGGGCCTGCTACCAAACGACTCACGGACCAGTACCGGGGGTTGGGGACCGCTGCACTACACTACTGAACTATATCTGCACATCTTGTATTATTACTTATGTTTTCTACTGTTGCCATCTATGACCTGACTCTGACATCTTACTCTCGTTAGGTTGGTCAAATAATTTCTGTCTAGTCTGTTTGGTACCAGCAGTCCTTACATGTTCCAAAATCACCTTTCTTCCCCATTCTGATGCTCACTTTGAACTTCACCAGGTCGTTTTAATCACGTTTGCATGCCTGAATGCATTGAGTTGCAACCATCCGATTGACTTAACTTGCATTTGTATTAACAAATAGCTGACCAGATGTACTGATTCACCATATTCACTCAGAGAATCACTCTAACAAACACAAAAAGAAGACAAAAGCTGATAGAATTATGATATTAATTATCTGGTCTTTTGTGAGGGATTGCCAATTCAGGAGAGCTGGTTTGGTTCTGGATCCCAAACCAAAATGGGACCATTTAAAATAGCAGGTATAAAACCTTAGTACACAATAGTACACCAAGCTATTTCCAGGGCTAATAAGCAAGCAGAGGACGCTAATATTCCAGTGCAGTCGCTACAGTAACCAAGGCAGCTATGTCAATAATGCTTTAATTTAACTTTTTGACTATAGAAGTTTTTTCCCTTTCGAAAATGTTTGGGTTACCAGGGAGATATGTTTCTAAGGGGCAACGCTGTGTTAGGAAGCGATGATTTAGAAGCTGAGTGGAGCCTCTGAAAAGATAAACCCTAATCAAATTTACCAGATAGCGTGCTGAACAATAGTAACCTCCACCTACTGTGTAACGGGAAAGTTGTGTGGAACCCTGATGACATAACCGTAGCATCATCAGGGTTATTTTTCCAAAAAAGTACATTGTACAGCAGTCTCACGGGGTGAGCAGCACTCATTTTGACAAGTGAACTAAACATCTGTCTGTTTTCTTCTTATTATTCTCGGTGAGTTGATGACATATGTCAGCAGCACATTCTCTCCACTACTTTCAGCACAACAATGAGGCATTTTCTCTTTTTTTCCGTAAAAAGTAAAGCTGAATTAAGGGGCGACTTGTTTCCGTCTGTCATGATCCGATAAGAAGACTGACGATCGGCAGGACATGCGCTCTTTCAGCTGTGACCCGTTTAAGTCCGGGTCTGTTCCCGCTAAACTTTGTTTTTGTGCTTTCATTCCACAAAACACAGCATCTTTTCCAGCGTCCTTCAATGTCACAGCACTGTTTTGACTGACCCGTCCAACTGGTGCAGATGCTAACAATAACTACAACAGAACCGCTTGTCACAGTGTCCGCCAGGGCTGGATTTTGCCCTCGGACCTGTCTAGCCTACTTTCACAAGAGCAAAGCCGGTCTGTCATAATGCGTTACGGTGAATGATGGCTTATCTGTTTTTGTGCCGCAATATTGGGAGAGCTTTTCCCCCCCCTCCAACTTAAAGTCTCTTTTCCCGTGACAGGGCCAGACAAGGGGTGTATTTAACTCGCAGCACACAACCCACGCTCGTGCATGCACCCTACGTGGACTAACCTCTATTTCTTTCAACTGTTAATGCCCCCAAACTCTCCCTAATGGAGTAATTTACACACACCCTGCCAAAGCCATTGATAGGACTCTCTCCTCTGGCAAATGTCTGGCATTTAGCAAATCGATGACATGAGTTATGAAGAGGAGCCGGGGCCTTGCTGCCTCTCCATTCTTCTCAATAACAAAAGAGGAAGTGCATTAAAAACTAGCATTGATGGGTTGTTGGGAGTTGCAGTCAATGAGCTCTCAGAGTTTAAAATTAAAAGGCTCTTAGGGTGAAAATTGTTTTCTCTGGTCATCCATCACGTCGTGAAGGGTCTTTTTCATATTGATTAATTAGAAACTAAAAGGGTAAAAGTGTGTGAGGGGTGCACGGGAGGTTTAGAAATCCAGTTGTTATAAAAATCCCGGTACTTATCCTGCCCAGTTGTGAGTTAATGACACCAGCTTTTGCCTTGAATAAGTGTTATTGCTGCAGTCCATAATTTCATCTCAAAAATGGGCAGAGGGAGTGGATCTTCCTTATAGTAATTGAGTATTGATTTGAAAATAAACAGCAGCGAGACTCCCACCCAACTGACAGACCCATCTTTCGGATGGAATCGACAATAAATGGGCCCCCGGTTGGAGGGAAAGTTATGGATCAGGATGATACAGTCAAGCGTGCCTTTCCCCCTGCGATCTCTCTTCCAATATATATTGGATTTTAGATAACCCATTTACGAGCCCTGTCATCTAAAACCTATAGTTTTGAGCAGGCGGATGATAAGTTAAGGCTGGGACTTTGCACGGATCTCTGCGGCTCCGGCTGCCGCATGCATCACACAGGAAGTGGTATCTGGTACAAATCTGGGATAAAACTGTGACACGACCAAAGTGAAATGAGATTCGGGGGCAGTGTTAAGCAAATGTTTGATGTCAGACATAATGTATGCTCTCATAAATGCAAAGTACATCTGTCTAGCCGTGGGCAAATACCTTTATCTGAGCGTGGGGGGGGGGAGAGAGCGGTAATGGTTCAACAGCTCAGTGAATCGACATAATACGAGGAGTCTAACACTTATGTCGGGCCGGCCGTTAACCTCTGCGTAATGACTGTTGAACTATGTTCACACGCCCAGCTCTCCACCTCACCTCCACCCTCGCCCCCCTCCCTCTTGCGGAGACCCGCTCCTGCGCTAACGACGTACAAATGTGCTATTCGTTTTCATTAGCCGCCACTTCACTTTTGATTCGGGGGAACGTGCGGAGCCGTGTGGGAGGAACGAGGGGGGAGGAAGGAGTAACGCAGTGCTCTGCCAAATGACCTCTAGGTTCCTATCGTGCTGCAGGACAGATTAACAGTGAGATACGGCCGCCTTTAATTCCTCCGACTGCCCTCCGAGTTCTGGAGGTGGTGTCAAAATGTGGTCGCTGCAGTGCTATTGCGCCGTCATTCACACCTATCTAATGACTCCTGATTATCATTCACATGCTAATGCTTCATTTGTTATCAGTGTGACCCGCGTCGGAGAGCATTATGGACCCTTATCTGTATTTATCTTGTCAATTATTGATTGCCGTTTTCCCTCACGTCATTATTAATTCGACGTGCTGTGTCAAGCTCACTGTTAATCATATTTAAACAGATATGAGGAGATAAAAATCAATTTTCCATTATCCTTGAGGGCTTTTTTTTATATCCATCCAACAGTTGTGGAGGGGACTTAAGAGATCGGCTATGCAAGACTGAGCAGATCCAGATCCATGCAGAGTAAATAATCATCTGATGTGAGTTTAATGGGGGAAGCAGTAAAAAGAGGGAAGTGGTGTATGGAGTTTTTCTCAAGCTAAGTGGGCCTCTGTTCGGTTATGTCAAGGCCCAGGTGTTACGCTGCTTATGTGCCTATGTTACGGACATAGATGGCGCTAGCTTCGACGCATGCTCTAAAAAGTTTAATAATATGGCAATTATATCTTAATCTGAAGCTTTATTGCACGTATAAACAATTGTGTAAATGCTTCAGAAAGAAGCTCTTTGCCTGCTAACAAAAGCAGGACAGAAAGACAAGAAGTCTAAGGAGCTATTACCCAGTGGAAGGTAATGGCGCGAGGCGTGGCGGGATACAAATAGCCGAGGAAGGGCACTTCACCCAGATAATGGGGTTGAAGGATTCTGGCATGGCGAGATTCATGTACAGACAAGGCTCCTTTGATGCAGTGACATTGGAGAGCCCATAAAAGCCGTAGTATAAAATGCAGAGGCGTTACTGCGAGCTAATAGGATCCCCGGCTTTTTGGAGGCAGATTTAGCATAGTCTTACGCGAGAGACACAGAAACACTAATTGGATGCACTTAACTGGGTTCAATAAATGAACACACAGGAATCCATCAAAGGGGATAGAGTTCAGATCGGGAGGAGGTGTGGGAGCAACACTAAGTTTGCTGCACACGTCTACGGCAAAAGATTTCAACTTGGGGGGAAAAACTTATGGACCCATAAAACATTAAAGAATTCTCATTATTTTATATTTTTCTCTGATTGTACTGTATACATAAAGTATTTTATACAGTACAGTGAGTAGTAGTAGTAAAAAAAAGTATAATGTGATGTATAAAAAATGTACCGTTACATTTATAGTTTGTTAAGAAACCTTAAAATCAGCAGAGTTAACGGTTTGACAATACGGGCTGGTCTGCTGAGGTTGAATCTGGGGGTTTTATCTGGTTATCAAATTAAATCCAGCCAAACGGTGGTTAGACAGCAGTCATAGTTTGAGGTAACATTGTATTAAATGTATCCCCTTTTTTTGCTCTTCACACAGAATATTTGCCTCCATGCAAACTCCAAGTGATCTACAAAGGTACAACAAAAATCTTCTGCCTTGCCCACAGTTTCTCCATAATGATACTTTATTAATCCCAGTGGGGAAATTCCTCTCTGCATTTAACCCAGGGGTCGGCAACCATAGGCACGAGTTAACTGATGGCACGATCCATAGCTGGACTGGCCAGCTATGGCATACCGGGCATTTGCTCGGTGGCCCGATAATTTTTTTTTTTTTTTTTTTTTGCAACGGTATAAACAATGAAAGGTGGTGGATTGGCCAGATGCTGGCCGGTGTGTAAAAATAACTCAGTTGTTTGGTGGTGGCTATGGCGGAGCTTCCACAGAGGCCAGCAGGTGGATGAGGGAAAGGGGAGGCAGGAGGAGCAGAGACCCGAGGCGGTCGCCAGTCCGAGTGTCAGGTGAACTGAACTTTAGGTAAGAAGTTATGACCTGCAGTCTATCTGGGTCAGACAGTCAGTTACAATAACTTGTACTGCGTGAGCTAGCATGACGGAGTTTCTATACAGCTGGGTGGGTGCTTTGATGTTACTGATAGTGAACTTTATTTTATTCATATGGTTAGTTAGTAGAGTTGCCAACCGTCCTGTAAAAAGACGGAATCGTCCCATATTCAGAGAAAATATTACGCGTTTCGTGTTGAGCTGAGAGGGGACGCATTTGTCCAGGACTTCAGCTAGAATGAAAAAAGACACAAAGCTGGAGCTGCACAGCTGTCTCTTCTTCTCTCCCCCCCCCCCCCCCTTCTCCTGTTGCTACTTTAATTATGAAACTGATCAATGATCAGCTGATCGGCTTTTCTCTCTTGTTTGTTTATCGCC
Source organism: Rhamphochromis sp. 'chilingali' (assembly GCF_963969265.1). NCBI lineage: Eukaryota > Metazoa > Chordata > Actinopteri > Cichliformes > Cichlidae > Rhamphochromis > Rhamphochromis sp. 'chilingali'. Next base: position 26,875,829 of record NC_137945.1, on the reverse strand, counting down.
CACTTTGCGCCAGAAAGAGGAAATCAGCAGATGTCGCACTAAACAACAGCAGCACATTTAAGCTTGATCAGCTGTTTATTTAATATTAATTTCTAGTGTCAGCTGAGGTTTGCTGGAGCCACAGCTGTAAAGCTGCTGGTCATGATGTTGGTTTGGATATGTGGTGAGAGGGAAACATGAAGATGAAACCAGGAGATGTCCTTACTGAACCATCAGAGCTGAACAGGTGATGGAGAAACAGGTTTACCTTTTAGGTGACATGGATGAGTTGAAGGGAAGTTATAAACTGTTTCTGAGAGACAAATAACACCAGGATCCTTTTCTAAGTAGCTGACAGCTGGTAACTGTGCAGGGGCGGATCTAGCAAAGTTTTGCCAGGGGGGCAGGTAGGGCATTAACAGGGAAAGGGGGGCACAAAGAAATACTTTCTTATTCTCATTTAAAATGTCTCGCTTTTATTAAATAATTATCTGAATCTTACAACCAAAGTTTTTATCTGATGTAAAATGTATAGAAATCATACATATACCAACAAGATTGTACATCACTGTCAGAACAGCATTTGTTTTTATTCAAAGGCTTTATGGCTTTAATACCTGGTGGGCCGGTCTTTAGTCAAGCCCTGGGCACGACACGCAGTGAATTAATCTGAGAAGGTGCATCAAAAAATAAATGGCCATGCCAGCGGTGCACATCGCAAATCAGCTGGCAGAGACACATTAGTTGTGCCTCTTCTTATTGACGGTATCTTAGCTAACAACCCCAACTACCAGATTCAACTTGTAATTGGCTAAAAATAACTTACTACTACTACTAGCCTACTGGTAAGAGGGACGTTGTTAGCTTTCCACATTCCAACACTTCAGATGCTTCAGGAGCTTTCCGCTCAGCACAGCATCAGCACCACAGAAATACACGGATACATCCGTAGACTCAAGACACAGTGCATTTTTGGGACTTTCAGGTCTTTAGACCAATGTTTTGTTTTCTGATCAAACCAGAAATCTTTAATGAGCAGCTAGATTTGTCTCGCATTACCTGGCTGAGTTAATGCCAGTTAATGTGACATCGAAGCAGCTGGAATCCATAGATGTGCATGTTCACGCGTGCCTAGAGTTGCCGACCCCTGGCTTAAAGTCTTAGCCATAGTCAGAGCCGAGTGGTTGCGTTTCTGCTTGTAGCATTAGCGTTTAGGTGCACAAAAAAAAGTTGAGCTGTTTTGGATCTGTGGTAAGTAGGCTGCATTTTCTTTATCTCTACCTCTTTTAATATTACAGTCAGTTATGGCTTCATGTCACTATTCTTCGATAGTTTCAGATTTTTAATAAAAAATATGTTAATCGATTCCTGTCTTAATCATTTAAGGACTAAAATATCCAAAAACCTCCAAAATCTATTGTGTGTCACAGCGGTGAAATCCTTATGTCATGTATAGCTTGCGAGTTCTAGTTGCACCTTTTTAGCTAACCAGTTGTCACCAAGTACACCCTGTAGACAGAGGAGTAATAGCTTCAGTGCTACCTGCTGCTAAAGTCAGAGTCACTGTGCTACATTTATATTCATGCAACTCTTCAATAAAAAAGCTGTACCATATAAATCTAAAAAGCTAAAGTGATGGTGCAAGGTTAGCTTCTAGCTTGTCTAAGCTAAAATGTTTTTCCATCATAGTTTATTTCTGAGATAACAAATAAACCCACGAAGAAGAAAAAATTAATTCAGTAAGAAAGATTTTTACAAACACATTTTTTTAAATTAAATAAGAACTAATTTTGTTTATAATTTGTGGTTTCTTATAACCAGTATTTCATAATGGCAGTGAATTTGAAAAATGTCTCAAGTATTGTGGTGTAGACTAAATGTCATTGAAAATAGCTGCAGATGTAAAGCTAGCTAATAAAACGTAATAAAAACCTTATTTGTCTTTTGAACCAAAAATCCAGTCTAAGAACTTCTATTTTTAATGCTCTTTTACTGCAAATCCTCTTTCACTATTTCATTTAAAGTAAAAACAAAGCTTATTTCATTCTCTCAAAAAGCTGATGTAGTGACTATGATAGGAAACGGTGCCTTATTTAAATATGGTGCTGTCGCTGAGACATCTTACCCGTTATTTTGACCCACACAAGCTAGGTCTCATATACTCCTTTTAGCTCTGGTTTACACGTTCATCGTAGTCATTTAACCTGATATATTGTTAGCCTTCAGTTCTGAGATGCTGTTTTCAAACCCACTGACACAGACATCCCTACAGCTAACGTTACTTCTTCTTCAATTAATCACAACTTACTATAAATCATGTTTGTCAGCCACAAAAGGATTGAGAGCTACTAACCGAGAGCATCTGCCTGGACTAATGCTACAAGTCTGTTGCTCTGATTTGTATTTCTGCGTGGCTTCTTAATGATGAGCTAATGAGCCCGGCGTCTTTTGGTGAAGCTCCATCTTCAGCTTCTTTGTGCTCATAGACAAACGATACATATATGATTTGTTTCACGCGCTGGAGCCGAGGTTTGATTCTCCCCGTCCGCAGGCGAGCCAGACACTGTTTAGCAATGCTGTCAGAAAAGCTCTTTAGACGGACTAATCTTTGACCCACTGACAGCTGTGTCCTCTTCCAAAATGAACACAAATTCCCTCAGACCAGCTTCTCCTCCGGCTCAGATCAATACGCCTCTGATAAGCCAGGACACCTTCCAGGAGCCGCGGGGCACGAGGGAGGGCTCTGACATATCATGATTCAGGCTTTAATTACTTGGCACATATAGCTGACTTAAATGAATGTATAAATGTGTGTGTGTGTGTGTGTGTGTGCAAGTACATGCGAGAATGCGTGTGCCTGCAAGGCAATTATCAATGTGATTGATTACAGGACACATACACTTGGTGTAGTAAACGAGAGCCACCATGGAAGCCAAACTTTTTTACAGCCCTCTGCTGCTATTTATACAATACTGTGCATTGATCATCATAAACAGAACTTGGTGGGTTGTTTTAGTTGTCAGAAATGTTGCCTATGGGTTGATGATCCAATGATTCTATCTGACAATTGGATGGCTCGACATAATCCTAACTATGTAAATATCTCTCGCACTGACCCTAAACTGAGAATAAAAGATGCTCAAAAACTCATCAAGGAGTTTGGTTATGAAAATCCTGGATGTTTTGGACCCTGTCACCTTCTCTACACAGCATTTAAACGGGTCTCCAGGTCCTTCTGTTCCAAGATCAAAACAGTCCTGTAGCTGGACGAGAGCATCATCTGGTCATGTTTTAATGACCCGGGAGCAATTCTGCAAATTTCAAAATCATATACTTTTTTATGTTTCAATAATCACATCATCTACATTAAATACTATACTGTATGTGTTTAATGAGCTTAGTAAAGGCCTAACTTGCTGTCAAGAGTCTAAGCACATATAAACCTTCTCCATAGACGGATATCTGTTGAGATGTGGTCTCCGCCCTAGGCTCCAGGCCTCTTGCTTGCACACCAGAGTGGGAAACAAGTGGCACAGAGGGGAGTGAGCCCATCATTCTGCCAGCCCATAAATAGCTTTTAACATAGATGTTCAGAATCTGCCACTTGTTTGTTTTGAAGGTAAAACATACTGTCCTTGTACAGATCTCAGATCCAATATATTGATAGACACAGGACTGAATAAGAGCAATAACATTTTTAAATTATTTGTGTTATTTTTTTTCCCACTTTTCCATTTAATTATCTTCACCATGTAAAACTGTGATAAAACAAATACACCAATGTCCTTCTGTTTCTTCTCATTATCGTTCACTAAAATCAAAGGCCAGTTTGAGAACCATTCATTTTCTTTCCAATAGGCTTCATGTTTATTTAGCATCCCAGCATTTTTACCTCAGCTGGAAAAAGATTTGAGCTTCTAATTCAAAGCACCAGGGCCCTTTGAAACTATGTTTCCTTGTTAGAATCCTAGAAAGAGTTTAAACTTCAACAAACATGAGCTTTGTGTAGCCATTCATCACTCTATTTGACAACAAAATACTCTGCGCTATAGAAGCTTTGTCCTTTTTTTGTCCCTGGTTAAGAGCTTCAAGATTTAGGCCTTGGGCCAAAAGTATTCAGTCACCCATCCAAAACATTGAGTTCAGGTGTTCCAGTCACTTCCATGGGCACAGGTGTATAAAACCAAGAAACTACGCATGCTTCTACAAACATCTGTGAAAGGAGCCTTAAAATCACTTGTTTTAAAAGGAAATAGTATAATTAGGCATATAACCATGTAAAATAATAATAATATTAATATGCTTTACTGTATTGTTTTTCTGCTTTTTGGTAAAATGTGAAAATTCATGGATAAAAGCAACAATTATAATTTGGATCAGTCATACTGGTGGATTAACCATTACAGAAACATAAAAAGTTATTTTGGTAATTATTATTGAATAGAAACTAAATTGGGGCCACGGTGACATAAACCTTACACTGTGTGGCGGTCTAATAAATGTAAAGCACTGTATAGATTGTTCCACTGATTCATGCTCAGAGCTGAAGGTCAGATGATGATTTGAATGGATGTACAAACACTCCTGATAATTAAACAACTTCAGACTGCTCTAAACAAACTTTATTTCCTTCCCTTTGTTGTGATGTCGAGCTGAGTCATTCAGCATATGGACTTCTCAGGCACGCCACCCTGACTATGAGCTCCAGCCCCATGCTGTTCAAACCTTCTGTTTGCAAGTGGCAGCCAATCAGAACAAAGCTGCTTATAGTGAGCACTGACTGAGACAGTGGAAGAGCTGAGGAGCTGCACTGATGCCCAGTATGAGTAAATACTGTTTGGAAATATGAATCTTGATCATAATAGATCCACTTTTTTTATTAGGCTTTTTATTAAATCGTTTGTGTATTTTCCTCTTTGTGTGATTTCAGTGATGCTTTTGCTGATGTTTTATTCATGCTTTTACTCGTTTTGCACAAACAGACTTAACTTATCAAATCACACTGGTTCTTTTCACTGAAGCCTTTCATGCCTTGTTTTACCAATAGTCCCTGAGTGGAACACGTCTCCATTATTTCAAAACTGAAACCAAATTTGTTTTACAAGTCTAATCCATTTCTGACGGCTCTGCTCATTCTTCCAGCATAATAGGGCCCCGAGTCCCTCGCTTTTATGTGTGTGTGTGCGCCTGTGTGTGTGTGTGCGTGCATGTGTGTGTGTTGTGCGAGAGTACCAGAGAGGGAGAGAGAGCCGTTACCCCACAGCCTTTGCCAAATCCATTTGACTTCACACAGAAGTTCATTTATTAAATCTTTAATAGACCCTTTTATTATGTATGCTTATAAAGATCATAATAGAGATGTAAATTAATGAAATTCTGCTTTCTTACAAAGCTCATGAATCTCCATAACTTTGCTATTTCAAAGAAAACCTGCTCCAATTGAGTGTGATGTTTTATTCACATGGGAACATTTGCGCAGTTTAATTAACTAAATATGATTTATCTCCCTTCTCCAATCTTCCAGCACCCTCATTATAAGGACACAGGCATGTTCAGTCACAAAGAGTTTATAGTTATTGATAAAAGGAATGAAAGAAATGCTGTTCTGTGTTTGTTGTTGACATTGTTGTTTTCGCAAGTCTAATAAAAAGGAGCATGGAGGCCATGCAGTGACCCTTAGTGCAGGTGCTACTTTACTAACTGATCAAAGTTCCTCCTAGAAACCCAAAATAGCTCCACTATCACCCACTCCAAGTGGAGGAGCAGCGCTGTGGCATAATGGGAAGTTTTTATAGAGGAGAGCCGGTGTGCTGATAAGTGGCAGATAGAGGTTTTACACTTGGCCGGAGCATATCGGTAATAGCTCCAGGAGCAGCATGTGTATTGACTCTAGTTGAGGAGATGGAGGAGCAGGGAGAAAGGAAAGGTTTCTGTGGGCAATCTGAAGAGGGTGACGCCCAGCTCTGGAAGAGTGCAGGTCTGCAGGGAGGAGTATCTGCCGTGGAACAGATGTCCCAGTCACAGAGGCTGAGGGTGCTTTTCACTCCTGCTTGGGAAGGTGGAGGCTGTTGGGTGGGTGGAGATTGAGCTCCTGTGCATTTCAAGTTTATGCTGTCATGTTGGAAGATAAAAAAAAACAGCATGATTTGCAGCTAGTTGAGCAGACATGTTTGGTTTTATAACCAGGCTCGTTGTCTGAAAGCAGCTTGGACAGAGTAAGATAAGCATGCAATCAGCTTTTAAGGCCTTTTGGTCTTCTTTGGCCTCAGAGAGGCCCAAATGGAGACCAAAAGATAAATAAGTACTGGCAGCTGACAGTGCTACCCCTCAGTCTACTAGTAGCTGCACCTATGAGTTAAATCTCAAAATCCTAGACTTTAATTTTCAGAAAAGCTGCAATTTGAACTCATCTGAGATTTTTTTTTTAGTGGCTGCACATAAGGGTCGAATGTGAGAATCCTTCATCGCCTTGTTCTTGAGTGATCGCGAGATTTTCAGAAGGCGCGTGTATTTGTCGGATCTTATCACGCAGGCCAACCGTGACTACGTACACACCCTCAGATTTAGTGAAAGGAAAATAGATTCTATTCCATTCTGTTAATCATAAAGAAGCGCGTTTGATTTGATAGTAGACATGCTTTGGAGTAGATTGGGTTGACTTCATACCCTGTGAGTATTATCCAGAAAGGATAGTGTCACTTTTGTTTTTAGCTGTGAACCTCAATTGATTGATTCTTTGTTGACCAGAAATAGCTCTATATCCTCTCAGCATGAAATAAAAAAAAAAAACTGTAAAAAAAAAAGAAAAAGTAAGGTGTCATAATAAAATAAAAACTACATCTGAATTTATGCAGTGTCACAGTGCTTAATAAAAGTTGCAAAAACTTCTCCGGGACATGGCGCTGTCTCTCTCTTTTTCTCTCTACTGTGTAAAGTATGCCAATTCTTTTTTTTAACCTTGTCTATGAAAATGTATGAGAAGTTTAAAGGCAGGCTGCATGTTGTTGGTTTTGAGCTCCTCGTCTTCACCAGTTTCTTTTGTTTTGCGCATATACCATAGTATAACATATTTGGTTACATTTTTATAACTTAACAACTGCCTGATGTAAAACTGATGTCACAGCTGTCCTAATGTTCCACCTGTCCCATTTGGTTCTTTTGCCATCAGAATTATTGTCTAAAGGCAAAGAAAGATGCCCAACGGATTTACTTTACCAAATGGACCATTCCCGCCTTGCCGTATTGGTCTATTTGATTCACCTTTTATTGTTTATTTTGTTTTCACTTGCTACACACGGGACAGACGTGACTGGAGAAAAGAAAAGGGAGAAAGAAAGAGGGAAAGAAAAACAGCGGGGATGAGGAACGGTGATAAAGGGCAAAAAACAAAAACCAACAAAACAAACAGACACAAAATACATATATCGATCACCTGAATCACCTGTTCAAAACAAGCAAAAAAAAGAGAGCAATTTAATAAACAACATCATCATGATGATCTATGTGAATATAACAGTAAATACTAAATATTGAACATTTTATGTTTCAATGTGCAAAAATGCTTGAATCAAAAATATTTTTAATTTTTATAGTTATTGTTGTTATCCATGAATTTTCTGCCCCACCCCCCGAAAAAATTATTATTGATTGACTTTTTTTATTGACTTTTGATTAGGATGTCAACTTACAATTATTTACTTGCACTACTGAATAGAAAAATTAGCTTTAGTGGTCTAATGTTCAGTGGCGTGTCTAGAAAATTTTTGTTGGGGGGGCCAGGTAGGGGCACAGATTTGGAGAAGGGTGGCAGATTTAATTGGCAGATAATGTTTTAAAAAAAAAAAATTCTACCAACCATTAACCATAATTCAATAATCCTATAAACCTAATAACCAAATGCACTTTTAACTCTTATTAGAATGAGATTTTAACCACTACGGTGCAAAGTTTTTAGATACTGCGTTGATAAAGTACAAGAGATACAATCAGTGCTTTGTCAGTGTTTATTCAGCAGTCAAGGACAACAATATTTGCATAGCATTTTTACTGACATGTAGTGCACATATGTTTTGGGCAAAAACATTTTTGAAAATTAAAATACGAACATTTGTAACAAACAATTGACAAATTAGCCAATGCCAATGTAAAACTTTATGTGCCTGTTAAAAAAAAAGAAGATAATCTTCTCACAAACTGGTGTTTGATTTTGAAACAGGAAAAAAGTGGGGAAACAACTGAAAAGACTAACATTTGAATAAAACCTGAAAGCAAGTAAATACTTTCTATGCTGCCTTATGGTCAACTTTGGTAATATTGATAAAGAACAACACTGGCTGATGATGAAATACAGTCAGCTGGCATGGTGACACTGCCAGTATAACCTGCAGGGCTGGACTGGGACAGAAAATCGGGCATTTTGACTACAGACCGGCCCACCAGGTATTAAAGCCATAAAGACTTTGAATGAAAACAAACGCTGTGGTGACAGTGATGTACAGTCTTTTTGGTATATGTATGATTTCTATACATTTTACGTCAGATAAAAACTTTGGTTGTAAGATTTAGATAATTATTTAATAAAAGCTAGATATTTAAATTGAGAATAAGAAAGAAAAGTATTTCTTTGTGCCCACCTTTCCCTGTTAATGCCCTACCTGGCCCCCTGGCAAAACTTTGCTAGACCCGCCCCTGCACAGTTACCAGCTGTCAGCTACATAAAAAAGGATCCTGGTGTTATTTGTCTCTCAGAAACAGTTCATAACTTCCCTTCAACTCATTCATGTCACCTAAAAGGTAAACCTGTTTCTCCATCACCTGTTCAGCTCTGATGATTCAGTAAGGACGTCTCCTGGTTTCATCTTCATGTTTCCCTCTCACCACATATCCAAACCGACATCATGACCAGCAGGTTTACAGCTGTGGCTCCAGCAAACATCAGCTGATAGTAGAAATTAATATTAAATACATTCTAACAACAGCTGATCAAGCTTAAACGTGCTGCTGTTGTTTAGCGCAACATCTGCTGGTTTCCTGTTTCTGGCGCAAAGTGGGCGATAAATAAACAAGAGAGAAAAGCCGATCAGCTGATCATTGATCAGTTTCATGATTGAAGTAGCAACAGGAGAGGGAGGGGGAGAGAATGAGAGAAGAGACAGCTTTGCAGCGTAACGACAGAATAAATCCAGCTTTGTGTCTTTTTCCATCCTAGCTGAAGTTCGGGACAAACTGCGTCTCTTCTCAGCTCAATACGAAACGTGTAATATTATCTCTGAATGAGGGACCATTCCATTTTTTTAAGGGGCCGTTGGCAACTCTACTAACTAACCTTATGAATAAAATAAAGTTCACTATCAGTAACATCATAGCACCACCCAGCTGTATAAAAACTCCGTCAAGCTGGCTAGAACGCAGTATGAGTTATTGCAACTGACAGTAAAAAGTCAGCAACATGAAAATAAACTCCACCTAAACTTGGTTTATATCTGACCCAGATAGACTGCAGGTCATAACTTCTTACCTGAAGTTCAGTTCACCTGACACTCGGACTGGCGGCTGCTTCGGGTCTCTCCTCCTGCCTCCCCTTCCCTCATCCACCTGTTGCCTCTGTGGAAGCCCCGCCATAGCCACCACCAAACAACGGAGTTATTTCTACACATCGACCTGCATCTGGCCAATCCACCACCTCTCATTGTTCATGCCGTTACAAAAAAAATAAAAAATAAGTCAAATAAGCCCGATGGCCAGTCCAGCTATGTTAACCTGCAACCAAATCTGCAGCTCCATACAGCAATGTTACGACTTAGATTATATCTTATAACTCATAACTCTTATGTTAGCTGCCCTCAGTAGCATACTGTCTGAAATATTCCACGGCTGCAATAATTCTTTAAGTGTTATTTTTTCCTTGGGATTCTAATTTCACCGAAGTTTACTAAACTCAACAAACTTAATATTACTTACCGGGACATTTATTCTGTCCTCATTTTCTTTCACCGAAAAATTGTTTCCTGCAGTGCCGTCTTTCGTGCTTGGCTCTCCTACCTTTGCTAACGTGACGCACATAGCGCAGAAGGATGCTGCATTCACTTACAATCGGATATCTGAGCTTCACCGTGAAAACATAATCGGACATTTGATATTTGATTGAATTTTATTGTTTTGCCTTTGGGGTGGCACCTGGGGTGGCCAGTCTGGTTGGGGGGGTGGCCTGTGCCCCCCCAGGCCACCCCGCTGGACACGCCATTGCTAATGTTACACTTGATTAAACTGGGATTTCTCACAGATGTCCAGTGTGCCGCCTCAAATTTGTCTATAAACGTGAATTTTTTTTTATTATTTTATATAATTTTATTATTGGCCTAAAAAATAAGAATATCATTTTAAGTTTTAAACAGTTTTTGATCAGTTTCTACATTTTTTTAAATGACAGGTGGTCTTTAATAAATGTGTTAAGCACTGCATGTTTTAGAGGTTAAAGAGCCCTGAGACTCTGGTTCTTGGGTGACTGGATACTGCTGACAGTGCACAGGTGGTGAGTCGGTCTGCTCAGCGCACAGTCTGCCTCTTTATTAATAAACTGATGTGGCTTTATTGCGTTTTCACACTACAGTTTGTTTATTCTGGTCTGAATCAGTTGATGAGTGTAAATATTTTTGTTTTTCTGCTGGTTTGGATTCTTTTAACGCAGAGAGCAAACCGTGCCTGGCTAAAGGAGGGCACTTAGTTCAAATGTGTTTGATTAAACGGTTATGTTTAGTTTGATTTAAAAAGGCTGAACAGCAGTCAAAGTAAGTAATGTTGCCGCTGTGAACCCACTGTGTTTGTGATTCATTTGTACAAGCTAGAAACACAGAAGCATTTCTACGGAGGAGAGGTTTGTTAGCTCTAGACAGAGCTAGGCTAGCTTTCTACTGTTTCAGATAGTGTTGCTAAACTAATCTGTAGTCTCATATTGAGTGTACTGACTAGCATCAATCTTGCCCGCTAAGAATAAAAATTTTTGCTTTAAAAGTAAAATCTAACCCCTTTCTTTGGTTGATGTTACCAGAAATGTATAGCTTAACTAAAGAGAGTTGAATATTAGCACTAGAGATGGACCGATCCGATATTACGTATCGGTATCGGTCCGATACTGACCTAAATTACTGGATCGGATATCGGAGAAAAATAAAAAATGTAATCCGATCCATTAAATATCACGAAAGCACCTCACAAAACTTGCAACACGCCGTAACTCACCTCAGAACGTTAGCACGTCGGAGCAGTATGCATCACGTGATAGAGCAGCTGTGGCATGCCGGACCTGTCGGTGGTCTGGATAGCATGCAGAGCTTCGCTAGCAACCTGGCATTTCATCTCCGACAAAGTTATCCCCGAGAGAAGTAAAGCAAGTGTGTAAGTCCATCTCTGAATGTTTGTAAAGCATTCCCACGTTAAGCTTAACAAGCGACTGCCTCTCGCTCTCCGGCTGCTACTTCAATCATGAAACTGCTAATGATCAGCTGATCGGCTTTTCTGTCGCGAGTCCGTGTCTCTTGTTTGTTTTTGGCCCACTTTGCACCAGAAAGAGGAAACCAGCGGCTGAACAACAGCAGAACGTTTAAGCTTGATAAGCTGTTGTTAGAATTTATTTAATATTTCTTTCTACACCAGGATCTTTTTTTATGTAGCTGACGCTGGTAACTGTGCAGGGGCGGATCTAGCAAAGTTTAGCCAGGGGGGCCGATAGGGCATGAACAGGGAAAAGGGGGCACAAAGACATACTTTTCTTTCTTATTCTCATTTAAAATGTCTAGCTTTTAATAAATAATTATCTGACACCCAAAGTTTTAATTTGATGTAAAATGAATAGAAGTCAATTACTGTATATAGTGACTATTAAGTCTAATATATACCCTAGTAAGTTATAGTACTTTTTACTTTGGGAAGGTACCATCTGTGCAGTCTGCAATTTTGTTGAAGAAAGATGTTGAATCTATTTAATATTTCTTGAAAAATAATTGATTTCTGTGCATTTTTTTTTCACACTGCATCAAATTAAGGTTGATTACGTCGATTAAGCATCATGAGGTGGCGCGTGAGGGGTGGTTCCTTATTTTTTATTTATTTCTTTTTGTTGTTGCTGGGAGTTGGAACCCTATTAGTTAGGTTGCTTAATATTTACGCTAAGTACTCTTTAAAATACCAGAATAGGGAGGATGGTGTAGGTCTAAGTTTATTAGATTGATCAGTATTGCTGAACTATGAAATATTTTTTTTGTATACAGGTATAACAGAATAGCTTTAGTGTAGTTGTTGTTTTAAACTTGAGTATGAACTTGCAGACTTGCAAAATGCAGCAAGATATTTTAAAAAACAGTTTTGTTGATTAAAAAACACTATATCGGATTCATATCGGTATCGGCAGATATCCAAATTTATGATATCGGTATCGGATATAAAAAAGTGGTATCGTGCCATCTCTAATTAGCACTAATCCTGTTTTTATGTCTTTCTGTTGTCTACAAACTGGATCACTTCAACACTGCATACTTCACAGGAATGAAGAGTCCAGTAATCCCTCTTCAAGTTTTTTGAGGTTTGAAATGCATAAATTAGTGGATTTTCTCTTCCTTCCTCAAAACTGCAAACATTACAGTCAGCACTTCGTCTCGGGGCCTTAAGCACAGCGTCCAGAAGTGCAGCCATTTGCACATTTTATAAGCTTTATCCCTACCTAGTTATTCTAAGATCTGCTGCTAAATTTGTCCCTCATTCCCTTTCCCTAAGCTTAAGCCGTCAGCCCAGTAATACAGCTTCAAGAGCACATCTCATACCAACTTATTTATTTATATACGTGTGTGCCTTTGGTTAAGGCCTCCATGCTCCCGGGGTGCAGCGCAGTGTGGGACCAGGAGGCAGAAATTCTGCATTACTTCATACTGTTTAAGTCTCTGTGGTGTAGCTTATCTGTAAAGCGCCTCTTCTGACGCCAGCCAAGGTCATTCTGATGAGTAAAAACACAACCGTGAAGAGTTTCCTGTAGGTTAAAGAGAGTTCTAGTTTGGTTGTCTACCAAAGATTGAACTAAGTTGTAAGAGCAGAGAAAACAATGGGAAACATGAACTTGTTCTCTCAAACAGTCATTTTGACTTGTGATACTCAGTCTCAAGCAGCTCTGTAAGAGTTCAAACTTTTATTTTTCTAAAACGAAAGCTATTTTGAAACCGCTTCACTCACGTCCCTCTTGCTGTTTGTTATCTTTGATAGCAAATGATGTGTTTGTTCCTGTGAGAGCACATGCGTGACACCGTGTAACATTTTATTCCTATCCTCTGCTAACCTGCAGTGGTGGAGTTCTTTGGGTACGAGGCCTGACGGCAGACAACCGTGTTTCTGCGTTTCACATCTCATGCTCTTCTTCTCTCTGTCAAAATTTAAAAAAAAAAAAACGGTGAGGTGATATTTGGCTGACTCCAGGCTGTGAGGTAGAGCACCAGGCTCCACCAGAGCGCCCGCAGTCAGCAAAGGGGAGGAACGTCATGATGTGTCAGCCAGCATCTCGTCACGCTTGGCTCCCAGCAAGGTGAAGGTCTCCGACCAGATCAGTTTATATAATAGACAGGATGAAAAACAGCAACCTCAGTCGGATGCGGCCTGCACACTTGGACACAATGGGGCTACATATGCGAGCCGTTTTCAACAGTGATTAAGACATTTCAGTATGCAATGAAAACAATCTGGGAGAGCTTAAAAAGGTAATACACTGCAATCACAGCCATTACAAAAGTCCTAGATTACTGGGAGGTGACGATTAAAGTCATTAAAGGGGCATGTGCAGCATGGGATCAGCAGCAGAGTTAAATGTGTCTGAGAGCATAACGGTGGGCGTGTGCCTTAGTGGGCGCTTTAAGGGTTCAGCTCCTCCCCTGTGAGTAACAGAGACACAGGAAACTGCACGTGTCTGAGGTGTGGTCTTATACACCAACAACATGATAACTTATATATAAAACAGCTTTACCTGATCAGGTAGGAAACACAGTGATATAAACAAACAAGTGGCACATAAATAAATTAATTGGTCTTACACTTTTAAAAATTATTTTCCTCTTTAAAACTAATAAAATGTGTGTTTTTTTTTATTTTTCAATCAAACCTCTGGCGCTGAAAACAGAAAAATGCACTAAAACTGGAATTCTTCATCCACAAATATTAACTTCTTAATTTATCGAGGTAAAAAAATGTATAGCATATAAAAATGTTTTGGTAAATGTACACAATTTTATACAGACAATTCATATAAATGCATTGCAGCAATTTAACAGATACAATGAAGCAAAAACACTTAAATGAATGATATCAGATCCATATAATTTTCCATTAATTGGCTTTTAGTTAAGCTTTTTGTTTTAATCGGTTAATTTCTGCAGCAGAACAAATTCACAACCAGAAGGAAGCAATTACTATGAAACTGCCATGATACAAACTAGCTGTACTAACTTTCTATAAACTACTTGCAGTAACTCCGAGTGACTGATTGATCTCTTACCTTTAATCTTTAAAGATCTGTTTAAAGATGGCCCCGCCCCTCCCTGAGCCTGGTTCTGCCGGAGGTTTCTTCCTGTTAAAAGGGAGTTTTTTCCTTCCCACTGTCGCCAAAGTGCTCCCTCATAGGGGGTCATGTGATTGTTGGGTTTTTCTCTGTTTTATTGTAGGGTCTACCTTACAATATAAAGCACCTTGAGGCGACAGTTGTTGTGATTTGGCGCTGTATAAATAAAACTGAATTAATTTTTGAGAAATAAAGAAATAAAGAAAGACATGCAAATATGGGGCGGCACAGTGGCACAGTGATTAGCACTGCTGCTGCACATCACGGAGGTCCTGACTTCAATTCCAGCATCAGGCTGGGGTCTTTCTGTGTAGAGTTTGCACGGGGGTACTCCGGCTTCCTCCCAAAGACATGCAGTTTGTAGGAATAGGTTAATTGATTAATTTATGGACAATTAATAAATTGCCCATAGGTGTGAGTGCGAATGGTTGTTAGCCCTGTGACAGACTGGCGACCTGTCCAGGATGTACCCCACCTCTCGCCCTATTACAGCTCCAGTGACCCTGAAAAGAGCTGAAGTAAATGGATGGAAAGAAAGAAATGAAGAAGCAAACTAAAAGCTGATGAGTGAAACTGTAGAAATCTAAAACAATAATTCAGTTTACTTCTTATTTTCTGAAACATGCATTTTTTTAATTTATGTGGAACACTGCATTATTTACTTTGGCATTTTTCACACCCATATAATTTAAACTATTTTAGAACAACAGCAACAATAACTGCTGTAATCAATAAAGTTTTAATCTGCATTTTACAGCCTATGGTAGTGCAATAATTATCGCCAGTGAAAAGAATGGCCTTTATTTTATACATGAAGTGCTTATTTGTATAAATAAATTACACAAATAATATAGAAAAAATTAGAAATCTGCATGCGCATAAAAACGATTTTAATTGAGACTTCTGTTAAAAACAAGGCAACTGTATCATTTCTTCCAGCTTTTACAGGTAGTAATTATTTTGTGCATGCTAAAATCTTTGTAGCTTTAATCCATGAACATCTTGTTTCACATGGAAACAAACTGCAGACACATCACGCAACTAGCAATGAGTACTTAAGAGGAAAGAGGTGAAATGGAGTGACTACAGGAAAAACAGAGCACACGGAGTTAGCGCGCTGGCACAACACATGAGGGCGAGTTCTGTCAAAGTTCTCCTGAACCATAGTGATTCACAGTGGCTGAAATACCGCTGCGGTTCATTCTTATCGAGCTTATCAGATCCTTGGTACATTTACCACTAGAGCACATTTAGAGCTAAGATTCCTGTATTTAAAAAAAACCCAGAAAAAATAGTCTTGCAGAGCACTTTCAAACAAAAGTGACCTTTAGACTAATTTGCTCAGAAGAGCTACACAGCAAAATCGCCAGTGTTAAATTGACACCGTGAGTGTTAAATTTAACACTTTTCAAAGTGTTATATTTTTAACAATGACCTAGTGTTATTCTAACACTGTACAGAGTTAAAGATTAACACTGACTAACGCTGACCACTGTCAACAATATTCTACACTGGTGTTAAGTGTTAAAAAGTAACACCAAATAGTGTTGGTAGTACTTTACACTAGCCCTGGTGTTTAAAAATTTAACACTGAATAGTGTTGATTGTCTAACACTAACACTAGTGTCAGGCAAATCATCAATACTAGCCAGATTACAATAAACTCCCATTAATCTCTGATATCTCTACTGCTACAATTAATTAAAATGTATTCACAGCTACAGACACTCTACCCATTAAAAGAAACAACAGGACAGTGTTCAAAATACTCTGTATTCAAACAGCAGATACACCACAAATAAACAGCGCATAAATATATACAAAACTAGAATATTGGACAATCTACATTTTGTCATTAGTGTCATTTGAAAATAGCCCATTGTAAGGTCTATAATACACCACATTATCTACACAGATCAGTGCAACAGCATCCAGTTTATCCTCAATAACAAATGCATTTAAGTGACCATTGATCATTTCTTCGGTCTCCATATTACTTAGAGCATGCACAAGCAGCTTTAAGTACATCAAAACACACACAGGAAAACATGCTCTACAGGTTCAACTATTTTCCATTTTTGCTCAAAATGTCTCATCCTTTTAGATTCTGTTAAGATATGAGAATGGGTTTTCAAGCTGATCAAAACATTCAACTTTTCCGAGGTTTCTCTTGATGACAAACATTCAACAACAGATTGTTTTGCATGTGCAATGACGCATGTCATTAACACTTTCCTCCAATGAACCAACTAAACACTGCACAGTACTTTCAGAACTCCTGAGGATTGTAGTTGAGAAATAACAGTCCTATACATGTCCTGTCACAAGATGAGCCACATTTACAGGCTGTGAAACAAAGGTTCTATCATAAGGTGCAGGCTCAAAATAAAAATTACTGATGACCTCTGAGTCAACAAAGTCTCCACGTGCTTTGAAGAGGTGTTGCTTGTAAAAGATAAATTAATATCTAGGCTGTCCAAAGCTCAAAAGTAAAAACGTTGCTGGAACTTGACATGTCTAAATAACACTGAGCAACTTGTGTGGTGTATCTTGCAAAAGTAACACAAGAACAGTCAAAGTACTGTATAGTCGATGTCTTTAGACTGTACTGTGAAGAATTCTTGCTCTGATTTCCCTGACCCGAGGACTCTCCTTCACGCTGCCAACATCAATGCCATACACGGTGGTCTGGATGAATGTGTAGAAGTTGTGCAATGCTTCGTCATAGGACACGGCAAATACAAAATGTGCCTTGAAAAGCTCGTCAAAAGCTGCAACTCCCGTCTGCGTCACACAGGGAATGACCTTTTGATCTAGGACAATGTAGAAAGTCTGGATGATGTTCTTTCTTTCTCCAACACACAGGAGGAATGGCTGAGTGGGGCCAGCCTTAAGAAAAGTCTCCATGCTACCTCCCACCTGAGGGAGTGAAAGAAACCAAATGATTCACATTAAACAAAATTGGTAATCGGATGTTGAGTGGCAGTGCTGCCTAAAATTAAGACAATATTAAATATATTAATTATATTATTATATAAATATTAAAATGTTTTACTTCAGGCCCACAGTTATTTTTGTTCCAATGTGTAATTTTAGGTTTAATGGTAACAATAATGTGCCGGCGTTGCAACACCAAGCCTATCTGGCATAGATATATCTGCTGCACAGTGGAACTCCTTGCCCTCTTAAAACATCTGATAATCTTTTCTCATCAAAAGAGAAAGCTACTTTAACACATTTCTAAAAAATCATACCTTCATGAATTTCATTAGGTGGTGAGCAGCATCTGATGTGCTAATCTTTGAAGACTTCCTTCCCTTAGATGTTGGAGGTAACAAGTGAAGCAGCAAAAGAATGGCAGCCAACTCGCAGTCCCAAACTACAGAATAGGAATTAGGATAATCGCAATTACTGTCATTTTAAGGTCCACAGCAGTCATTTTGTCAATGTTATTCAGTTTTGGATAACTGATAATTTTTCAAATAAAGCAGTTTTCCAATGTCTTCAGTATGGTATGAAAATTCATTTCAAGACACTTAAAATCTTCTGGCCACCAAGTGACGTAAATATTGAATCATAACAATACTAACATTAAGTAACTTTTTTTGTCAAACTTTAAATGCCATTAAAGTTTGTTTGTAAATTCCTTTTCATACCATACTGAAATGAACAGAAACTCAACGTAATTTATAAAATCGACAGCTGTATTCCAATTTGTTGTAAAGGTGCCAAAACATGTTTTGATTTAATAGTATGGTCCACCTAATATATTGTGCTGTGGGAATTGTGAAAATGCTGTAAAGACATGTGAAGTCTACCATCTCCAACTTACCACCCTCATCAGAGTCCCCCTGTGCAGAGACAAGCAGGTCATCCAATTCTGTACTCTGAGACAGATTTTTGCAATCTTTGATGATTCTTGGCTTGAAGAATGTTGGCCACTTTGCAAGGAATTTACCAGACACTTCCTCCCCAAACAGCATTGTGAAGTCTTGGTCAATCTGAAACACAAAATGTGACAATAGAAAGAACGCATTAACGAGCAAACAAACAAAGGAACCACACAGCTGTCAGTCAATCAGTTTATGCCTTACCAAGCCAGGTGTATCCAGAAATCTTGGGAAAAGGTCCAGGACAGAAGAAGCTGTGGCTGGATCTTGAATCACTTTTTGCCTATGTTGAAATGTCACCTTCATTTTCTCTTTGACAACTTTCATATCAGTCGAGTGCCTCATCACTGACATAGCTTCCTTGCATTCATCACCCGACAACTGTCTCGCATTTGTTGCGAAGTT
This sequence comes from Rhamphochromis sp. 'chilingali', assembly GCF_963969265.1. NCBI lineage: Eukaryota > Metazoa > Chordata > Actinopteri > Cichliformes > Cichlidae > Rhamphochromis > Rhamphochromis sp. 'chilingali'. The sequence continues at coordinate 26,856,965 of NC_137945.1, read as the reverse complement.
GCGAAGAGTCTTGGGGCTGTCTTGAAAAGCTGACTTTGATTTCTTCATCTCTTCAGTAGAGTTGCGCTGCACAGTTTTCAATCTCCATGCCAGGTAACCAGAACCACTCTGGTGATCATAGAAATGTTCCTGCCGAATTAAGAGCAAGAGAGATATTTATTCAATATTGATTACCTGCTACTCTGTTTGTAGCAAGTGAAGAAAACTCCTGACTGGTGGGATTGTTCAGTGCTACATGTCAAAAAGCCAGATATGGCATCATGCATTAGAGGTCTATTTAAATCAATTGTTACACAATGACATTTTTTTACATTTATTTATTTTGGGTCCATTAGGGAATAACTTGATAAACTGCCTGAATGACAGACTGACCTGAATTAGTCTTATCATATGATTTCTTTAACCACTCCATCAGAAAAGCCAACAACAAAATACTTTCACAGACCACTGACTGTCATATCTGCAGGTGTAGGCATTTATCACGTAAACCACAATCAAAAAAGTCTTAATTGCATAAAAACTGGGTCACAGACCCAGGACTATGACACTGACAGCATGTATGCATCATAACATCATAACTTACATAACCATTCTTTGAATCTGGGTCCTTCAAGTTTGGGAACAAGGTTGTAATCCCAAGTGCATACATAATGCGGACACTTACTGGTGGGATCCTCCTAAAAGGCAGATACAGAGAACACGAAAACTATCAATTATTTACCCCAACACAGATTCAAGTTCAATTATAAAATGTCAGCAACAAGAACAACATGTATCCAGGTGTATGATTTGAACTACCCAAACTACCTATCATCTGTAAATCATGACTGACCACACCACACACCTGACAGGTCTTTAAGAATAATGAAAATGAAGACTTGGATTATGCTCCACATGGACTATGACAATTTGATGCAGACATTTTCCTAATGTTTTGCTGTTGTCAACCATCCCTGTTAAGAAGCACTATATTCAGAAACTACAATAATGACAATGGAAAATAACATCACTCCATAACAAATTGTGACTTTCTTTTGAAACATTATCAATATGGGGTTAGCAACTAATGAAAACTATGATTGATTTGATTTAACTTAACAATGACTTCATGACATATAGAAGAATCTATTTAAGTGGTGCAATAATGGTAAACAACTAAAATTGCAGACAAAAAACAAAACAAAACAAAGATTTTTCTTAATGTTTACATCACTTACCCATGACTCTCTACCATGTCTGCTACAAGGATGTTCACCATCCTCCTTCTTGTAGTATCAGAGAGGCAGTTTGTTTTCTCATATTCCTTAAATACTTGATCACCATCTGGCTTTGAATACAAGGCTGCTCTGATGATCTGAAATAACAATTGCAAGAAATTCATAGAAAGCACCTACCAGGTGGGTATAAAAATTATCAGCATCAACTGCTATAGCCTTTGCATTAATCACTACATCTTATTTAATCATGAGAGGGACCATTGTTTTGTTTTTATAATTTTTTTAATAATATTTTTAAAGATATTGAGTATTGGTACAAATGAACAGGTAATTGGCAATCTTAAGTTACAACATATCATATCCTGAAGATTACTTACATTTCTTGCAGTGTTGCTGTCAGGAGGTCCTTCAATTAACTGTCTTTTCCGAGCTTTGGTAGATTCGAGTATTATTGTTGTGTCCGAACCTGATGATGATCCTCCTGATGCAGGTGACGGTGACAACTCTAATGAAGATGTGTGATCTGAAGAAGACCCTGCAACACTGTTGTCTAACAATACAGACAGCCTCATAGATTTAAACATGATTACACCAACTATAAATTAGTAAATTTAACAACGCATTTTTAAATGAAACATACGGCTTAAACTTCTTACCACTGCATTCTTCAGTGAAGACACTGAAAGACACCTGAGATGACTTCAAAAGTTCATCAAATATGTCCGAATCCACTTCCACTCCCGCAGAATCCATCAGGACCAAATTGGTAGAACCTGGCAAACTGAATTTCACCAGCACTAAAAAAGAAACAATCAATAAAGTTCTATATGAATTTATAATTCATAAATCCGTGAATCACAGTTTTACTTTGACAATATTTATAAATTCTTTATTCATTCAATTACTAAAAGAATTATTCATTTAAATTAGCAATCAATGTAGTGAAGTAAACTTACAGTATTTGCCCTTGGTCTGCAGTGAAGGCTTTGAGTAAAGTACAAGTAAATCAAAACAATACTTACATGAATAGTATATGAATAAATTTACTTAGTTACTTTTAATCACTACACTCAAATTACCTCCTTGCAAAAATTCGGAGTAATTGTAGGCATCGTCTGTCTTTGGTACCCTGACCCATTTGCTCATTCCCTTAAACTCGACAGGAACCAGCATATCGCCACCTTCCAAGAGTAGAACAAAACTGCATAACTGCACTGCAATACAGTAGTCTCTTGATTATCGCGGGGGTTAGTAGAAACCATATTTCTTTTTTATTATTTTTATATACTTTAAGCCATAAAAACTCTCCCTGCACTCTAACAAACCCTAATATAAAGAGGCAGAAAAATGCTTATTTTACCATGAAAAAAAACAATCTAAAAAAAGAAAAATGCCTTATTGTCACAGAAATGCATAACATATGAAATTACCATAATTAACAAGATGTAGGGGGCATACTCTAGTGTAAAAATCTTTCCATCTATACATACTCTCAGGGTAGCCTTAAGCATCCTAGTTCACCTAAGCCAGTGTCTCAAACTTCAATGAGCTATGGGCCACTGCCATCTCATTGGAGGGCCACTTTAGTGTTCAAGTAGTACAAAAAAAAAAAAAATACAAAGAAACCACCCACAAATATTTCCCAAAATGCAGTTCCTCGTTAGTTTTTAAAATTTCAAATATTGTATAAGAAGGCAAAACCGCAAACTTGAACGCATTTTTCTCACTCCAAACTAACCGAAGCCTAGCTCCGCGGCTCTGAACCGTGGTTAAAAAAAAAAAAAAAAAAAAAAAACCTGGCTAATACGTCGGGTCCCGCGTCGGGCTCGTGGCCGCTAACTAGCTTTACTGTCAGCGAACACAGTGTACACTCGAGTATAAACAGCTTACTTACAACTGGGCTCGTCAGCCAGTCTTTTTGGCTGCAGTGGTTATTATATCTACATGCTTTCATCTTCCGTTTCTCGCGGGTAGCAACTCAAACTTTCTCCCTCCCTCGCACTCAAACCGGGAGGGAGGGAGGGAGGGAGGGGGGAGTCCCACACGGGGCCGCGGGTTTGAGACCCCTGAACTAAGGATTTAGCAAGTTTAATTTGAAAATAAATAAAAGGCGTTTAGTAAAAACTGTGACATATATTAACAAGTAATATTCGTTATAGTCTGCCAACAGCCAGATTATGCTAAATGAATGCTAGGAAAGTAACTGGTACTTTGCAGTTTTAGCTAGCAGTAGCCCAGCTTAACAAAAAACAGTTAAAATTCAAATATGACACTTAAAGATAATGTATTTTGATACAAATACTATTGTTTTTACTAGTTATCATGTTACTTGTTCTAACATCAATCTAAAACTTAATATTTGACCGAATAAAACTTACCGCAGCAGCAAGAAAAAATGGCGACCGAAGATTCTGAAATGCGAAGCTCCACAGGAAATGAAGGCGTGGTCTAATTTAACACCCACAGTGTTAAAATGCAGTAACGACTAAAATCCACACTTACACTTTTCAGGAATCAACTCCCGATGTGTTATTTTAACTCGATTAAGTGTTGAACTAACTCGGAACTCTGTTGAAATCTACTAACACTGAAAAATCAACACTGGCATTTTTGCTGTGTACCTTTCATTTTATATCTAACACCATAATTAAAATGTTTACTCATCAAGCGTTTTCTCATTTTGATCCCACTACACGCAGCATGCCTTTTGTTTTCCATTTGTCTTCCACACAAAAGCCACTAATTAAAGATCTTTTGATATAGTAATCATCAATACAGAGTGGCCTATAAACAGAAACCAGTGCAAATGAATGATGACAGGCCCTTTTCAGTATCTTGCTCTCACATGACATGAACCAATCAGCAAACAAAACAGGCTCGCAGGCCCGGCAACAATGACTCCAATTGAGCTGAGCTGTGATTATGATTCACTGAACAGCGTGATTCAAAGAATAGCGATGTTTAGCCCGAAGGAAACTGATCAGGCTTTCTTCTGAGGGAGTTTTCTGCCTCTCGGGTCCCAGAATCAGCCAGTTGTGTCGCTGATGATGTCGAAAGTGCCACTCAGTGGGATAACTTTGAAGTGATTGAGGGGGGCAATGAGATTTTTGTTTATTCACGAGCCAGGTGCAGATAACGGGGCCATTAATGATTGGAAGTTGATTACAAGTCACTTCTGCCGAGCACAGTGTGACGCTTCACAGTTTAATCAAGAACAGAAAGTTAATGGGTGCAGTTTCACGTTTGCTCCGGCAGTGATGGCTAGGTTAGCGTCTATCATTGCCTTGTTTGGTAGATTATCTTTTTGCTTTGCTTTGTATTCAAAAGGTGTTTTTCAAATGGATAAAACAAAATATTTCAACATTTCAAGTGGAAAAAACTGAATCCAACATTGATGATGTTAGTTATACGAAACAGGCAGTAGATGCATTGGCGTTTGGTAAATCATAGTCAGCAGATACCTCTTCTAGAAGATGACATAGACTTTATCAGTATGAAGGATTCAGTCTTTTTGCATTGATGTAACATCTGTAAGATTGTAACCTAAATCTTAAGAATTCTCTATTTTTTATGCTGTTTTGAATATGCTAGGTAATGTAGGTCAAGTTAGCATGAAAGCTGTGGAGCAAAGTTTTTTTTCGTTATCTAAGTCCACCATGTCCTTTTCACGGTTTGCCTCTCCAAAGTACCAGCAGAGAGAGATATTTTATTTCAAGCCAACAAAAAATATTAATGGGAAAGCGTTTAAAACATTTACATGTAAATTAGTGCTGTCAGCGTTAATCTAGTTAAAACGACGTTAACACCATAACCGCATTAACGTGGCAAATCTCCGTTAGCGAGTTGATGCGGATCGCCCCGTGCGTGGGGCTGCTAACGCGTTAACGGGCTAACTGCGCTAACTGAGATTTGCCATGTTAATGCGGTTATACGTCAACGTCATTTTAATGAGATTAACGCTGACAGCTCTATATTAGCCACCTAGCTTAGTCGTTTGTGACATAGAAGGATCTTGGAATGGACTTCCTTGGTCGCCAGTGGCTTCTTGGCTTTAAATATATTGCTTCCGCCTGCTTGTACTGCAGCTTCTGCATGCTAGACCATGTCTCTATGTGCAATGAAGCTAGTTCATCATATGCAGGATATCTTTGCATTATCTGGATGCACTTACCTTAACATCGACTGGCTATCAACTCCACAGAGTTCCCCTGCACTTTACATGAAAGGTGGGGAGTTGGCAGCACCTGACCATTCACCAGGCTAAGCACACTGGCAGGAGAGGAACAGATTTTATAATGAAAGATAAAATTATACTGCAGGGAAACATATAAATATGTTGATAACAGAGCAGGCTTAAAGCAACAAAGCCACTGCACACAAAGCAGCAGTTTATAATGTGTTAGGGAGGAAAGGGACTGTGCAGTAGTATTTAGTATTACAAGAATTATGTAAATGTATTAAAGTACTTTGGCCAGTAACACTGAAGAAGACCTTTGATATGTTTTTGCTTATTTGATGACAGATAGAGAAGCTGGTAAAATGTCACCTGTGTAAGTTAACACAGTGAACCATGGTTCAGGGGGGTTGGGAAGCTCATCTTTCTGTCCTGGTCATTGTGTCTTTGGGCAAGACACTTTACCCTACCGCCTACTGGTGTTGGCCAGAGGGGGCGATGGTGCGATATGGCAGCCTCGCTTCTGTCAGTCTGCCCCAGGGCAGCTGTGGCTACAACTGTGGTTTGCCTGCACCAGTGTGTGAATGTGAGAGTGAACGAATAGTGGAATTGTAAAGCGCTTTGGGTACCTAGAAAAGCGCTATATAAATGCAATCCATTATTATTACAACTCTGTCGTAATGGATATTAACAAGTATTTCATTAAAGGCTTAAAAAAACTGTCTTAGTTTTTATTCTTCCAGCTGCAGCCTCTGTGAGATCTTATGATCTGAGAGAAAGAATGAAAGCTGCTGTAAAATTGTTTTGGTGCCAGCAGGATAAAATTAAGGAACAAAGTTCCATCTAAGAATTGATGTTTATTACCGATGTTCATCGGGCAAACACGAAGACTTTTGATAAACATCAGATCCTCCTATTGTTGGCGCACAGAACTCCGAGGGATCTCCCAGGAATGCTGACGCTATTTTCTGGAGACCCGAACTGGTCAGTAGGCAGTCGTTTTGTACGTGGTGATCATTAATATTGATCATAACCTGCTCCAGAGCAAGTTAGGTCTGCAGTATAAGTTACCATGGCGATTTACCCCAATGAGAAGGGAACTGCCTTCGTAGTGCAGAAAGACCCAAGTTTACCCTGAAAGTACCTGGATAAGAGCAAATATTCTGCCTCGAAGTGCAGGCCACAGTGCAAACACAACCTGGACATACAATAATCAAATACTCACTGGACTTGAATAGTGTTAACATTTGTTCTGTGCTATCTAAAGTTGAAAACTTCACACCTTGTGTTAGCATACTAGTAGAACTAACTAGCTAGCCCCCTACACGAGTAAATAACTGCTGAGTATCTGACATCTTGCAGCGTTTTTCTTGCATTTTCTTTTAGTTTAGCTGCAGATTCTATTTGATAGCTGTTTATGCCCTTGTTATGCCAGACATTGGGATCAAAATGTAGCCTATAACATGAAATTTTGTATCTTATTTATTCAAGAAAGGCTGTTTGAAAAAACTTGCTGTGGCGGGGGCGTGGCCCCGGGCGCAGCTGCCGGGGAGGAGTGGAGCAGAAGGCTCAACAGGGCGGCGCTGCGAGGCCGGTAAGAACAGCTGATGGTGTTTATGTACTGATGATGGTCTCCCTCCGCTGTGTTTATAGTGAGACGGGGAGGAGCGGCGAAAAAAGATCAGCTGGGCTCGTGAGCTGTCAGGCTGTGCGACTGGGTCAGCTGTCAAAACAAACGAATCAATAAATGTGGAAATTGGCAGTACATACCTGCGTGTGCGTGTATTTGTGCCTGGTGTATTCCACAAGTGGTGCCGAAACCCGGGAAAGTGCCGGTGGGGAAATGTCCGACCCACAGGCCGCGCCACCCGCCCAGCCCCTGCAATACTTGGCGCAGATGCTGGCGGAGATGGCGGCGATGAGCCGGGATCAGGCGGCCGACCAGCGTGCCCACCTGGCCGCGCTGCGGGAGCAAACGGACCGACAGACACAAGTTCTGGAGCGGCTGGTCGGGGCCGCTGCCACGCTGAAGCCCTCGCCACTGTCGGTGACGGTGCCCCGGATGGGGGACGGGGACGACCCACAGATTTTTTTGGAGACCTTCCGTGCCACGGCGGAGGCTTGCCAATGGCCGCGGGAGGAGTGGGCTCCGCGGCTGCTCCCCCTGCTGTCTGGGGAGGCACAAACAGCGGCCCTGAGTCTGCCTCCGGCGTCAAGGAGCAGCTTCCCGGATGTGAGCCGGGCGGTGGTGGACAGGCTGGGGCTCACCGCCGAAGACCATCGCCGGCGGTTCCGGGCCTGTCGGCTGGCTACAACGGACCGACCATTCGCCTGGGCCCGACAGCTGCGCGACGCGGCGGTGCGCTGGCTGCAGCCGGGAACATCGGTGGGCGAGACGAAGCTGGTGGACAAGGTGGTGCTGGAGCAGTTCACGGAAGGATTACCAGCGGAGACGGCGAGATGGGTCCGGTGCCACCGGCCCGCAAGCTTGGAGGTAGCGGTGACGCTGGCGGAGGACCACCTTGCCGCTGGAGCAGGGGAGTCCGGGGACGCCGGACGGAGGCCGGCCAAACAGGCCCCAGTGCCGGCCCCGAGGCGCCGTGTGCCAGCACCAGGGCAGGCGGAGCAGCTGCCGGCGCTGAGCCCCACTAACCCTTTCGCGGCGATGGTGCCGTCCAAGGGAACCGAGCCGAGTGGAGCCGCCCCCGAGCCACGGAGGGCAGCACAAACGCCGGGGCCGGAGTGTTGGAAGTGTGGGCGGCCGGGACACCTGAGGAGGGATTGTCCGCTTATGGAAGTGGGGCAGGTGTTCCGCGTTGCTGGCGCCCCAGCACCCTCCCCCGGTCCAGGAGGGACATACAGTATTCCAGTAAGGACTCGAGGGGGTATACGCCAAGCGTTGGTGGACACGGGCTGCACACAGACCCTCGTGCACCAAGGCTTGGTTCGCCCCGGGGCATTATTGGAGGCAGAATGGGTGGAGGTGAGGTGTGTTCATGGTGATGTGCACCGGTACCCCATAGTGCCGCTGCTGCTAAAATACAAGGGCCATATACATAGGGTAACGGCGGCGGTTAGCCCGCGCCTGTCGCACCCCCTGATTCTGGGTACCAATTGGCCGGGGTTTCATCAGCTACTGGGGCAGTACGCGGGGGTGCGATCACGACCGGAAGCGGGGTGTAGCGTGTGCGCGGCATTCAGCGGTGACGCGGGGTTGTCCGACACCGACTCCGGGGGGGAGGAGCCGGCGGGTCCCTCACGGGACATCCCGCCGGCCCCGGAAGTGTCCCCCATGGGTGATTTCCCACTGGAGCAGTCTCGTGACGGCACCCTATGCTCAGCCTTTGACCAAGTGATGGCTATTGATGGTCACGTGGTGCGCCCTGAGGCCGCGCAGACCTACCCGCGTTTCGTCTTATTAAATGACCGATTATATCGAGTGAGTCGTGACACTCAGACTGAGGAAACACACACCCAGTTGTTGGTGCCGCAGGGCCGCCGGGAAACGCTTTTCCAGGCGGCCCACTATAACCCCATGGCAGGGCATATGGGCTACGAGAAAACTCTGGAGCGAATAACGGCCCGATTTTAATGGCCTGGCATCCGAGCGGATGTGCGCCGCTGGTGCGCGTCCTGCCCGGACTGCCAACTTGTTAACCAGCCGGCCATACCGAGAGCGCCTCTGCGCCCTCTCCCCCTCATTGAGGTCCCGTTTGAGCGCATCGGCATGGACCTCATCGGGCCGTTTCACCGGAGTGCACGCGGTTACCGCTTTGTGTTAGTCCTGGTGGATTACGCAACGCGGTACCCGGAAGCAGTTCCGCTGCGCACCATCTCGGCTAAGAGTGTGGCGCAGGCACTGTTTCAGGTCATCTCCCGAGTCGGAATCCCGAAAGAGATACTGACTGACCAGGGCACGTCGTTTATGTCTCGTACACTGCGGGAACTGTACGAATTACTGGGCATTAAATCTATTCGGACCAGCGTCTACCACCCTCAGACTGACGGGCTGGTGGAGCGGCTGAATAAGACCTTAAAGTCCATGATTCGGAAGTTCATTAACGAGGATGAACGCAATTGGGATCACTGGGACGCTCATTCACCCTCTGTTCGGACCACGCCCCGCTGCAGTGGCTCCACCGCATGAAAGATGCCAACGCCCGGATCACCCGGTGGTATCTGGCATTGCAGCCCTTTAAGTTCAAGGTGATCCATAGGCCGGGGGCACAGATGGCGGTGGCCGATTTCCTCTCTCGCTCGCGAGGGGGGGAGTTGGCTCGGCCGGACGGCTCCCCGGCCTCGAACGGGCGGTGGGGGTGTGTGGCGGGGGCGTGGCCCCGGGCGCAGCTGCCGGGGAGGAGGGGAGCAGAAGGCTCAACAGGGCGGCGCTGCGAGGCCGGTAAGAACAGCTGATGGTGTTTATGTACTGATGATGGTCTCCCTCCGCTGTGTTTATAGTGAGACGGGGAGGAGCGGCGAAAAAAGATCAGCTGGGCTCGTGAGCTGTCAGGCTGTGCGACTGGGTCAGCTGTCAAAACAAACGAATCAATAAATGTGGAAATTGGCAGTACATACCTGCGTGTGCGTGTATTTGTGCCTGGTGTATTCCACACTTGCATTTAAGCAAAGTTTTTTGAAGACTGCACACTTGAAGTAAAACGTGATCTGTTGTGTTAAATTTTAAATTAATTATCTGTGATTACATATACAGTTACCTCTGACTGACATTATTATGGCCTTAAATTGCCTCCACAGTTTAGTGTCAGAATTTAGACAATGTAACACGGCATTGGAGTTATGTTGCCAAGACTGGATGGTGTTGTTAATGAGCACTTTTCTTACTGCAGAGACTGTCGGGCTCTGCGCTCTAAGGGTTGAATGTAATCATTCTCCACCAATATGAAATAATGAAGTATGAAGGGTAATTGTTAAACAAGTACCCTCCTGGGAATCCTTACAAGATTGTACCTGACGTTTGTGATGTGTACCAGGCGTCGCGTTAGCTTGGATGCGCACCCAGATATGCACGCGCTCACAAACACTTTCAGATTAAATCCTATTAATGCAAACTCAAAGCCCAAGTGACATCTCCAGCAGCGTAATGAGAAATTTAGCAGGAATTTGAGGCTGATTATCAACTGTGAATTTGCTGTAATGCCAGCAATCAGAGGAGCTGGTACAGTGGAGAGAGAGAGAGAAATGAAGGGGAGCCAGCAGCGAGCCTGAGCGCTAATTAAACCGTACCTGCTACTTGTTTCCTGCCATCTTCTCTACATGACAATACCGCCAAGGCTGTGAGGTGAATTCATTTCTGTGCCACAGAAAGAGGTTTTGATTAAACCGATTTATTTAGTGTTGGATTCCACCTACTTATCAGACTTATAACTAATGCTAAAACACAATAACGTGGTAAAAAATTGCAGCGTTTAATTGTGGCAGCTTGAAATCTTTGACATTCACCTACAAATTGCAAATTACTGTCCCAATGTCAAACACAAACTAAAAAGATAATCGCCTCGCGATATTCTTGTCTGCTCAGATGCCAGAGGGTTAATCACAAAATTAACTTATCATTTTCCTGGATGAAGTAATTAAGCAGTGCAGGACAAACTATTCGCATAATTGAGGGTGAATAATGAGGAGGGTGCCTGCAATCTAGCGGCAGGGAGAAAGATGGTGGAAAGATCACAGTTTGGTAATTACGAGACAGGTCACTAAATGGAACCTGTAGGAGAAATGTTGTGCCACGTATGGCACAGTTCTATCGCTGTGATATAAGAGCAGCAGCAGTAATGAGCGGACGGCTACTCTGCAGGTAAATTCTGTTTTCACCCCCCCTCCCAGCCCCCCACTCTTAATAAACTGCCTTTGTGTGACTAAACCAGGTCAGAGTAGATTTATTTAATACACAGAAATAGAACGGGTAATGCACGAGCCGCATATTTACATGCAGTCTTTGAGTTACAAAGTAGGCGTCTCGCTAAAGGTCAGAAGGCGCTGTAGTTTTCTTGTTGAAGGAGAGAGAGGAAAGTATACTTGAGGCCTTAGAAGGAGAGTTGGAGTATTAACACGACGCTAATACACTACGAGTTTGGGTGGTGCATTCTGGTTTTGAGTGAAAAGCCAGGTGGCAGTCTGAGGCGGTTGACTTCATATGCAGTGAAACAGCTTATGAGATATGATCGTTGTCTGTTAACCTTAAAAGGAAAAGAAAATGCCAAATAGAGGATTGGTTTGAGGAGGGCCAACTGTGTTAATAATTCTCATGATTTCACAATAAGAATCCTCTATGATTTATTTTATATTGTAAGGCAAAGGGCCTACGATGACATAGAAGAACTCCAAGCCAGCACTTGGCAACTGTGGAAAGAAAGAGCTCCCTTTCAACAGGATGTCACGGTTCTGGGTCTTTGTGACCCAGCATTTTGAGTTCTTGTGTTTTGGTATTATTTTATATTATGGTTTTTGTTCTGAGTCCGTAGTTGTGCTCTTTTGATTGTGATTTCTAGCTTTTAGGTTTAGTTCTGGCCTTGTGTTTATTCTCTTGTTCCCCAGTCAGTCGTGTCTCGTGTCACTCTGGTCCCTGTAGATGTTCCCTCCGTTCTCTGTTGGTGTTTTGTCTCTGAGTTCTGTCAGTGTGTGTTTCCCGTTTTACTTTGAAGGTCTCGTCTCATGTTAGTGTATTCTGTTTTACTTCCTTGTCTTGCCTAAAAAGTTCCAGCTGCGTGTCCACCTGTTCCTCATGTTCCTGCCAGTGTATTCTAGTCCCTGTCAGTCAGTACGTGTTGTCTCGTCGTCAGCGTCTCTTCCCTGCATGCTGCGTGTGCATCTCCCCGTGTTCTTCTAGGTTTTACACACCCAGTTTAGTTTTGTATCACTCACTTGCCTGCAATAAAACATTGTTCAAATTCATGTTCTGCCCGAGAGTCCTGCACTTTGGGTCCAATTCCTGCCTGCCACACAGCCGGACGACGACACAGGAAGAAATCTCTGGTAGGACCAGACTCATGCAAAGGCAGTTAATAATCAAAAACAAGAGCATACTGATCAACAAGAAACAGGCAGGAATGATTTCCTGTGTCGTTCAGTGGTGCTTTTCGGTAATCTCAGTCTTTCACTGAACGAGCTCCTGTGACTGACCAGCATGTCATGGAGTGGGTGGGAGGTGTTATCCAACATTGTCTTTATCTTGGACAACATCCGCCTCTCTGACACCACCTTGAGGGAGTCCAGCTCCATCCCCACAACATTGCTGGCCTTACGGATCAGTTTATCGAGTCTGTTGGCATCTGCGACCCTCAGCCTGCTCCCCCAGCATGCAACAGCATAGAGGATCGCGCTGGCCACAACAGACTCATAGAAAATCCTGAGAATTTTCTGGCAGATGTTGAAGGACCTCAGTCGCCTCAAAAAATAGAGACGACTCTGGCCCTTCCTGTAAAGTGCTGTGGTGTTTTTAGCCCAGTCCAGTTTATTGTCAATGTGTACTCCAAGGTATTTATAGTCCTCCACAATGTCCACATTGACCCCCTGGATTGAAACAGGGGTCAAGTGTTTCCTGGTCTTCCTGAAGTCCACTATCAATTCCTTGGTCTTCGCCACATTGAGCTGCAGATGATTCTGCTCACACCACGTGACAAAGGAGTCGACCACAGCCCGGTACTCTGTCTCATTAAAAAGCATTTAATTAAAAGCATTTAAAAATGACGGCACGAAGAGGTTTGAACGTGACTTTCTCATTATACCTTTGAGAATATTGTTCAGCTCTTTATCAAATGTGATGATAGTTAATCACGCAGCATTTACGCACTGTGACATGATTTGATTGTGTTAAGCTGAAGCGTTTATATGAAGCCAATATAAGGTCTGCTATAATGCCGATACGAGACCTTCAGCGCTCATCGTAGATCTATAAATGTCTGCCTAACAGGAATTCAATGTGCGCCGCAGCTCTCAGTACTAATGTTGGTTTAATGTGCAGGACTGTAGCACCAGAGGTATTATGAGGACCATTATGTCTCCCAAAAAGACAGCATCTGTCTCCTCTGCATTTTCTGCATGGCGAGTACATGAATACAGCAAATCAATACAGAGAATAGCAATCATGAGAAACTGCTGGAGCGTTGGGGAAAAGTGCGACACGCCAAACGGAGCTCGCTGTTTAACAGGACATGCTTAGGCCTTGCTCAATTTATCGACTGCTGCAAGAAATCAACAGTGGCAAGCAGCTTAGCGGCTCTCTCTTCCCATAATAGACTCCATTCATACAGGCCTTTTATTCTGCGCGCGGCACGAGGTGACAAATGGACGTAATGTCTGCCAGCCTGCCTTTGAATTTATTTGATTTTCTCTTTCTTCCCTCTTCCCCTCCCTGTCCTCCCTTCGCCCGTGATCGTCACTGATGTATCTTGACACTCTGAAGTATCCAGAGTAAATTCACTCTGCCTGTATTGCTGTTTATAACCTTCAGACTGCCAGGAACAATCTGTGTATGCGCACCACAAACAGCCGCTGTCATCGTTGAATAACTTGAGAACGCAGAAGAGGAGCGAGAAGAAGCTTAACTACGAGGAAACAATGAAACGACGGCTTTCATAAGTTAAAACAGCACGATCATAAAAGTTGGAAAAGCTTTCTAAAAGTCCTAAAAATAGAGCCGAATTGTGCTCGCGTGTTTGTGTGGGCAATGAAATACAGTCCACGCTCGTTATCATTTCTGAAATCGCAGATGGTAAAATGAAAAGGAAATGGTTTAAATAAATCAAATGCCAATTTGTTTATAGCCACAATTGCGAGTAAATGCACCCTCTCATAGAGACTCCTTGTTACATTTAAACAAATATGCTTACTGCTTTTCAAAAGTTTAGCAAAATACCATCAAGCATCCGGCGCTCATTTATTCCCGCTCTTTTAATGAGTAAAGTCGGAATGATCATAATTTCACTTGAAGACGCGGCGCATTAATAATGAGAGCATTTTACTACGGCTGTAAATACATTTTTCAGCCTCAGAAGCCTTGTGTCGGTAATCTGTCACCCCACTCCCAAAGATGGGACGTTCCCCGCTGGAAGATAATTCACCTGTTGTGGATCTCAAGCAGCAGATGATCTATACACTCCTAGAAAAGGTTATTTATCGCTTTCATAATTAAATTTGGTATCTTGGTGGAGGGGCTGTCATGGTATGATTAATCAAGTCCCACTGGCCTGAGCTGGAGAGGGCCGAGCAGCAGGTGTTGCTCACTCCGGCCTGAAATGCTGCCGCTCTGTTTGGTGCGTGTCGACGTGGCGCTTAGGTTTGAACCGTTTTAAAAATAACAGCTGTGGGTATCCAAACCTTCATTTTGAGTGCATTTTGGTGTGTGTGCAAGAAGAAGAAGCTGATCATAAGCAGACGCCCTGTTTTGTGTGACCAGAGATAGCAGTGCTTCTCTTGCAAATCAGTGTTGACTTGAAGTTACCTGTCTGACATCAGGTGTAGACGGATGCCCTCTAAGCTTGTGCGTATTCACCAGTGTCTGATTGACCTTTATTTCCACTTATTGATTAAATGCTAACATTTACACAATAGTGGACCCAACACCAAGGATGATGGTGTTCGTTTTACCATCAAAGAGCCTTTTAACCACAATAGTATGGCTAATGAATATGAATGGGCCCAAATGGTAATTTCAGTAATTAGACTGGACACACTGCGGAGGGTGCCAGACGTTTGGTGCTGGCTCGCCACCACATTAGTGTCACTGTAACGCGTCAAACTGTGAGTCAACGTGTCAGCTGTGTGGAGAGGGGATGAACTGGACTGTAGGACAACAGAAAGTCAATATCTGTGTTGAGCACAAAATGAACACGGTGTTTAATCCTGTGTCCACAACAATTGTCTGCTCCATCACATTGCTTTGCCCGAGCCTCTGTTCAATTTACCTTCCACTCTGAGCCTCGAGGCACCTGCAAAACGAATATGGGTTTATTAGACTCAACCCGCGTGTGCTTTGGTGTGCTCGCGTGAGAGAGAACATGTAATCAAAAGCTATATGGATTAGACCAAGCAAGAGCCATTCCTAGACTTGTTTTCAAAGAGCTAAAATTGGCAGAAGTAGTGGGAAACGTGACAGCTCTTACGGTGAGTTGGTCTGATGATCGTCGTCTCACTTCCCTGACAAATGCGATTAAAAAGCAGCTATTATGTAAAGTTGGGATTAGCGAGGTTTTGACAATCTTTGGCAAAAATAGGACAAATTGAGTCCTAGAGCTAGATCCCGGGTGTTTATGTTAATCGACAGCGGGACGGTATGGGACCTGAGCTAAGCGGCGTACGTTCAGGTCTTTCATCTTCATGTGCATGCTGCAGTCAGCTCCCTGACCAGAGAAGAACAGTACAGATGAGGAAAAGATTACATTTTTCACTTCTCCAGTGGTATGCAGGTTTGGTGCATGGTTCATCAGCATGGAGTGCAGCAGGTTAATAATTACCTGTCATCTGGGTTCTGAGAAGTAGTTCGCTTTTACTTTGTGCTAGTAGATGGAATATTAATAGAAATATCCTGTGAAAATGATAAATTATGTCGTAGATATGAATGGATGGGAGCTGGTTGAGGCAGTGGGAAAGTTTTGCAGGGCTTTGCAATACTGCTCTTAAAAAATTAGATTATACAGTTGGAAATTTGAAAAGCCAAAAGTGAAAAGATAAGACTCCCCCTCTATAAAGATGCTGTACTGCATTTTATTTAAATGTATTTAATTCTATTATTTGAGCATAAAGAAATATCAGCATTAAACATCCAAAATAAATCTTCATAACACACACTGTAAGTTACTTTTTCTTACTGTGTAGTTCTAATCCATAACAAGGACAAAACCTGTAAATTAACCAGTAACTGTATTTATTGAAAAAATAAAGAGCATTTCTCAAGTAAAGCAGCATTAAGGTAGGTTTTCCCTCAACGAGTATTAGTAACTATTGAGTATTAGATAGATTTTTTTATATTATACTACCCTAGGGCTGTTCGATATAATGATATATATCGCTACTGTCTGCTTCGTGGTGTCGCAAAATAAACTGTTTACGGCAATGTTTTTTCATCATTTTGATGGTCACTGTGTAATTTATTTCTTAAAGTTCTCACTTTCTCTTATATTTAATATATATAACCACACTACGGACGGTCGAGCGACTGTTTTTATGCGTTGTCGTAAAACCATTGCTCCGCCGTCCTCTTGTTTATTTTCCACATAAACCTTTCACAAACCTTTCACAATAAAGCTGAAGATCCTGTTGAGGTTTTTCAAAATAAACTGAATTACGTGAAATAGTTATACAAGTATAACACACAGTGAAATGTAACCTGACACGCTCCTCGACTTGTGCAAAAATAGGGGGGAGTAGAGGAAGAGCATTATATGTATAATATATACATTAGGTGACTTCACGCAAGTCGAGCTGCCCGAGATTCACAGAATTTACAGAAAATGTAAAATTTTTTGTAATACTGTATATATCATTGTTGGGATATAAATAGTAGAGAGTAGTCAAAGCTACAGTTCTCTATCTCTGACTTTGACAATAGGGACAAAGATTATATATAATACAATATTCACTATTATGAATCACAAACATTAAATAAAGCAGTGTTTTACTTTTTACACACTGCTCTCTTTTGCTTTTCATTTTGTTATAAACACGTATAAAGGTTTGAACATTTCCTTTTTTTCCACATCCTCTATGCTGTCACTATTTCGAGAAAAAATATTCTTGTGTTGTTGTTTTTTAGCGTTTTGTCTTTATTTGCTGCAGCAACAGCCGAGTTCCCCCAAGGTCTAATTACAGTTTCATCCAATATTATCCTGTCTGATGCCTATACAGTCGGTCTCTATTCCAGCCTGATGTCCATCGCCTGCCTGCGTGCTGTTAGTACACTAGAGGGTTGCTTTCCTCTCTGTGTTGTCCTGTGGCTTTATCCATCTCACCTCCTCACCTGGCTGCTGGCCTGTGGGCTGCCAGCCTCAGATGGTTAATTATCTCTTGTCTGAGCCGTGATCACCTCCCCTGGGGTTCAGCAGCATGACGCTGTATCAGAGGCCAGCCTATTGAACTTCCTCCCAGCCCACCGGGGTGTCCAACTGCCTTGGCTAATAACAATTCATGCAGCTGCCAATCTGGCGGATCTGCACCATCAATATTCCTGTCTGCAGAATAACATCAATTAAGAGACAGCGATCTGAACATTAAGACGCCAGACAAATATCATCCGGTGGGCTGATGTCTTAAATGGCAAGAACAGACAAGTGATTCTGAATTGTAGAGTGCTGTGTGACAGCTCACATAATTGCTTAAAGGAATAATTTGATGTGCTGCCTACGAGTTAGATGACAGGAAATTACATATATGAGCAAATAAGTGTATTGCTTTCGTGTTTTTACTGGAATGCCTGTCAGTGGTTAAGTCAAGGTGATGTACTGTGTATTTATAGCAGCGCGCAGTATATGAAATATAGAGTATAGTATTAATTCAAGCAGGCAATTTAGTCAAGCGCTGCTAAATCCTGGTCGTTTAGCTTACCGCTCTATAAAGTCAGTTGGAAAATCTCATATATTTAATCTATCCACAGTTCCTGCACTCTGCAAGCAGCTTTGCAGCCCACCTCCAACCCAATGCCTCGTCTCATGTGTCTTTTCATGCATATGGAAGGGTGCGCAGATCCAAGAACAGAACTCCAAATATAAATAACTGAAGATGGAATCTTTTTCAAGACTCTACTGGAAATTGTTCTAATTGAGTTACAAAGTATCCATATCTGACAAGCTAAGAGTGGGTCCATCTTTCTTTTGATCTCTACTTCTTTTCTTTTGATTTCTACTGCAGGGTCTTTGGTTTGAATCTGTCCCTTTCACTAGTTTTATTCTTTCCACTCTATCCCTGATTTACTGTGGTGTCATACTAAAGGCTAAAAATGCCGAAATTCTTCCTTAAAAAAGAAAGTGCACATTTATTTTGAAGATAAAACAAGTCGACAAATATTTAGATAAAGATAATGGAGAGCTATACTTTCAAGTAAGAGAAAAACAGATAAAATAGATTGATATGGGTAATAAATACCTACTAAAACAAATAAATTGCTGAAATAATTAACAGATGTTTTTACTGATATAGCTAAAGTTGGAAAAACAGATGCTGTAGTTGGATTTTGGATAAATGACTTATTTTGATGGCTATTAGTTATTTAATAAATGATCAAAATTGAAACAAATGGACACATTAAAGATAAAGTCAGTGGATAAATGGTTGAAACTGTTGGATTAAGGGTTTGAATATTTGACTTGAGGCAATGGATGAATTATTTAACAGCTGAAAATGCTGGACAGATGGTAAAAACAGAGAGCTAAATGTAAGCGTTTAACAATTATCGTCAGCCCTTAATGGATAATGTATTAATGGATAAATGGATTATATAAACTGCTGAAAGTAATGGGTAAATTGCTCGAATGGTGAGGTTAAAGCAGAGGATGAACACTAATAGTATGATTGCAAACTTGAGCCAACAAACATATTATGACTACTTCTGATATATTTCATATACGTTTCAGTTTAAAGTCAGCTAGAAAGAACACACTGAGAAGATGATGAGCCATGGCAGGGCTACGGTGATACATACAATCCTTACAGTATCGTCAAAAATTGTATTTTTGTAACTTAAAAACAACATTAATCAATAAAGTGATGGAGTTAAAATTCATGGCAGACACTTAACATGCCTCCCTGGGTGGTGTGTTAAAAGTCAGAGGCTGTCTTAATCATGCTGAACAGTGGGAGATGCCTCAGAGCCCCTCTCTGTTAATGGCAACAGCAGTGAAAACGGGGGGATGCGAAGGGAGGGGAAGACTCAAATCCAAGACCCCACTGTGAAGGCCGGGGTTATTATCTGCAATTACCCTGATTACCAAGCCCTTCATTTGAATGACTAAGGTGAAATTCATTTATTCCTCATATTACTACCAAACCGAGTTGGGTGTTCATTAAACAGTCAGTGAACGAGGCCTAAATTTAATCCATTTGATGAAGTAACGCAGGACAATCTGAATATGATAGACTAAACTAAACGTTACTGCCATCCAGACTCATTTATTCTACCGTATTTGATGAGTGAGCGTTACTTCCTCTGCACTCCGTGACTCCTTGGTCCTCTTAAACTATTTTACTGAAACACAGCAAAGCCTCATTGCATTTAATAAAAAGCACTTTCATCGCCCTAGTTATGCCATCTGTGAAAGTCAAATTTCCCAAATACATAGTTATTGCTAATTCTCCCTGCGTCCTCAGACAAATATTGCTGCTAGGGAGCTCCATATCCAGTGATCAATCATATCACCTCTCTGAACTTGCTATGCAATTTATTAAGTGCTGAACAAATGGGCCGGAGCAGGCGAGCGGCTGTTCCCAGGGCCAGGGAATGTAAATCTAAGCAGAGTAACAAAGTAGTCGGACTTAGCTCTTTTTTCCTGCTTGCATACTAAAATCGCTGGTGGCGATGCAAAGCAGCCAAGGTAGGCATTAAACTTGCAAAGGTTATGAGAGAAATTTGTATTTGCAGGCAGGCAGGCAGCCAGAAGTCGTTTCAACCAATGCGTTATGCTGCCAGTAAATGTTCCAGCTTGTTTTATTTTCCCACTTAATTACGATTTAAATATGAAAAAGCTCATTTGTGTTAACCAACTTCAAGAACGTGGTCAATAAAACATCTATAAACAGAACAGCAGGTACAGCAGAACATTTGTAGAGTTTGTGCAGCGTTTGAGACTTTCAGGCGCGAGTACACGAGCAAACCGAAAAAGATTTCCCTTTATATAAAAATGAGTCTACTTCCAAAGATAATGACATTCCCTGTGCTGAATAATGAAGACGTGTCCCCTCCAGGATGGTGTAAATGCAAAATGAAATTAATAATTGATGAACTGCATCATTGCTGCCACAGGCCCAAATATTTACTCATTATTTCCTGTGTTGGGTTTAAGCAAATAATTTAAGTTGACTTTATCAAGCCGGACACATTACACCAAACAAAATTCGCCATTATTATTTTCTCGGGTACCAATTTGAGACATTATTCAGGAACAAAGACAGCGGTGTAAATTGTGGGCAGGCTGAGTTGGCGTCTGTTGCTAATCAGGAGAGCGGGTGGCTCATCATGGATGGAAATGGCATCACAAAGCTCTTTCAACATGAATAGCAGCCTCATGCGGATGCTCCGACCCGGTTGTGAACTTCCCGGTATCTTTGGCAAACAGACGTCCCTCCGAAAACTGCAAAATGTTTGAAATCCCTCTGCTAGATTTCCTCTGTGCAAATGAGAGGAGCAGGTTCTTTCCTCCCCCCTCCTCTCCCCTCAGCATTAACACTCCCCAAACCTCACCTTTTATCTGGTCATTTAAAATTCATAAAGTGTGACTCGATGATTACTTTTACACATACTGTCTTTGACCTCCTGTCGCTTAATTATCATAAAGCTGTGCAGAGGAGAACAAGCCATCGCCTCCTCTTTTGTGCCACTGTAATTGTATTCTTAATTTTCGGAGGTGAGGAATACTGATACTGCAGCGCAGACCTGATATCAGAGGGGTTACATTGTGACGAGAGGAGGGAGGGGAGCGGTTGTGCTGGAAACAAAAGGCGGCGAGGTCCAGCAGTGGCCGTCAACCTTAAACTGCACGTATGACTTAATGCTATGGTGGCCGAGTAGCCTGGAAATTGAATAATCTGCAGAAAGCCCACGTTATTGAATTCTTCCTCTGAATGAGATTTGGCGTGTTTCAGGCACATTATCCGGTTGTTCAGTCTGACGTCACTAGCCGTGTCTGGACCTAAACTACGCTGCAGGTCCATATATCAAACGATCACTATGGCATTACTGAGAGTTGAAAAACTGTCTAAAGTCTTTCATCTTTAATAAAATGATCAGCGTTCTGCTCTACCAGGTGTAATAATTGAGTTTAACATCCAGGCATCCATGAAAACAGAATTTATGACATTTAACGGAGTTAGAAGTTAGCAGGGAGTTAGCTCGCTAGCTTCTATCTAAATACAATATAGCATGTCCTGACTGCGGGGTTTTGGAAACAAATTAAAACGTACAGCTCTGCTATCACTTCCAACATAAATGAAGACAGAAAACTAAAAAGCAGTGACGTTTGTAAGGTTACTGAAGTTGGGCTAGCTGGTATATAATGATGTGCTACGTGACCGCTAGCGACACAGCTATGTTAGCATAATATAAACAAGCTAACTTTTTTTCCACTCGATAAAAGTTAACGGTGGTCAGGAACAAATGTAATCGCATGGCAGGGTGCTGTAAAAGGACCAAACTTCAGCCAGGAGAACAACTGAGATAATCCACCCACAATACGAGGTTAGTCATTCATATACTGCTGCATGGGCTGGGCTGTAGTTACATCCTAAGGTTTTAAAAACTGAGCTTAAATAAATGATTAGCGGTAATAAAACCGAGGGAGGTCAACAGTGATCACTGACTGTTTTAGGAGCTTTTTGAGATTAAATAGAAGAAAATACAAAACATTAGATAAGATAAGATAAGATAACCTTTATTAGTCCCACACGTGGGAAATTTGTTAACATTAAACATGTTAACAACACAAAAGCCATATTAAACGCAGACTACTTTAGGCCCGGAAGTAGGATTCGTCGCGTCATCACTGAACAACCGGATAGCCTAACGTATGCTACCCATAGAGTTTGATATGGCATACCAGAGCAGTGAAAACAGCTTTGTCTCTTTCTTACATTTCCTGTCAGGACTCAGGTGAACACACAAGACTAATAGTGTCTTCTTAAGAGGCTTTTTCAGTCATCTGTCTCACACGTCTGACAGAGTAGATGTGCTCTTCTTTTAATCAATACAACTGTAAGAGCTTCTGCTTGATGCACAGAACTGCGACTCGAACTATACAACAGCAGTGATTTTTGTATGAGACAGTAAGTACTGCTAAAACATCAATGACAGTCAGTACTGTGGATTACTGGATCCCGTGAATGCCATAGACGCCATATGAGAGACGGATGTCACAAGCTGTTTGTTAAGTCTCATCATGAAACCTTGAGCTGAGCGTTTTTACCATTGGCGCCCAGATGGAACGAAATGCTCATTGACTAACAACTTGTGACTGACAAGTCGTTAGCCAGTGACCCGTATCCTGGATAATCCCCCTTTCTGACTCCTCTAATGACCATAATTTACAAAATGGACCTAATGGACTATCCTATAGGATCTTAAACTAGTGAAAGAGCCCATAAAGTCATCAGGAATGTGTTTAACAGAGAAAGGGAGATGAGGGCCATTTCCCCCACAGACTTCTATACAACCGGAAGTCTTTTTGCAAGCACAAGGGTCACCCCTTGGGTGGACATGAGGGGGGGAAAATGCAGGTTTTATCCATTTCTGTCTTTGCTTCACTTTTCAGACCATCTGTCTTTTATACTATGTACGCTGCAGCCACTTTGATGTTGCCCATTGTTGTTCTTTTTATGGATTATCATCAAAGAAGTTTGAAATCAAGAACCTCTGTCTTCACTTTTATGTAGCCAGAGGGAGAAAAAGGACAATGGGGATGGGAAATTGCTGCTTTTTGCTGTTTTCTTTTTTCTATTACTAAAAGTTTGATTTTCCGTGTGTAGATAAAAACAACCACATACAACTTCATTACCAGCTCTGACCTTAATAAATGCTCCTGGAATTACAAGTCTGACATCTTGTTAAAGTTTTTGCTCGACAACCTGAAACAGGTCAGTTTTCAGTGTCTATCACTTTCTTTTAACTAGGTTGCCTTTGCTATCACTCTGAAGCCTTAAGTTTCTATATAGTCAAGAAATCCCACTGTGGGATTCATTCTAATAGCTTTAATAGCTCAGAATGAATTGATAATATTTTGTTTTTGTAAAATACAGATTAGCTTTTAGATATTTAGCAGGTGTCACTTGTAGGGAAATACATAACCCTCCGTTCAGCATCCAACATTCTGATTTCAGGCATGAATTAAGCAGCAGTACAGAATTTACATCAGCAGCCTTTGGCCATCATAACCAGCTACTCATAAATGTGTAAACTTAATTTAGGGTAAAAACACATAAAAACATAAACTTCTGTTCACACATATGCTCATCACTTTACCTGGAAGCATGTGCGAATATCTTAGCTTATTCACTCATATTCACCGAGTACTAAGCCTGTGTTACAAACACCACCCTTTTGTGGCCGCAGCTGAATTGCAACAAATTTCTGTGCATTGTGGCATAAATAAGAAGTTTAATGGCTATCTTACAAGGGGTGTAGTTTAGCATGTTTACTGCAGCCACATTATCTATGTAAATACACTTTTTGTTTAAGCTAGCCTAGCTTGGTTAGGTAGTTTCATACACATTAGATCGTAGTAATTTGTGAAAGCGAAAAGCGAGACTTGATGCAGTCTTACAGTCAAAATGTCATTTTAGGTAACACTGCAGCTGTGCTAGATACTCTCTTAGGCTGTGCTTTTGTACTTTTTTTGCTGCTAGCCATTGATAAAGCTGCTTACAATCTTAATGTTTGCTAGCTTACCTGAACAAGGTAGCATGTTAATATTTTCTAGAATACCAGATGGCTGATGGGCAGCTATCTGATTCACTGGGTTAATTAAGTAACTGATTTGTTAATGGAACAAGATTTCCATTTCAATAGTCCTCCCAAGTTTATGTTGAGACATTTTAATTTGATCAAAATTGTGGATTACTCTTTCCAGAGCCACAAGCACATCTAAAAGCTGTCGGCGTCTGTAGCTGTTTATCAGTTCAGTGTAACATACCTGGTAAAAGTAATAATCATCTCATATAATAATCTGTATCACTGTCCGAATGGTGCAACTACTCATTTAAGACATTAAGCCTAAGTAGAGTACTAACATTATTATACCGCCATATTGCTTCACCATGCCCAGAAACCATAGTCCTGTATCAAAGTCATTACAATAACAAAGGTGTATTAGTAGTAAGGAGCAAAACATTCACGGGACCATTACCAGCCTTCATAATTATTCTCTTTTGAAAACGCAGCTAATAGTTTTCTTCACTAGCACTTGAACCACATTTTGTTTGCAACTCTTTATCGATTTAAAGACTAACTCCACCCATAAAAACATACACATCCAGAACAATCCAAAAGGGCTTCTCGTTTAAGAAGTAGCATCTATTGTGCTTTCAGTTTCCCCACCATATTCTGAACCCTCAAACTGGTGCCTGTCAAACAGTACAGCTTTTGCAGCGACCATTTCTAAATCCCATATAACCTTGTCAAGGTCGAGCTTTTGAAGATAACAAGATTCTGTTCCGATAGTCACAAAATAGATAAGAAATATACATTTTATAATCAAATATTGATTTTTTTCTACCTCGTTTTCAAGTGTGTGACATCAAATTGACTTTGGGGACAGCAGAGACTCATATTTTTCTACAATTGGGAAGCAGCTGGGGAGCTGGATTTAAAGGGAAGTATTAGAACAAATGATTTTAGGTGATAATAATTAATACTAATAATTTGCCAGGCAGCAGCAGGCACTTGGTGTCCTGTTTACTGAACAAATCAATGTACTGATGAATGTGTGAAATGCTGATTGATCAACCAGGACATTAGCTTAATAGAATTTGTATTTGGCAAAGGTCTTGTGGGAGGGATTAACAATAATACAGGGCAGTGTTTGGCTTTGCTTTAGCCTATATCTGCATTTTCCCCCCTTTATTTCAGAAAACCTGACATTTCTGTTTTTTTGGCACTTAGAAATCAGACTAATGAAGCACTGTCTGTGCTAGTTTATTTGCATGGTTGTTAATTAACCTGCTGGTTCTTGGTTTTGACCTCTCTCTTCCGTCTTAGATGTTAAACCCGGAGTTTTCACATTTCCAGTTTTCCAACCTTTAGACAGAAGAAGTTGAAAATTTAAAAAAAACTATGATTAAACAAAACAAATGTTGAATTTTCACTCTGCAAATCAGCCTGTAGCTTGAAAGACTAAACTAATTGCTGCTGTTTGCAAAGGATAGAAAATGATATACAAGGAATCGTCTGGAATTGTAAATCTTTACCTAATAATGAAACAGCTTGGAAACTGATTGCAGAGGCAGTTTCTGCATTTTAAATCATAATATGCAGTGTTTCATGGGAACAACCTGCAACATATTTAATATGAACTGTAAAAAAAGGGGGGTTAAACCTCAGAGAGTGTTTTCTAAGCTTAAACTTTCTTGTATGACTCAAGATCTCAGTGCTGTTCTCAGCTCCTGTTATACTAACGTGTGAATAACAGTGTACATATAATATGTTTAGAATATTTTAGCTGTCAAGAGCACAGGGAGGTGAATAAAAACAAGTGCCGCTTTTAGCACTTCGCTCACATAACCAGGCAGCACTGGGGGAATGTTAACATGGCCTCCCTGGGTAGATGTAGTTTATGTCGAAACAAGACCGTAATCAAGCACAAGGACAGGGTCTAATTATTCATCCTCCACCCCCTGAAATCTCACAGATCACATCACTGCTCCTGAATTACAGTGTTCATGGTGACCTGTCTCTGTCAGGGGCAGTACTCACTCTGACAGCACCTGGGCTACACACTGAAGCACACATACACACTACTGTATGTTGCCAAAAGTATTCACTCGTCTACTTTCACACTCACATGTACTAAAGTGCCATCCTACTCTTAATCCAAAGGGTTTAATATAATGTACGCTGACCCTTTGCTGCTCTTCTAGGAAGATTTTGCACATTGTTTAGGAGTGTTTATGGGAATTTTTGACCATTCTTCCAGAAGGGCATTTTTGAGATATGTAGCTAATGTTGGATCTGAAGGCCTGGCTCAGTCTCTGAGTCTCTGCTCTAATGCTTCTCAGAGGTGTTCTATCTTGTTGAGATCAGGACTCTGTGCAGGCCAGTCAAGTTCTTCCACACCAAACTCGTTCATCCATGTCTTTATGGACCATGCTTGTGCACTGGTTAGCGCGGTTATGCTAGAGTATGAAGGGGTCATCCCCAAACTGTTCCTGCAAAGTTGGGACCATGAAATTGTCCAAAATGTCTTGGTATACTGAAGCATTAGGAGCTCCTTTCACTGGAACTAAACTGCTGAGAAACCACGCCACACCATAATTAACTCTAAGTTGGTCATAATTATAATTAAAAGTGATCCTATTGGGTAAATTCGCTGGATTTATTTGGCTTTTCCATTAATGCTGAGACAGTTTCTACTTATAGGCATGATTTCTTTAGTTTCTAAAGAAAATTTAATACTGCAGCACATTACAATATAGAGTATTTATTCAGATGTAACTGGCGCTGCGATTTATGTTTCTTATCGCATGGAAATGTTTGTGCAGATTTGTGGATTGGTAACATCTACATATCAGCTGTTGAAAAGGCAGGATACACTGATGTACACACACACACACACACGCACAGTCCTCCATCTGCTTCCCCTCGCTGAGATTGATTTACCTTTGTGTCCCAGGCCTGTCGTTATCATGGGCCTCTCAGACAGGCCCGCTATGATAGCTCAGGGAAAGTGGGACGGAGGTGGCAGCAGGCGCATGATGGAGAAGAGCTTCTTATCACCGATGGAGAGATCAATCATTCTTACACTGAGAGAAAGAGGGCGAAACAGAACGAGGTGAAAAAGAGTCGCTTTGGTCTCCTTTCCTTTCAAAGGTAAATAGTTCTGCTCACTGTAACGCGGTTTTATACCTCAGGGTATTTTAACAGAAACTCGCTCCAGGCTTAAGTTAAACAGTCCCATAGATATCTGATAACATACTCTATTAAAAAAAGCAAGTATGTAACAATTCATTTTACTGGAACCCAATTTTTTAAGTATAGTTTAGTTTCATGGCAAGTTTGCTCAAAAGATTTATGATGTTTGGGAATACATACAGGAAGTCATACAAGAAACAGCAGCATTTGCACATCTTTGACTGACGAACTGATGTGGTTAAAAGTTTACTAAGATTTTAAAAATAAGTGGTTCCTGACCTAGAAACATAAATGTATGCTGCAGGAAACACTCTTAACTTATGACCTTTTGAATGAGTCTGTACAGTGAAATAAATTTGAGGGCTTTGATTTACATGCAGCAGATTTACTGCTAATTTAATTTACATTTAACCTGACTTTAAGTCCTGCATGCAGCTATTGTGAATTCATGCAGGGAGATACCTCTTTAACAGCAGCTATGTTTTATAAGCGTTACCCACATACCTTTAGCACATAAACCTAACCTCAAAAGACTTCTACAGGTATTATTTTGTAACAGCTGATAGTTTAAGTAAAATGAAAAACATTTTTTGGCATGTTGTTTCTGTATCAACATTTGTGATGTGATGCTCTTACTGTAACAGTGCATAAGTATCCATTTCAGGAGCTGAGGTTGATAGTATCCTCAGAGGATGGGTGATAACACTGCAGTTAAAAACTGGAGCTTCCAGAGGGCAAATAAAGTAGAAGCAGATTATGAACAATCCAGACATGAGTTGACTTCTTTTACCGTTACGTGGATAGACGGTGTAGACTTTACTGCCACTCTGGCAAGACTTTTTCAGTACCGTCTGTCACCATGAAAATAAAAAACTACCAAGCTGAGTTTCATGGATCTCGCTGCATAAACAAAACACACAACCCACACATCCAGTGTACGGTTCATGAACTATTAGTCAAAGCATCTTATGACGTGCATCAACCGCGTACTTTTTTGTACCATACCGTCTGACTGTGATTAAGATAATACGTCTACCCTTTTCAGACGTGACACATTTGGCGCTGCCCAGCTTGAAGAATAGCTGTCAGATAATAGTGTTTAAGAGTCTCACTGTGAGTTCTACCACGCGTCGTTCCCGTCAGAAATGACTGTAATCGCCGAGCTCTTAGAGCCTTTGAGTATGATGCTGTGAAGACACAAGTATTTGTACCGAGTATAATGATCCTTTATGATGTGCATAGACGCGGCAATCGCTCCTATAAATGTGCTTTCTATTAACTTTAATATCTTCTTCCTTTCTTTCAAAAGCAAGACAAAAATAGTAATTTCACAGAATTTATAGAACAATAGGCGTTTGATAATATTTTACATTGCATCTTCTCTCTTAGCTTTTTATTTGTTGTATTAAGGATTTGTAAGGAGTACTTTGGTATCTTTGTTGGTTTGGTGCAGTTGACTCACTTCCACCTACCTACTGCTGGCAAACTGCAAAAAACCCACCAGTGACACATTTGGAGATTCATAATGAAGAGGCAGATGGCCTCTGCTGATGACCGTGATGTTTGTATGATATCTCAACTGTAGCCTTTTCACTAAATGATGGTAGTTTTTCAAGGGGAGAGCGTAGAGCGATAAACGAACACATGTAGAAAACACTACAGTTCTCTTCGGTCCTTTGTGAATTAACTAAATATGTCGATATTATGTTAAAGATTTGTAGCCTGTGGCTTAAACTTATTTAATTTGATAATATTATTTGGGATTCGCATCACCAGAATCACCTGTCAAAAATGTGCCTCACAGAGATTTGCAGTCCAAACAGGCTATTACATTTCATATCATTCGGCTTACTTGGCTTGTATCTTGAAAGGATTCCTCTTCTAGGAGAGGGATGAAATTATATCTTATAATTGTCTTGTTAACAAACAATATTAGGATATTAGGTAGGGAGATGGATTAATCTGGTCCTGGGCAGCCTGGAGCTGAGCTTCATTATGTATATTTATAAAATATATCTGTACATGTTATATTGGATCTAATAGCTCTATAAAAAGAGAATATAAATCATAGCAACTTGTGAATATCAAATATTTAATGGGGTTTCCCTTCATACTGTCAGTGGTTTTCTCAAAAGGGACCTCCCAAATAATGAGAGATAGTGAGATTATACAATGCGGAGCTCACAGGCACATCACTGCATCTTTCTTTGTCTTTAGACAATAACTCTGATGGCAAAAGAACCAAACGGGACAGGCGGAAAAAAAAAAAAGAGAGAGAGATTATACAATGCTTTGATCTTCCTAAAGTCAATTTATTTTTATATTTGTCATGCATGTTTCAAATCGCGAAACAAATTTTATATCAGCCTAAGAGTAAATGCAAAATATGCTTTTTAAATTATGTTTTTAAACAGTTTTCCCCAAGGAAAAACACAGCGTTTTGAAAACGCTCTCGAAAACGAATACATTTGAAAACTGTGCGTTCGCGTCACAGTGTGGACAGTGAAAATGGAGACTTTCGAAAACAATGACGCATTTTAGTCATGTGATGCAGTCATGTGACCAATTAAACTAAGATAGCGGAGGGCATTATACAGCAGTTGTTTTGTTTGCTCTCAATATTGACAGCCTTATTAAAGATTAATATCAGTCTGTACATGCTCCAGATAGCTGTACTTCAAATTCTTTAATTCTCACTCGCTTTTGCAACTTTGAACTTTTGTGTTACTCGCAGCAACAACTCCACCTCATTGTTAGTCCATTTAAAAAACTCGGTGCTTTTCCTCGACATTTTGCCGTGACGTTTCAAGGAACCGGGAAGAAAATAAACGGCAGACAGAAATGAGGCAGGCCTAGTCTTCTTGCGCTTCACGCATGCACAGGACTGGAACGTAAACGTTTTCGGTCGTTTCAATGTGGATGCACAACTCTGTGAAAACGACTGAAAACACCGTTTTCAAATCTATCCGGGCTAGTGTGGATGTAGACTTTGGGTACTCTGGCTTCTACCCACAATCCAAACACATGCAGTTAGTTTGATATAGGTTAATTAGTGAATCTAAATTGCCCATAGGTTTAAATAGTTGTCTGTCTCTATGTGTTAGCATTGTGACAGACTGCCTCTCACTCTGTGGTAGCTGGGATAGAACTGGATGGATGTCATGTGGTAGCACACAGACACACACTCTTTATACAGCTGCTGACGAGCTTCACTTTGCTGTCACTTCATAAAGGGTCCATATTTACAGAATGGCATTTAAACTATTTTCACTTTTTAAATTTTGAATGGCTACACAACAAGCTGCGGCATTTACAGTGAAGTAATGTAATGCTAAAGACCCAGTTAAACATCTCTATCCCATCCATGGAAACCCTTACAACCACATTTGTCCAAAGGCAAAGGAAGGACAGGTGAGTGAGTGCTATGCTTGGGAACTAAAGTTGCACATAAAGTGCAAATGTGCTTAGATTTGCCAGTATGCCATTAAAAATAAAAACAGCATGTGTGTACATGTGACCCTTCCAGATGGTCAGGCTCACACACCTGCTTGTTCAAAATCTATTGTATGGGAAGAGCAGCCAATCAGAAGAAAGCTGACTTACAGGGATAGTAAAGGGAGCTAAAAGTCTTTAGTTTAGAAAGAAGATCAACTGTGATCAACTGCATTAAATCCCACAAAAATGCTTTAATAATGAAAGAAAATGGTACACTGGCAGAATGTGCAGCACAATGAGCAAGCTAGATACAATTACATTGCAGTTACACTTTGTTTCACAGAGGCATTATCCTGGTGCTACAGCAATGCATGCTGCAACTAAACAGTAGTACCACAGTTGTTGATGTGTGCACCACTGTTATGTGGAAGGTGCTAGGCCATAGATTTTAGAGGTAGGTTTAAGGCAGTACTAAATAAGAAATATTAGAGCCCAAGCCTGAGTGATGTCATTTCCACATTTGACAGTGACACGAAATTGCACTGAGAAAAATGTTGTCATTGTTTCTTTGTTGCACACTCCAGAGCACAGAGTTGCCATGTCGATCACACCATTCACACAAAAACACGAGCACTTTTCACAAACATGGAAGGAGACAAGGACACTTCTGACACAGAGGGAAGGACACAAGGAAAAAATATGCATATGGATAGTGACTAGGACACTAGTGACACAGAAAGAAAGAGACAAGGACACATTTTTATCAGAAGGAAGGACAAAAGAACAATTTACACAAATGGAAGAACTTCAGGAAACTTTTCACAAAGAGGCTGAAGGAGACAAGGACACATTTCCTCCAAAGATAAGGAAGCAAGGACACCATTCACACAGAGGAAACTAGACAGTGACATGTTTTTCAAAGAGGGAAGGATATAAAGATACTGTACACACAAAGAGAAGAAGACAAGGATACTGTGCAAACAGGGAAGGAAACAAGGGCAGAAATGGATAGAGGCCATGACACTGGTCATCCAAAGTGTAGGAGACAAGGATGAAATTTAAAAAAAAAAGAAATTCCCTCTCACCCCTGCGGGTAGTCTTTACCCTTCAAGCTCGGGTCCTCTACCAGAGGCCTGGGAGCTTGAGGGTCCTGCACAGTATCTTTGCTGTTCCTAGGACTGCACGCTTCTGGAGAGAGATCTCGGATGTTGTTCCTGGGATCTGCTGGAGCCACTCACATAGCTTGGGAGTTACTGAACCCAGTGCTCCGATTACCACTGGGGCCACTGCTACCTCCACAGATACATATACAGGTATAGATACATATATGCACACAGAGCGAAGGAGACCATGACACTATTCAAACACAAGTCTAAGGAGCTTGGAAAGAAAAGCGTCTGGACTTCTTTAGGTTGCTTGAAACCAGCAACCTAAAGAAGTCCAGACGCTTTTCTTTCCAAGCTCCTTAGACTATGATGACCTGGATGACTGAGAACCTTCACAGACATATTCAAACACAAGAACACTTCACTCAGAGCAAAGAGTCAGTTACAACTTTCATATAAAAAGCATGAGAGAAGGACACTACTTGCACAAAAAAGGGAGAAAGTTCAAGTATTCTCAGGGACAAAGATCCAAATCTGAGACAGTAAGTGACCGGAGAGATGGAGCTTTCAGGATAGCTGATGATCCAGCAGAGGATTAAATAAAAGATTTGTGTAAAACCTCTGATGTCATTGTCAAACATTCACGCTCATGCACAGGATCAGACGTGTGTGGTCAAAGTTGGCACAAGTTGGCTCTTTAAACTAGAGAAGATGTTGACTTCAAACATTTGTGAGCTTTGATTTTCTTACTGGCCTGTTTTCAACTCTAACATGATCTCAGCTCCAAATATAAGAGCCAAATTGTAAAACCAAACACTGAATTTAACCTTAATGTCAGTAATGTAAGGTTGTTGCTTTTTTGCCAAAGTTTGTGGCAGCAGCCATTAATAACAATAAATGCTTTTTACAGCCAGTATTCAGCACTGAGCAATACTTTCAGATGAATAATGCCACCTTATTGTCCATTATTGTCTCTAGCTTTCTGTGCCGTCCAGCTGTTTATGCAGTCTGCAAACATTACTGTGCTCTAACAGTTGGAGCCAAATGTGGAAGGACACAACGCCCAAGGGTGATTTGTTTAACTTTGAAAGGTTCTTTGGTTTGTGTTAGATTTGCTGCGAGCGATGCAGCAGCGGATCATCTAGCCTGCTCTCTCAAGTGGGTAGCAGCCAACAGAGCCTGGGCGATGCGCGTGGGTAGAGAGGAAAAAGATAACCCCACCAGGGACTAAACGACAGTCCTCATTTAGACTTAGGCACCAAGCAGGCCAGCCATTTAGCAACACAGAAACAAAAACTCCATTAGGTAATTTTTTCTCTCTCTCATCGACTCTCTGGGGAATGTGTTTTTTTTTCCTCTAACCAGCAGAGAAGGGTTAGATGTATCTCATGAATCAAATTAGAGTGCCTTTAATCCTCTAAAGTGAGGGTCGCAGGAGGCTGAGGTGGCAGATGAGGAAGCACAAACTAAAGAGGCAGATGACAGAGGGGAGAAAAATAGGGGATGGGTAGATCCTGTACCAGGTAGCAGACAAGATTAATCTTTGGTGGCGGGGTGCTATCGTGCAAGCTGTCAATCTGCACAGCTGGATGTTGCCTTTTCCCTATAGGGGTAAGGGTAAATAGAGCACAGATGGGGGCTTCTTACCTCCTTTCCTTATCCATTCCTCCTAATCCAGCCTAAGCACTTAACCAAAATGGTGCGGAGAAGACGATCACCTGGGTCTGTGGGGGATCAAAGCCGCTTCAGCGAAAATAAGAGAAGTCTCGAGGAGGGAATAGCTGATGTAACAAGAAGAGGTAGATTAGCATTAAATTCTTGACAGATGCAGAAGGAAAAAAAGTTTCTTAGGCGTTGGCAGTAATCTTCCCCGTGAATCACAGCCACTTCTGGATTTGTCGCTAATGGCAGGTATACCTGCATAAGTACCCATCAAAGAAAGCGTCGTTCTGCCAAATGAAAAGAGTGATTATTACGTTTACGTTTCTGAAAAGGCAAGCAGGGCAACGGGGAGTGTTGCTGAAAGGATCCAAAGTAACCTTAAAAGAAAGGATGGAAGGTATTCTTAATTTAGCAGATGGCTCCAGGCCAGAGCGACCCCTCCAGTCATATTTCAAGCCACACATTGCAATGTATTTTGACAAGCAAATTGCTTGCCTCTTCGCTGATAGCTTCTCACTTAAATAATAAATTCTAAGTTGTAGCAACAGAAATAATGCATCTTGCAAAGTGACATGGATAAAAGAGTTATCACTGATAGGGGACACAGACTTCCTGGAAGCAGTCACGAATCAATCAGTCAAGATATTGAAACTGTATGTGGGACTGAAGACTGAGAGTCTGCAGTCAAGAAAGCAAATAGGAATTCTGATCTGATCCTTGCACTGTTTATCCTGTGGTGGAATAATGTGTGTGCCAGATTTCACAGGATTCCAGTGATACTCTCGAAAAGACGAGCCATTCCCAAAGTTATTAGGATTCATCAACGCAGCGTGCCAGAGATCATCTGTGCAGTAGATGTTGAGATATTTCACTGTAAAAATCACAACTTGGTTCCCCTCTACACTAAAGTTTAGTCTGTAGGCTTTTGCAGAGTCACATATTTTTTTCTTATTTTGCCTCTGTATACCACCAGAGAGAATTTTACAAGAAATAATTCAAATGTAATTGAAATGCACACTTTCAGCTTTAATTTAACAAAAGTGTTGCATTAATTTTTAAGAATTGCTGACATTTTTATGCACAGTCCCTCATTTTAAGAGGCTCCAAAGTAATTGGACCGATAACTGACAATCGCTGGCGTGGCCTGATACTGTTGGAAGTGAATGAGGTCACCATTAGGCTGAAAATCCCAAATAATCTGGTATATTTTTAAAGACACTGGATGCAGTGGTTAGCAGAGATGGGCAGTAACGCGTTACTTGTAACGCGTTACTTGTAACGCGTTACTGTAATCCAATTACTTTTTCCAAGTAATGAGTAAAGTAAGGGATTACTATTGCAAAAATGGTAATTAGATTACCATTACTTTCCCGTAGGAACGCTGCGTTACTGCGTTACTAAAACCGTGATTTTTTGCGAGAATGTCTCATGACAGTGACGTAAGCGAGTGCCACGTTTGTGACAACAGCTGTGTGCAGATCAACAATGGATCATCATATATCAAGTGCAGGAGAGAGTATGAGGTGCAGCGTTTAAAGCGTGGAAGTACTGACCTTACTTTGAGTTTGATTCCATAAAAAGTGACTAAAACATTAGTGTCCGCTGTGCGTGGGAAGAAAACTTCTTTTTACAGCGAAGAAAAACCCCTAAACTTCCGAGCAAGCACCGAGTGCGCTATGAGTAGGGATGGGTATCGTTTAGGTTTTATCCGATACCGGTGCCAAATCGGTACTTTTGAAACGGTGCCGGTGCTCGAACCGGTGCTTAAAGAATGGAGAACACAAACTTTGTCCAAAAACCTCCCATGTTCAGCTGTTTTGGGTTTTTTTTGTAAAAAGATAACAATGTTAGCCTTTTCTGCAGCTATGGGGCATATATGGTATCACTCTTGGCTGGAAGCAGTGCTTAAACAATGGAAAAAAAACACAAACTTTGTCCAAAAACCTCTCATGTTCAGCTGTTTCCCACTTTTTCTTTGGTCATTTTAGCCTTTTTGTCCAGGGTGAAGAGAGTATCTGCCATCAAACAAGAAGACAGCCGCATGTAGCTATGATGATGTTTGCTAGTTCACCTTACATGCTTAATGTAATAACGTGGTTAGCCTACTCAACGTAAATTACACACGAACAACATTTGGCTAACTTGACCAACACTGGTGGTTAGCCCATCTCCAAGCAACCTCAAAACCACAGTAGACAACTAAAGTGGATGATCACAGAATACTTTCCTCGAATAAGAAAAAGCCCTTCATAACATCTAGCCTGTAGAGCTCTTGGTTTAACTAGGTCCCTACTGTTTAATGATGATATGAAAGCTCATCGAAGTAGCACCATGGAGTCTGAAGTGTACAAGACTGACAAAACTGAAGACAGAGAGTCCCAACAACCATTAGCAGCTGAAGGTGGATGCAGTAAATGCCTGGCAGAGCATTTAAACGGAGGAATCAAAGTATTTTTAATGTCCATGGGTCCCTATATTTTAGTCCAAAAGCCTACAGATCTAATTGTATTTGGCTGTATACAAACAAAAACTCTGATCTTACTATTAAGATTTAAATGAAAATACAAACTTTTTTTATGTTTGGCTGAGGTGGAAAAGTTTGCATAGTGATAAAAGCAAAATGTACGCGAGCGTGATTTAAATGGTCAAAGAAGCTTCCACAAAAGTGATGAAAAATAGTAGATGGAATCGTCGGACCTCTGTGGAGCAATGAGGAGACTGTAACCTTCCTCAAATGACTACATGAAATCAACAGATTAATGCTACCTGCTGTTTATCTCGGTGAGCCATCTCTTAATGGAATGGGTGGAAATGTGAAGTCATTTGCATTTTATCCTGTGGCTTTTCACCACATTTTGATGAAAGCGCTGCCAGAATATTCTGGCTATCACGTAACTCGTGTTTGATCAACACCAGTATCAGCTTCAAAAATCTCCTATCAATCAAGTTATAATCCATCCTTTAGCTGTCAAGACAAATTTCTAAAGCCTCAAAGTACTACACAAGGAAAAGCCAAGAGGCCAAAGAGTGGAATAGTTTGGAAAAAGTGTCTTTGCAAATAACTTAGTAGTTGTTGCTCCACTGCAGTCTTGTCAGTTATGTATTAAAATTGGAACCAACATAGTTTAAAAGTATGTATTTAACTAAATGTGCACAAAGAATAATTTAGAAAGAAGAAAAAGAAAAAAGCATATAAGGCAGGCAGGAAAAGAGTTTGGCACATCATAGCAAGGTTTGTTTGTCTGCCATCTATCTGTGGACCGGAACAACATTTGACTGGACAGCCTGAGGTGATAGGAGCACTGAGAAGTGCATGCTGATAATGCAGCCAAATAGACGCCGATCATTATCTACAGTACAGCTTATGATGGGCAAAATCAATAGCAGGGAAGAGAAGAGGCAGCAATGCAAAAAGATTAAATAAAGTGAACGGACGCCATTTTTGAGAACTTTGAGATATGCTGTTTGAAGGAGGAAGTATGAAGCGTACTCACAGAGCACCTGACGGTTTTTCTCTTCTCAGATTAAAAATCAGGCCACGCGCTCGCAGTTTTGAGACCTGATAAAACAAACAACCTTGCATCGGGCTTACTACTCCATCACGGCCCTCACTATTCGGCAGACTCGTAAAAACAGGGCTGCGGTGTATGGATGCGACCAATTTTGGTACAGCGGTCCATATCGTTGAAGACTTTGAAGAGGAAGACATTTGACACAGCATCAAAGAATGAGAAAGGAGGAAAAGACGAATAAGGTGGCAAATTGCTTGATGTTAGCCAACATGAAACAAGAGGGCAGATTCAGCGTCACCGTCATCAGCTGCCCAAAGGAGCCCCCCGGACTCAGAATGGGCTAATTATAGCATTATGTGGATGATGATGCTGTTTTGTTGCCCCTAAAACTAATTACAAAGTCACCCCAAACCCAGAAAACACACGTTTTGGTCGGTTACTTTGATCTCTTCTTGCATGATGTAAGGACAACACATCCCATGCTTTCACAGCCATGTGGCTTTCAAAGAGTTGTAGCTGTTCCAGGCCAGTCATTTGTATACATAGGGAATGCATTTAAAGCAGCCTGTGTGGTAGACTTTGGGTCCCTATTATCCACTCAGGGCTCCTGTTCACATAATTTAATTCTGGATGAATAAAATGAAAGGAAAGCGCAATTAGTGAGTAAAGCCAGAGGGATAAAATTTGCCAGATGGAGAGTTATGAAAACTAGTTTCAATAGCAATGATTTTCACAGTGGTCTAAATTGTACAATATGACCTTTTTTGAATGGTGTATGTGCCTTTTTTTTTTGCTACAGCCCTGTATACATACACTATTTGGTTTTCAGTTGATCAGAAAATACCAAAACTCAATTCAGCAAAACTTTTGATGAAAGCAGACTGATAAACTGCTTCCTGGTGATAACAGCCTCAGCGCAGAGGCTTAAGAGAATAGAATTTCTGCTCTACAGTGTATAATTTCGTGGAGCGGCACAGTCTGTCCACTTGTTCAATTTCCCTGTGTAAGCATTAGAGAAGAGGCTAAAAGGCTCAAAGATTTGGAGCAAGCTGACGCCATATTTTCTCTCAGTAAGATTCTTAGCAAAGAGAGTGGGAATGGGAATAAACCAGGGCAAAAACACCAAAAAGGACTCCTCAGAGGTCACGCTGAAGTCTGTCGAGGGTTATGGTGAACAAGAGGACCGAGGTGAGCTTCCCACAATGGCTGGTTCCAGTGAACAACCAAATATAACGGGATAATGGTGCGTTCGTCTGAAGTGTAGCTAAAAATTCAGGGTTTTAATGTAGTTGCGGGACCCTTAAATTACTTCATACATTATATTAGCTTTTTTGGGACCTTTACTTTTTGCAGGGCCCACGATTCATCGTCTGACTGCTCATGGAACAATTGTGAATATGAGACAAAAGTCAAAAGAAAGCTGAATACCACAGACATGTACAGCTAAGTTGTTGCACTATTTTTGAACACAGAAAACTGATGAACACAGCTGTTTTTTTTTTACATTTTTGTTAATTTTCCAAGTTCACAAAACCGTTATTGTCTCTGTAAGTCTATGTTATATATTTCAGTTACAGCTAGTTTTAGTTACAGTGATCCCTCGCTATAATGCGGTTCACCTTTCACGGCCTCGCTGTTTCACGGATATTTTTGTGCAATTTTTCATCGTTGTTTTTTTTTTTGTTACAGAGCATTGTGTTCTGTCTCCTGATTGGCTGTAGACCATTGTCAATCAATCTTATGCCGTGTCTCCTGTACAGTACAGATTGCGTTCAGCTTGTCAAATTTACATTAATCTTTGATCGCTCGTGTGACTCTGAAGTGCTGCACTGTATGTTTGTAAGTTTTCTCCCCAACAAACACAACAACGTCGACGTTTCGCACCATCAAAGGCACCTGAGGTAGCAAAAGGCAGAGGAAGATGCTAACAATCGCACAGAAAGTTGGACTTCTGGACATGCTAAAGGAAAGTAGAAGTTACCGTATTTTTCGGATTATAAGGCACATTAAGCGAAACAAAACAGTCAGATAAGTCAAACTTAACTCAACTCATTCTTCTTGCTTCCTCTGCTTCTGTGCCATTGATTCATTAATGTTGAGTTTTCTGGCAGCTGCTCTATTCCCATGTTCTGGACCTGAAAACAGGGTTTAATCTTTGGTTTCCTTCTATAATACTGGACTTATTTTTCTACGAAGGTTTGAACTTTGAGAGTGTTTAAACAAGAGAGAAAAGTGTGAAAATGTCCATGCCTGTCTGAGAAAAGTGTATAAAGTGTGTAGTGTTTTACAGCCTCACAACATCTATAATAACTGTAAAAAAACAAAGTTGCTACTTCGCTGATTTCACCTATCGCGTGTTATTTTTGGAACGTAACTCCTGCGACAAATGAGGGACCACTGTATTTTAGTGTTAGTTAACTGTAGCAACCTCACAAAGAGGGATAATATCTTAGATTTTAATTAGATTTATGTAGCATCTCTCAGGAACTCCAGTCGAGGGCCTCGGTTAATACAGGAACTGTTACCTTGTGGTGAATGAGGGAATGCTGGTGTGTCTGTTGCCGCTTCATGCTCAGAGTCACTCTAATAACTTAATATCTGGAATTCTAGAAATTTGTAATAGAAGGGCGACAAATTGTATGTGACAGGGGGTGGATATTCTTCCATAATGGTCGGCTCCTCTTCCACCTGACCATGATATCAGTCATTGGTGATGCCACGGGAAGAGCGAATGACTGGATTATGAAGCAAACCTCCAACCCCAGTGTCAGTGTTTGGGTGTAAAGCATAAGGTTTATATTTTTAACTGGTAGTTAGCACCTCAGGATGTTATCAAGTAACACCAAATAATTTAATGAGTAATAAAAGAGTTTCTATGGGGAATAAATAAGTAATAATATAATTTAAAAAGTCATATGTAATAAATTAAACTTTAATCTCTCATTTGAGTATTTGCGCATTTGTTTCAATGTTACACTCACAAAAAGAAGATTACATTTTTAAGACTGTATCAGGTTCCTAATGCATCATCTTTTAATGACTCTAATTACTCATCTGCTTTTGTGCTGGTGCATTTCAGCAGTGACATAAGATAAAAATAACTTATAGTCATACACAGCAAATCCAGCATGTCCAAATTAACACTGTCGGATTTGATTTCAACACTATTAAAGTGTCTATATGGGTCCACACCAGAGAGCGTTAATTTAACTCTTTTTGGAGAGTTGGTACGTTAACTCTGATTTAGTGTTAAACACCAAATCTGTCTGGAGTTGATAATTTAACACTTGGTGTTAAGAGTTTATATATTAACTCTCAAAGAGTATTTTAGTTTAACTACGTAAGAGTTATCTTCTAATTCATTCTAAAAAGCGGGAATTTTACTGTTCTGAACTTCTAGACATTTCTTTTGGAAATAAACATTTACTAAAAAGATGCAATGGTTTTTGAAAAACATTTATTCTGAACTGTGCACCACAATTTCAAAACATTTTCTGAAAGATGTAACAGTATACATGTTCTCACTTTCATTAGAATTTTGTTTATCAAAAGGTCTGACATGGTAAATGCAAATAACAGCATTCTCATCACTTATTTCTTCAATACAATATGCATGTCCTTCATTCATCCCTTTGTGGAACTTCAACGCACTTCTGCTCTCCCCCATATTCCATCTTCACAAGCATATCCTGTGCGGAGATCGAATAAAAATTAGTTGACACTAATTAATGGCACAAATAATCCAGTAAACAATTGCAGCACAGTAAAAAAAAAAAAGGAATCTTCTTTGAGCCATTACTTGTGTAAAGTATTTTCCCAAAAGACAAGGACACAGGCAACAGGTAATACTGAACTAAATGTAAAACCTCAACCTTTTTCATTTTTACCTAAACCGTGTGCACAAAACTCTGGAGCGATCTATGCTAACGTAGAACCCAGTCAGGACGTCTGCTACTGCTGTTTGCTCGTTTTTTTTTATTTTTATGGGCAATCGTTTTCAGGCTTCAAGTAGCACCATTATACCAACATTTCACATTCTAGACATTGTTTTAGGTGTATTTGACCAAAGGTTTGACTGAAAATTCACATGCAAGCTTTTTTCAAGGCTGTGGTATTTGCCCGCAAACAATACCTTTCAGCTAGCTAAAACAGAATATTATGCTATCAGCGAGCAACATGGCTAATGCCTTTCACACAGCTTTGTCTCAACTCCAAAGAGCCACAGAAGTAAAAGCTAATAACAATTGAAACAATCTTTGAAAAAATGACTTACCAAGCATGGCAAACAACTCAAATATGTAGAGCAAAATGTTCTGAAACGGCTTCACTTCAGCTTCGATTCGAGCCGTGCTGGGGGCGGAGTCTGTGAATTTACTCTGTTGGTGTCATAGCCCCTCTAGGAGTTCAGAGTTAAGAGGTCAAGAGTTAATGTTTCCATTGTAACACCTCCAGATTTGACAGAGAAACACTCATTTTTAACACTCGATTTTAACTACTATCATTTTACACCTCAGAGTTACATTAAAAGAATGTGACTCTGCTTAGAGTAAAATTAACTCTACTTTTGCAAGGAGACTATTAACACCAAAAAATTTAACACTTTTGAATTTGCTGTGTAGTTTAGTCTTTAACCACCTGTTCCCTGATAAATGACTGTATAATTACAGTTATGCCAGAGAAAGTTGGTGCGATGACCTGCAAAATTGTGGGGGGTCAGCTGCAGGTGTACACGAAGCTATGAGTACATATTGTACAAGTTTCCGAGATACACTGAGAACTCCTGCACCCACTCTGGGAGAAAACAGCGATATATGTAGGAAACCTCAGCTGCTACAAACCCATCCCAGCAGGCTGGACATCAGGCTTCATCCCAGCGGACTGGGAGGCAGTCTTCAGGCGGAGCTGCCTGGTTAGTGGGAACAGAGGGGAGGCTCATTAAAAGTGATCCTCTTGTCCACTGCAGCCTGATCACTTTCAGCACAGCTATCCACTGCAGCTTCCTTTGAAGAGGTGGGCTTAATCTCAGGGCTGAAACGTTGTCATGGGTTATTGCTAATGAGAGAGAGATCGCAAGAAAGTTCTCTCCATTGAGATGTCCTGGAGTCCAAGAGGTGATGGTAGGCTCGGGAACACTGAGAGTTGATTTACCCACATGTAACTTTTAAGAGTCTTTTTTTTAAGTCTTCAAATGACTCAGGAGACTCTGCATTAAAGAATTTATTTATTTATGGTGCTAATATAGTTGAACTTAACCGTTTAACCTGTTTAGCTTTTACACAAGTGCATGTATTAAATGCACTGAATTAAATGGGTGGCTTTTATAGGCTATTCTTAGTTATTAAGTCACAACTTTTAAAGACGCATCGCCAACATTTGTCTTTAAAAGTTAAGTCATGAAACACTGCAGAGATCATTTAGTCTACCTTGCATGGCTGTAGCCCTGATTACCCCATTGTTTCAAACTGGGTTGTTTTTAATTAATCTGATCTTGGCTTTGAGTTCCAGCCACACTGAACTGCTGCTCAATATGGCTGCACCTGAAAACACAAAAATGACTCACCTGCACTATATTGCCAAAGGGATTAGTCACCCATCCAAAGCACTGAATTCAGGTGTTCCGGTCACTTCCATGGGCCAGATTGCTTCTACGAATGTTTGTGAAAGTACAGGTCGCTATCAGGAGGTGGTACCGTGAACCAAGCCTGCTGAAAATCACACATCCTGTCACTACACAATTGATTGTATGCCTCTAAGCATACATGGTTAAACATTTCCTAATACAAATAACTACATGCAGTATTCTACCATATGCAAACTTATATCACTAAAAGATTATACTGACTACTAAATACAATTTTCCATTGACATATTCCAAAGATATGGTACTCAGGTTTAAATGCACAGTAACTCATTAGTTTGAAGATGGGCATGTGTAGAAGACCTCTATCTGTGGAAGGATCCCGTTTGGAGAATATTTGGAGTTGATCGACCCTAGAAATAAGCCCATGAAAGTAAGAACTGAAAATTTAAACTGATACCCAAGCCTAACTGGAAGCAGACGCTTTAACTCTGGGGTGAATTTGTGAAAGTGCGTTGAAAGGCTTGAAGCAATATTTTGATTATTCGATGCTTTAGACAGACAAAAAATAAAGCCTTACAATAGTATAAGCAGGAGGAGAAGAAGACATGAACCAGCATCTCCAGTTCACTTTTTGACACTAGCAGGTAGAGACCACGGCAGCACAGCTCTGCTAATTCAAGTCACAGATCTGTACCTGTCAACTCTCTTTATACTGCAGCGTTCGTAATGCTATTATCTGACAAACAGCATTGCTTGATTTCCCATTACATACATTACATCCCTTTACTAGGGGTGCAACGATACACAAAATTCACGGTTCGATATTTTTTCGATACAAAAAATGTTCAAGCATTTTTAATTTGTCATTTATTAAAATTATAAATATATATTTTAACTCAAAAGTACAGTTTTTAAATTTAACCCTAACCCTTGTGCGTGTTTTTTATTTTGACAGCGAATGCACACCTGCGGACCACTTATGCGCAGCCCTGGTTATTTAGCTCATCATATTGCAGCCACAGAAATTATTTTGTCCATGAAACCATAAAGCTGCACTTTCTTTTTGCCTTATAGTCTGATTTGTCATAACTTCTCCGTTTTGTGGTAAGCTTTTCTTTGGCTGTCACTTCTTCACCCTGACCTGTCTTATTTGGCTCAGCAGAACTGAAATGCTTTTACACGCGCACTCACATAAGCTCAGCGATTCTCTGCGCGATCAACCTCTCACATGTTTAAGCTTGCTGCGGGAGATTTCACTTGTCATGTTTGCATAGTAAGCTAACGATTAATAAGACGATGTCAGAGGAATTGGTGCACAAATTATCATCACTCACAGATCAGTGCTGTCGCTCTCTATACACAGTTCGCACGATTGCAAAGTGAAAGCAAAAAAACAAGCGCAAATTCAAACGCGATTTCAATATGTCACATATTGACAGTGGCTCACCGATGCCAATGACATAATTACCCAGCTACATTTCTGAAAGAATGCAAAAGCATTGACATATATTTTTCCTTCCTACAATAGCCCGACGGGCAGGGAAGAGAGAGATTTTGGTAGCCCGACTGAAAACAT
Source organism: Rhamphochromis sp. 'chilingali' (assembly GCF_963969265.1). Lineage (NCBI taxonomy): Eukaryota > Metazoa > Chordata > Actinopteri > Cichliformes > Cichlidae > Rhamphochromis > Rhamphochromis sp. 'chilingali'. Next base: position 26,812,924 of record NC_137945.1, on the reverse strand, counting down.
CGCTAGCTCCCGGACGTCGGGCTAGCGATATTGCGAGCCCTGTATCTGATTGAGGAATCAGTCATCTTTGGAAAAGAGAGTTTATTACAGAGAAATGGCTCTTTCCAAAATAAAAGCTATACTATCCGCTTCTTCTGGGCTATATTCTCAGCAGCATAAGGAGAGTCATGTGCTAACAGCTGTCTAAATGACTCGGCTAAAGTTAGTAGCATGCTTGCTTTTTTTGTCTGCTTCCACTTGTCTTTGCACTAGGATGATGTCGGCGTAAATGTGCAGTCATATTCGTTGTGTTCCCACTAGTGCTTTCAGGTTAATCTCGTTGAAATGACCTTAACGCCACAACACGGCAAATCTCCGTTAACGAGCTACCGCCGATCGCTCCGTGCATGGGGCTAGACGGCCAACACGTTAACGAGCTAACTGCGCTAACACACTAGTTCCCACCCATGTAATTGAGCATTGCGTGGCACATCCAACATACTGTTTTACTTTAGTCCATGACTCGCTTACCTTCAGGGTCATACGTCACATGAAAACCAAAATAATTCCAAACGCCAGATCTGAATGAGAGTGGGGGAGGTCCATGTTAAAAGGAGAGCTTAACTTCTGTCTCGCTAGCTTGCCCTGCGCTCTTCCTTCTGACTATGCTGTCTGTGTTGAGCGCTCAGTGGATCTGCGCTGGACAGTGCAGCCTAGGCGGAGTAGTCGAACGCAGATTCACTGAGCGCTCAACACAGACAGCATCGTCAGAAGGAAAATTGATAAAATAAATTACAAATGTTGTATTGTTCGATACATATGCGTACCGAACCAAAAGCACTGTATCGAACGGTTCAATATCGATATGAATATCGTTGCACCCCTACCCTTTACATATACAAACAAACCACCCGAGAAGTCTGTGCTCCAGATCTCATTTTGTTACTGGTACATATCTGTGATTAGCATGCATCTGTGTTTGTGCCATGCATGTGTCCAGTCTGCAGAGGCAACTTTGCAACCATTCTTGCTAGCTTTAGCTGATAACTTAGCACAGATTTTATTGCTGAGATTTCAAAAGACGGCTTCACTAGGCATTAGTCTCTATCACAGATGTGTGATATGATATATCCTGTAAGAACATGATGAACGTGATGGATCATCTTTTGCAATCAGTGGTTGCTGATGCCAAACGTCCTTCAAATACAATGAAAATAAATTTAGAAAGTAATTGTGCGTACAATTACCAAACCCCAGATTTATGCCTGTGGTAAGTTTAAAACACTGTCAATTAAACAAAAAATCCGCACAAAAAAGTTCTTGTTTTGGCCTCAGTTTAATGTTTTAGAATAGATTTGCATTCTCTGTATCTTATTTACAATTTCAAGTTATTAGAAAGTGAACCTTTAATTTTCATTTTGAGTTTTATGAGTGTTATTCTTTTACCTGCTGCCTATTTGCGCTCATGCCGCGCAATAATCCATATTTACCTTTTTTCCTCTTCTGGTTTTGTGCCTGTGAGACAGCTTCAGGGCTCCCTTTGCCTTTCCCCGCTCCCTGAAGAACCAAGAAAGACACTGCCGTCTATTCTCAGAGATACCTGTGCTGTATGTACAAAGAGTCGGTGCAGCATAAGTCACATCCCTGGAGGAAACAGTGGGTAAAAAGAGAGGTAGGGAGGGATTAAAGCGGAGAGTAATGATGTCGGGGTAAGAAGTAGTAGAGTAAGATCCAACGTGAAAACATATGCCGCAGCTAGAAGAGACGTGTGCATAAATACACCGTGTTTCATCGTTTGATAAAAAACAAGCCTAGATGCACATCCTTCTGTGCGGAGATCACACGCGTACACAACGCTGCGGGATAACAACGTCAGAAACTCTTTAAACAACCAAAAGCAAAAACACGCAAACACAAGCTTAGAAAATTGAGGGTGGAGAGTGATCAGCGGAGAGTATTCTTGCCTGCCCTGGTTTCACATATAAATGACTCACAAGGGAAAGATGAGAAAAGGTGAACGTTTTGAGAAATGTAGGACGAGCCGAAATACATCTGAAGATGTTTCCTTTGCTAAAGTAGCACACGTGGGGACTCGGTTCGTTTCTTTAACGTCTAACAGGGACAACGGTAGCCTGCACAGCTTTGCACTTTGATTAAAGCTAAGTGGGCGCTCGCTGTAATCCTTGAATCCTTTTTAGTCTCGGTGGGATTTAGGTGAGAATGATTTCCTCTCAGCAGTGAGATTTGTGGTTGCTCGCTCTTTGTTTGGGATGAAATCTCAGTGTTTACTCAATCATTCTTCACATGCTTCGCAGCAGGAATTTTGGGTATATCAAAGTGCCAGAAAATCTGCCCAGTCACCTGAAGTTAAATACTGAGCTAACAGAGTCTAAATGTGTAAGAGTTTTGGTTTTTTGGGGGTTTTGGTTTTTAAGTGATGTGAAATCAGCACTGTGCACTGCAAAAATGATCACTCACTGATCTCAATGTGCACCAGTGGCACTTTTTTCTCCCTGCAGGAACATCTGGCTAATTACTCCGCCGCAATAACATGACAGCAAGGCTAACGGTGAATCTGAAAAGTTCAGACATGACCAAACAGAGACGTTTATTGGCTCAGAAGGGTGATTTACGATGCTTCACTGGAAGGACTAAATCATCTCCGCTTGTACGTGTGTGCCTCTCGCCACGGGAGAGCAGCTGAGAGGACAGTTGATTGAAGTCTTAAAATGTTTGTCGAGAATAAATAAGCTTGACTCCTTGACATTATTTTAAATTCCAACCATTTAACCGAGCGCTGAGAGGGGCTGTGATTAATTGGAGGAAAGTGTGCAGCCAACAAACGAGGGATTATTTCCCCACAGATTTAACAGCGCAAGCATTAACACGGCGCTGTCATGTCTGTCTCCAGACTGTAAACCCTATGGTGTCTCACTGCGCTTTCTCAAAGGAACAGGTCAGCGGCTACGAGAGATCTGACCCAGTCAAAACATCAGACGGAAGGAATGCCGGTTCATTTGCCTCACGCTGAAATTAAAGTGGTTAAAATGAATCCCTCATGGTTTCTTACTTCATTCTTGCATGACATGGGAAAGGATAATAAAAATAATAGACGGGATATTAGCTTACTGGTGGGAATTCTGCTTCAACTGCTTTTTCCTCTTGAGGATCCAGTCACACATAAAAATTTGTGTCCTTGTGCGGCCTAGCAGGATGGAGGGAGATGCATTCAAGACTCTGGCGCACAAGTGAATCGATCATTTAAGACAGCACTCCCCAACTCCAGAGATGTTTGGTACCGTGCCCTGAGAGTTGAGGCTCGGGTGGGAAATTTATGGTTTTCGGGGTTTTTATCGTTAACTCGGTTTCCCTGGGTGTTGTAGTTGTGTGTTTTATTTTGAAAGAAATATTTACGCGTTATCATAGCGACCAGAGCGGATGTTGGATGGTCCAGCCTTCAGAAGTACGTCACAAGCTGTCTCGGTGCAGTTTAATAAACTCAGCTGGGCCTCCTTGCGCCATTGTTGGAAACTGGAATTGGCTGGGCCGCGCTATGAATTCTGGGATATGGTGGGCCACAAAGGATACACCCGACCCATCCTTCAAATCGGGTGGAAAAGGAGGGCGCATTTGTCAGCTGCATTTGGAGTCTATGAATCTGGACAGCCTTCGTCGCGTCGCTGTGACGTAATCGGCCTACAAATGCGGCCTCAGGAGGATGCAGCCCATGAATTTGGACACCTCTAATGTTGTTGGTGCACTTCAGGAGGAGGCTGCTAATAAAGTTACACAATTAGCGTTTATTCTTATATTTACAAAATACCACCGTTTTCGTCTTGGTCGTATCATTTTATTTTGTTGTATTTATCGCAACACCTTAAAGGCCGTGAAAATGTTGTCGGACATAAATCGGTCCATTGGGGACCGCGGATTTAAGACATTACGCACTGGTTTGTGCATTTTTTTGTCAACTGACAGCAAACTTATGACATTTAACATACAAATGTCACACTAGGTTAGTGTCGTACCATCTATATATAGTGTTGTGCTGTGAGTTTTGCACAGAGTTGAGCAGGGAAAATTTAAATTATTCCTATTAAAAATAATTTTATGTTTGTTTTTTGTTTGTTTTTAAGTTGCTTGATAATAACAGTGTAATAATAGTTTATCCTTCAGGTCGACTCCATGGTTTACAATACCCTCAGCACTATCTGCAACACATGTAAGAGAATAACATCACACTGTCCAGACACTCAGTGTGTTCACATTAAGTTATTAACTAGCTTGTAAGATACACTGCTATGGAGATAACATCACTTTCTCCAACATACTGTATATACAGTATATATAGAAAATACTGGCCCTCATACCACTGGTAGAGTTTATTTACTCTCAGAAAATTGATATCTGCTGGGCTCTAGTTCCTTCAGTTATTGCTTAGTTCTTTGAAATGGGCCTTTTGAACTCGAAACATCCACTGATATTATTTCTGCTTTAAGCCCACCTCAGCTGGAGACACTGGACAGCTGAAGCATTTGCACATAGGGGCGAGTGAATCGACCCATATATCGATAGGATCAATACCAGCGCTCTTATCGGTATTCGTTTCTATTCTCTAAGTTCAGTATGTAGCCCACTGGATTGTTTTTCGTGGTGAAAAATGTTTGAACTTTTTTTGTGTTGACTGTCACAACTATTTTATTTATAGCACAGAGTGAATTTAAATGACAAAGGCTGATCCAAAGTGCTTTAGACACATTTACATTCCAGGTCTCATAAAAACCCAATACTGGCCATGTATTTACTTGGGGCCGGATCAATACCAAACTTTGTTTATTGGACAGCACGGTTTGCATATTTTGGGGAATTAAGCAGTCTTTCTGAAAAGGAGAAGAAGTGCTGTGCAGAGATCAAGGGGAGCCAGTGGACCATTGCCAGGATGCCGTAGGCAGTGTCATACTGGGCCATTTTTCTTGGCAAAATTATGGAATTACATTGAACTAAGGACAGTTTTTCAAGATTGGATAAGCAATGAATAATTTAAAGACTGATGATTAATCCAGTGGCAAAATGCCCTGCTGAAATATAGAACCTCTGAAGGTAACGTTAGCCTTTGGGAAAGGCAGATATGGAGGTTTATGTGATTTTGTAAGGCAAATTTAACCTCACCCACGACATAAATCTTATTGGCAAGGGAAAAGAAAACGGTTTATCGTGATGCTTCTGCATAACACACAATTATAGCTCAATTGTCCACGCACCCAAGGAGCAACACGTAAACTAAGTGCAAATCACTTCTGAAGTTCGGATCGGTCCGATGTATAATCCTGTTGTTGATACAGACTTTCGGGATACTTTGAGGATGAGCTTACAGGGTTTGCTGTGAGTAAAAGACTCTCATACTGTCAGTTATATGTATAGCTTACTGAGAAACTTCCAAAACATTTTGAAGAGTTGCGGGATTACAGCATTAAACGGCCTAAACTGCCTCTGTGTGTTCCTGGATCTGTGTGTGCCACGGGAATTAGAAAGAGCAAGACAGGCAGGGAGTGCAAGCTGCTTTACTTTCTCTGATAAATATAGATATACGTACCCGTATATTGCTCTACACAGTGAAAAACACAACCTGAATCAATTTCACAATTAGCCAGTTCAGTGTTTAATTAAAAAACAACAGTCGCCTTTGAAGAAATCAATTCCAACTAAAGAGGCAAAAAAAAAAAAAGAATTCCCCAGCCAGAGCACTATCCCTCTGCGCCGTCAATTCAAAGACACGCATCGAGATGCGTTTGGGCCCTTCTTTTGTATCCATATATTACAGATTAAAGAGAACATCCTGCCTCGGCATTAGCCTTGTTTACTGGGACTATTTTGATGATATCCCTCGTGAGAATTTAAAGTTAAGCCAACTTTAGCTTTTCATGAAACAAGTACAGAAAAAGCAGAACAGTTTTAAGAGTTTTAAGCACTCCTTCTTCCACCACAACATCTGCATGTCTGTATGCAACAGTCTGTTAAATGGATTTCTGGTTTCTTCAGCAACATACAATGCGTTATGATATGGTGGCAGAAGTCTTAAAAAAGTGATGACTGTACAAGCTTAGCCCACCAACAAAGAGAGGAGAAGAGAAGACAGAAGTACAAAGTAAGGGAACAGGAAAATGATTACCAATGGCTGAGATGCGTCAGTGAACATTTGCAGAAAGCCAGCTGGTTTTCTTCCAGTCAACTAGGAATTCGTGGCATCAGCCAACATGCACTGAGAGGAAATCAAAGCAAGAGTGGGAGGCTGTGGAAAACACATGTAGATGGAGCACTCTCCAAATGAAGGGGCAGGTTCAGACCTCCCTACATCCCTGCAAACAAAACCCTTCCTGATGCAACTATCCTTGTCATGTGAGCTTGGGACCAGCACTAAGAGGACATAGTGACCCACTGAGGTTGGGTTTATATGTCCTCCTGGTTTCAAACTGGGGTTCTTTTGCATGTAAGAGTGTAACATGTTAACCACCACACTGAAAAGCACAGAAAAACATCATTGCAGCAAGCCCTTATTCAATTTAAACGTTGGAAGGGGTGCTTGTGTGACATGCTGATTGTGTACCCATGATTTTATATATTTTCATTGTAGATATAGTAGATTAGAGAGCAAGGTTTAAACTTATTTATAGTGCTGAGGTGGGGAAGACCAGGGGCAGGACAGTTGAAGGGGGTGGTACAATGGGCGGGACACCGAACGCAAAAGATTCTGCTGACTTGTGGTTGCAAGCCAGACCTTTCTAGATGTAGAAAAGCGCTATACAAATACAGGCCATTTAGCTGAAGTAGGCTAGGCCATGGAAGCCGGAAAGCAAATAAACGGCAGACACAAATGACGCAGGTCGAATCGTCCTACGTTTCACGCATGCACAGTACAGGAACGTAAGCGGTTTCAGTCGTTTCACTGTGGATGAACAACTGCTCGGAAACGATTGAAAACAATAGTGTGGACGCCGAGCGTTTTTAGATGAAAACGCTGTTTTCAAATTTATCCGGATTAGTGTAGACGTAGCCCTAGTTGGCTAGGTCTCCGGATGCATCTGTATTTTATTGTGAAGCGCAAATAAAGACGTCTGATTTTGGGAGTAAAAGTAACAATAATAAACGTAAACCACAATAATAAAGCAGTTCTCATGAAAGAGCTAAAAGACGATAATAATGAATCGTTATGAGTCAGCTGATTATTTTCTGAGTCTCATGTTTTACATTCAGTTTCAACTTAATCTCAGTTTAATTCAATTCAGTTTTGTTTATATAGCACCAAATCACAATAGCGGCCATCTGCTGCAACCAGTTGGGGGTGACTGGAGGAAGACTGGATAAAAGTTACAATTAAAGTCATTTTTATTTGCAGAATACAGATTTCAGCAGCTTTAAGATTAGATTTTCTCATTAAATGATTAATTAATATTGGTGGTCCTGAATTCAAACAACTGCCAAAACAATTGGCAGGACAGCATTAATTGGACAGCTGCATTAAAAAATGGCATTTTTGTTTGAAGTCCACATCACACTGTTAGTCTGCTACTTGTACTCTGTTGTCTCTGACAGGGCTTTGGTTCCCACAGTTATTGATCTGCCAGCTTCACTTTCCATCGGCGGTGCTTTCCTCCCCTTCCATTGTCAAACTACACGGACTCTCTTCATCACTGTGCTTCATCACATGCATTTAGTTTTCCTCTCTTTCCCCACCTTCACAGACAAAAAACAAACCCCAGCAATGTTCACGCATGTCTGGCATGTCAAACGACAGCCCAGCTGAATTCCCACCCTGCTTTTCCTGAGCCCGTTGGTCCGTTTTGACAGGGATCTAGTCTTTGCTGGCGCTCACCTCGATGTGCGGTTTTAGCGAAGACGAAAAGCTTGAAACTTCAAACACTGCCCGTCTCTGACGCAGCGATAAAACCAGGCTGATGAAAGAGTAGCGCTTCAGAGAAGGAGGAGGTGAGGAGCTTAACTTGGGGGATTTAGCAGCTCTGTCTCTCACTTCCTGCGTTTTGTCGAACACGGTGTAGACTTCACGGCTGATTGTTGAGGGAAAGTAATGACACTTGTCTTTGATCAGTGGAAAACGTTAATGCAGATGTGAATAAAGGTGAGTTAGAAGTGGAAACATTTATTTAAACCTCATTAGATTACCAAAGAATGCTTTCAGTAAATAAATAAATGAATAAAACACGAACTAAATAAAAAGTCGATTCTGCTGTACAATGTGAAAGAGGTGTCTGCTGTCCCCATCTGAGCTACATATAAAAGTGTTTACTACCACCATCTACTGTTCACATGGAGGAGCTGACTTTCAACCACCGCATCCATGTGGCTCAACCAGGAATATGAACTTTGATTGAGGGCACAACATTATGTTCAGAGCGGAAAAAAAACATTAGATCCAAAATGAATTCACTGTAAACACACAAAGTAACACAACAGTACACAGTTAAAATGGAGTCCTCAGCATTTTCTACTTTTAACTCAATATTTATAGTCAAAATTGTTTCAAAGGACAAGCCCTGTATGGTTTGAATGTTTGCACCATTAACCAGAATCCTGCATTTAAATTGTTTTCTTTCAGTCGACTCCAGCTTGGTGCTTTGCAGTGACTTGGTGCCGTGATAGAGCAGGACCGGTTACAGAGCTGTCTGCAGGGAGTGGATGCTATTTTCTTGTGAGGGAGTGCTATGTTTCCAGGAGCATCCGCTCAGAAAGTTCTCATCATTTAAAGACAAAGTAAATAGTTAGTCCATTACAACAGTGCCTTATAAAGTGCTGTTCTTAAAAGTTTAGGCAGACACACTTTGGATCCTGCATGGAGGGTGTGTTATTTAAAGGTGCTATTTGTAGCATCCAGCAGATGCAGAAACCATGCTGTTGAGGCTTCATTGGCTGCTTGCTGTTTTTAATCACCATGTTCTCTTACTGTATATAGAATGCAGAAAGCTGCAAGCTTGCACAAAAGATAGCAAATGCAGCACTTGAAATGATCTTTGTAGCAGGAATTGTGAGGTTAGTAGTATTTTCTTACTAGAAAGACTTTTTTATGTGTTACTGTGCATTTGCATTCACTAAAAGTTATTTTTTTATTTGAAACAAATGTGTTGCAAAATTGAATTAATTAATTTAAAAATATTCTAAAAGGTTTTTGGGAGCTGGACAGACAGAGCAGATAGATGCTCAGCAGCACTCACTATATTCATTTCAGTGAGTCACTGCTGCTCAGAGGATCTCTTTGTCATGGCCTCCCGTCCCCTGAGAGCCCTTTAACTCTGGCCTCATCAGAGTCCCACAGAGACCTCTCTGTCAGTCACCCAGACACCGACCTCTGATTGGATCAAAGATTGATTACATCCTATTCATGCACCGGCATCGTTGGAGGACAGAAACGCATGCACCCCTGGTCAATGGGGCCTTGTAATCAGTGCCAATGCAGCGATAACATGATGCCGTTGTGGTTGAAAATGGAAAAAAAAAATCACTCAGCTGTTTCCCGCAAAGTCAAGATCAAAATCTGCCACGTCCTCAGCGCATACAAAGTTAATTGCCGAGGGAGGATTTGGTTTCTGAGAGCTTTTTGTGACTTCCAATCAGCCTTTGATTCATCTCTTGCAAATGCAGTGAAAAGCGTCCCATAACCCTAATCCTCATTAATCTTAAAACACATAATATTTCATGTGCACGCCACAAGATCGATGCTCATTTAGTCAAAAACTCACTGATTTCATTTGACTACTTAAAGTCTTATTTTCATGAAAGCAGAGACTCGAAAGTGACAATGTGTTTAATGTCAGCGGTGACGAAGCGCTGCGAGCCTGATAACTTTGACAATATGAAAAAGATTCAGCAGGAGGATATTTTAATGGTAAAATCCCTGCAGCCATCTGTTGGAGTAATGAAATGGCCGGCGCTGGCAGAAGATCTGGATGACCTCTCACCAACCACACCCAGCATATGCTGCGCTGTCGAGTCGAAGTCACAACCTCTCCGCTGCTGATGACCATCAGCAACCTCATAATCATCAAAACCTCATCTGTTACATTCATAAATCCCACAATGATCTGGATTTTCAAGGATTTGCGAAACAGAGCGCACCATATGCTGCCATTGTGCACAAGCACGGTCTCGCGAACAAAAACGGGAGGGGGGAATTAATTAAAACTGCGCTTTGCTGGTGGGATTTTTTTAAGACCTGCAAATATCACAGGAAAAAAACAAATGTGCCCTGCCTGATCTCGGTTTTTATTCCAGGAGGTATTAGAGTTGGCCATCCTCAAGTGCTTAGACTTGCTGTACCCGAGCTTCTAATTCTGCTTGCATTGTGAGATTAACAAACTCAATTCCTTGCCGAATAATGTGAGCAAAGCGTGATCGTCACTTACCAAACCTCCTACCACTCTCACAACTGCGACTCTGCGATACTACAAACGCATGCAAGACTTTAAGTAATTCTGAATGCTAGCTTTAAAGTGCTAATGAGGCGGATATTAGTGATGTAGTGCAAATCTGTTTGCAATTTTAAGGGAGGGTTTGTTTGACTTTTTCTGGTGGCATCCTTGGTCTGTGTGAGAAGCACCAAGTTAGGCCGAGACGCTGTTGCACCAAGCAGAGGCAGTTTCAAGGATTACTGTCGGGGTGGAAAAGAGGCAATTAATCTCTGTCTTCAAAATGGAATACAGCTGAGCTTCAAGGCCTTTAGGATCTCTTGGAAAACGATAAGCCTCTGTTTACTAATTTTCCCTTGCGGTGATGTCAATGCTTTGTGCAACTCTGCGGCAGATTTCCAACTGTGCATGTGCAAGTGTGCAATTGTGAGTTAGTTAAAAGCAGGTTTAGTGAATCATTTTTAAAATCAGACATGCATGAGAGCATCGGTGTTTGTTTGATTTTCTTTTGCTCATTTTCAGTTACAGCCAGTTCCCGAGCGGCTGCAGCATCCAGGCTGCTATCAGTTTGAACAGGATGTTTGATCAGAACTAAGCTCTGCTGACATTTGATTTTTTTTTCCCCAAACATACATCCCTGTCCCCCTCTTGGTTGTCAGGTCAAAGCCAGAACACCTCATAATGTCTGCATGAGGTGTTAAACAAACACAGTGCCAGGAAAACTGTGCTACGCATGTCCACAACAGAGCTTTAGAGGGCTGTTTTTTTATTTCACAGATTGTGGTCTGTACTTGAAATCTGCCGTCAGGGAGGTCAGGGGAGTTTCCAGAAATTTACCTGCCTGACGCCAATGAGCAAAAAAAAAAGAAAGAAAAAGAAACAACAAAAACAAATGTAGCTGTACATCATTTCCCTTCTGGCTGCAGAATTCAGCCTGATCAGACCTGGCACAACAAGCATCTTTACCTTCAGGAGCTCTACAGCAGCTTTCTCCATCTGTCTGTGCAGATATCACTCTCCATCTGCCTGAAAACACCAGTGACAACAGGAACAAACATGAAAATATGTAGCTTGAGCTTAAACTTGTTTTTCTTGTCTCAATAAGAACAATAATATTGTTTTTAAACAAAACAACACTATACAATGTACTCATTTTAATGAGACTGAAATCAGACAATAAAATCCTGCAGCATATCTATGGAAACACTTCCAAGGGCTAACACATTTGCAAAGTGTTAATTGCAAATATAGCTCATTTGCAATTAACTGAGGCAAAAATTGGAAAATACAGGCAAAATTAATAAAAGGCCTACAGTCAACTAAACACTGGAAATACACTTTAGCTAAGTGGGAACAGGTTTATGGAGACACTACTCAGAGATACTGCTTACAAGAAATGTAGTCAGGTTTAAGTGATGTTGTCTGAAATTAAAGAGTTAGAGGCAGGAAAAAGGAAACTAGTCAAACTGGATGAATGACTAATGGAAAAAGTAAGAAAATTGAGAAACATATGAATGGTTCATTCCATTTATTCAATTTAATTTTATTTATATAGTGACAAATCACAACAACAGTCGCCTCAAGGCGCTTTATTTTGTAAGGTAGACCCTACAATAATGCATACAGAGAAAAACCCAACAATCATACGACCTCCTATGAGCAAGCGCTCTGGCGACAGTGGGAAGGAAAAACTCCCTTTAAACAGGAAGAAACCTCCAGCAGAACCAGGCTCAGGGAGGGGTGGGGCCATCTGCTGCAACCGGTTGGGGTGAGAGAAGGAAGAGAGGATGAAAGACATGCTGTGGAAGAGAGACAGAGATGAATAACAAGTATGATTCAGTGCAGAGAGGTCTATTAACACATAGTGACTTATTATTATTATTATTATTATAAGTAGCAAATTTGGGGGATTTGTCACTTCGTGGGCGTGTACTGTGCTATTATTATTATTGCTGTTGTTCCATAGTGTAGTGGTTAACACATTTCCCTCATACAGAACAAAATTCCTGAATTACGACCAGGAGAAAGTCTTCATGCAATCTGTTGTGGTGACCCCTCCCTTGTGAATAAAGAAGCAGGCAAAATCAGGGTTTTATTTTATTACTTGTATTAATTATGATGTTATTATTAAAATCTAACGAGTGGTTTCCAAACTCCAGTTTTTAAGCCTCAGGTTTAGCGTTTCACTCTCAGTATTGTTTTTTCTATTTATTTATTTTAACCAAAGATTATTGGTGCCGGTTGGCTCTGACTAAAAAAGTGTGGACACTGCAAATTTATAAAAGCATGATTAAAAAAATAACATCACACTGTATTGAAGAAGACTAAACTGAACTCATAAGGAAAGCCTTTGCTGTGGTTATATATCAAGTGTAGATGATGGTCATTTTCTTGATTATTTCTATGTGCTTGGAGCTTTTTGACTGTTTGCTGGCTGTTAGAAAGAATGCACATTCATTCCCATGAGGGACTTCCTCATTTGCCTTCACTTTTAAGACCCAGAAACCACATCCATATTGTAAATGCAGTGCAGCAGCACTAAAGTCCTACAAACCAAGAGATGAGAAAAGCAGCTTCTTATGAGTACAAAGTTAAACTGTCAGTTGAAACACTAAGCAGAGGTAGAAAATGAACTTTCTTACCTTACAGCCAATAATGATAGGTAGCTACCCTGAGAAGATATATTTTTTTAATTATTTTATTCAATATTCTTATTAAAAGCAACATCAAACAATGAATAATTAAAGTGTGAATAAGTTGTGCAGGCTCAGTCTCTCACATCTAGATTAATAATGGATGTTTCACAGTGGCGAACAAATAAACTGAGTCCTTTGTGGATCTAATCTAAGTAAATCGATGTGATGAATTTAAACTTTGCATGACAATAAAAAATGCACGACACCACGCTTAGAAAAGTCAGAGCAACCAGCGACACATGTACAGATATCTTTGCAAGAAAATTATTTTAATTTTGGTTGAACAAGGTGTCCTAATCCCGCACTGTAAGTAACTCTCCATTGCAAATCAGAGATCAAATTTACTTTTATTCCGTTCATTTCCTCCGTCCCTTTCTCCTTTGCTGTCTTTCACTGATAAGCTCCCCTCACCGCTGAACACAATGGCTCCATTGTACCAAACCACAGAGCTGATAATGTTTCGTGACATTAAGGGCAATGATTTTAGTTCTTATTCAGAGAGATGTTTTGATTGGAATGTAGACTCACAAAGAGCGCCATAATATTCAATGCTTTCAGAAATTAAGGAATCCAATATTAAAGACAATCGCCACTGACTCCCAGAGTATTTTATTAGCCTATATGTCAGGATATGTTTGGTTTCCAGATAGCAAAAATAGAGACTAAGTAATACAGCCGTAACATTAGAGAAGACTCCTTTAATGATGAGCTCTTTGCGCTCATATATTTGGGGAGCACATATTAAATCAATACGCGGAGCTTTCTGAAAACTTTGCTAATTTGAATCCTACCCCGGCAATCTATCTATAGCAGCAGAAAGTCTGAGAATTCCCAATGTCATTTACTTCCTCTGAAGTAAAAACTCAATTGTTTTCTCCCTCTTTTTATGTATAATAATATTCATATTCCCCCGAACGCTGACCCGCGAAAAAGGGGCCATTTCAGAGCTGTCAGTGCAATGTCTTTATCTTCACTCTCCAAATGCTGGGGTCAGCCAAGACTTGACGCTCTGCAGACAATTCTTCCAAAGACCTAATGTGATTAATGGGTGTCACTTAAGAAGGGTGGGGTGAGGTTTGGGGGGGAAGAAAGTAATTCAAAAGAGATTGTTGCTGAAGAAAAGGTGCAGTGCCGGCAGTTCATCAGCGAGAATTTAGCCCCCCTGGCTGTAGCCGTGTGCTGTTAAACGAAATGTTCAATGTCACTTTCAGATGTTTAATATAGTTGTTTAAAATAACCTTGAAACGAGGTGTGGCCTAACAGTTTGCCACGAGCGATAGGCATGTTTGACAGTATTTACCTGGTCGCATGCATTCTTGTGCAATGTGTTACCTGCATTTGCTGGTGTGCTTGAAGCCGGTGGGAAGACTTGTAAAAGCTGTGGAGTCAGTTTCCTGTGACTGCTACCTGTCCTCGTGCTCCTCGTTCATTCTGCTGACTTTTCCATTAACGTCTCTGGAAACTGAAAGTGTAAAGTGGGACATCCAAAGGCCTGCTTGACACATGCTGTTAAGCATTTGTTTATCTCGTTTCTACATAAAGTCAGATCATATTCACAGCTGGAGCTGGATTTCTTAGTCAGTTGTTTAAAAAAAGCAGCTTGTGACAAATGTCAGTTCCTCTCCTCCTGTTGTCATCACTTGAAACTTGTTTTCTGAAGTATGTAGCTTATCAAAATGCCCACCTGTTTCATGCATCTGTTTCTTGGTGGGATCTGCATGCAGAAGCTTATGTGTGCTTAGGCAGATCTTTTGTGGAGATAAAAACATCAGATGCGACTGGTCTTCAATGCAGATTCTTCAATATGAATCGGGGTGTTACTTAGTGCATGTTAATATCAGTCAGAGCCATTTTTCAGCATAGGCAAGCTTTCCTATGCCAAAGAATTGTTTCGTATTTAGTTTCAGATGAGTGTTCTGTCGCATTCAAATGAAAAAGGGAACACTATTGATACCTGATATAATGTAATACTAGTACAGGGTGGGCCATTTCTATGGATACACCGTAATAACGTGGGAATGGTAATATTAAAGTCCTGTTTGTGGCACATTAGTATATGTGAGGGGGCAAACTCCTCAAGATGGGTGGTGACCATGGTGGCCAGTTAGAAGTCGGCCATCTTGGATACAACTTTTGTTTTTTCAGTAGGAAGAGGGCCATGTGACACATCAAACTTATTGGTAATGTCACAAGAAAAACAATGGTGTGCTTGGTTTCAACATAACTTTATTCTTTCATGAGTTATTTACAAGTTTCTGACCACTTATAAAATGTGTTCAATGTGCAGCCCATTGTGTTGGATTGTCAATGCAACCCTCTTCTCCCACTCTTCACACTCTGATAGCAACACCGCAGGAGAAATGCCAGCACAGGCATCCAGTATCCGTAGTTTCAGGTGCTGCACATCTCGTATCTTCACACCATAGACAATTGCCTTCAGATGACCCCAAAAATAAGAGTCTAAGGGGGTCAGATCGGGAGACCCTCGGGGCCATTCAACTGGCCCACGACGACCAATCCACTTTCCAGGAAACTGTTCATCTAGGAATGCTCGGACCTGGCACCCATAATGTGGTGGTGCACCATCTTGCTGGAAAAACTCAGGGAACGTGCCAGCTTCAGTGCATAAAGAGGGAAACACATCATCATGTAGCAATTTCACATATCCAGTGGCCTTGAGGTTTCCATTGATGAAGAATGGACCCACTATCGTTGTACCCCATATACCACACCAAACCATCACTTCTGTTGTTCCAACAGTCTTGGAGGGATCCATTCAATGTGGGTTAGTGTCAGACCAATAGCGGTGGTTTTGTTTGTTAACTTCACCATTCACATAAAAGTTTGCCTCATCACTGAACAAAATCTTCTGTGTGAACTGAGGGTCCTGTTCCAATTTTTGTTTTGTCCATTCTGCAAATTCTGTGCGCCGATCTGGGTCATCCTTGTTGAGATGCTGCAGTAGCTGGAGTTTGTAAGGGTCTTGCTGAATGAAGCTAGGACAGCCACTGATGTTTCTTCATTAGTGACAGTTTTCTTGCATCCACATTTTGGCAAATCCAACACTGAACCAGTTTCATGAAACTTAGCAAGCAGGTTGCTGACTGTAGCATGGGAGATGGGTGGTCTCGTAGGGGGTCTTGCATTGAAATCTGCTCCAATGACCCGGTTACTGCGTTCACCAGATATCAACATGATTTCGATCCGCTCCTCACGTGTTAACCTCTTCGACATGTCAATGGCTGTGAACAAAGAGAAACTTGTAAATAACTCACGAAAGAACAAAGCTACGTTGAAACCAAGCACACCATTGTTTTTCTTGTGACATTACCAATAAGTTTGATGTGTCACATGGCCCTCTTCCTATTGAAAAAACAAAAGTTGTATCCAAGATGGCCGACTTTTAAATGGCCATCATGGTCACCACCCATCTTGAGGAGTTTGCCCCTCACATATACTAATGTGCCACAAACAGGACTTTAATATCACCAACCGTTCCCATGTTATTACGGTGTATCCATAGAAATGGCCCACCCTGTATATAAGTTAGTACAATTGTCATTCCAATCTAAATTGTAATTCTTACCTTGAATCTGTTATTTAGGACACATGCAGTAAAAATAATAACATTGTAGTGGGTGACTTTGTCTCCACACCTAAACAGAATAATGAAAATAGTCAAGGGTTAAAGTGAGACCCAGTTGCAATAGCTCAGCATAGAGAAAGTATCACAACAATATTTTCTAATGTGAGCTCCGTCTTTCTGGATTTACACAGCTGAATTCAACAACATGTAAGCAGATGTTTCACACGCTACCTTGGCTGATTTCCATCCCCTACACTGACAGTGTATTATACTGTCTTTATACTAGACACAATAAAGTCGGTATAAAGGCTGAACTTAATCTTTGCTACACTTGATGTAACCTAACTGTGATCACAGTACTGCAAGCTAACTGCCCAGAATTTTGATGCAACATTTGATCACTGGATTTTTGGTCAGTGTTCACTGGAACCTAAAAACACAGTTCAAAGAATTTTAAGAATTGTTGCTTTGCCACAGAATATGTTTCAAAAACGGATTTTACTTGTTAGATTCAGATGATGCAGGCACGCACTTTAACAACTTGTGAACTGCTGAAACAGTTAGGAACCACTTACTGTGCACATGTGTCAACACAACAACAAGATGGGCTAATATATTTCCCCTTTTTTAATGCTGATTGGCTCTATGGGGGCAGTACTACTACTCCATCTTTCAGATTTAAGCATTCTCATACAAATTTTTATTCAGATTTCTTGGAGTGCCCTGTTGATTTGACATTTAATTGGTTGCTATCCTTTTCTTGTGTTTGCACTCTTGTGTTTTTGGTCTTTTTGGAAGCTTAGAAATTTAATATCATTGGCATTGTTACTCCTGAAATGTCCTTCCCACCATTATATGTGCTTTTTAATATCTTCTTTGTGGCAATTCTTGGATGTTAATGCTATTATGTAGATGAAAGGACAATTCGGGTAACTTAACACATGGTTAAATGTGCTGAATCACCTTGTTGGGGTTGGTATCACCTTCCGGTTTTGGAGGGCTGATCTCACATATTTGTGAGCATCTTTTAAGAAACTTTGAATTTTAAAACATGTTTCAAGGCTTTAATAATCTTACTGTAATGGTCGTAGCATATGTATGTGTGTCTATTCCCTACTAGACACAAAAAAACCTAAAACTGCCGCCATGATTGTCAACATCTATGAGATTTGAGAATTATTTTTCCAGCATTCAGATCCTTACAAATTATATTATGTGTAGTACCTGAAATTCACCCGTGCATTCCTGCGAATCTGTCAGTTATCTTCGCATTTGACGTCCGTTTAACGTACGTGCTTTTAGCTCATGTTATGTTTTACAATGACCAAAGATTTATAATTTGTCAAGAATGTGTGAACTTGTATTTGTTATTGATTTCACTGATAACGCTGCTTAATCACCATGCATGTTTCCAAGGAAAATAACAGACAACAATTGCACACACAGGCTTGGCACAGCAATTGCACTGTACACAGTGATCACATGGCAGTTCAGGCAGCTTTTGCAGTTTGCGGGTGGAGCTGTCTCACAAGGTATGATTCTGGATACAGGATTTGATTTGTTTTTCTTTTTCTTGTTGTAATCAAAATGGCAAAAGCAATAAAATGTTTATGTTTCATGGTTTGCATAGCATCTCTTATTAAAAAATTCAGTACCCTTACTGTTGGGGGTGACTAGAATATGTGTCATGCATCTCTAATAACTGTTCAACAAACAGTGACGCTAATAGTGACCGTAATGCTACCTTTGTCTTATCCAATAAATATGTAGCTTGCAAAGATGTAGAAAAAAATATATGTGTAATATATATACACATACATATGTGTATATGAACAGCTATTTCTGGCAGCTGACTATATAAAGTTATATAATGAAGATGAAAAGAATAACAAGGTAAATTTACATACATGTCTGTTTTCATAGATGAGCAAAGTGAATAAGTGCCACAGGCCTGCAAAACTACATGCAGGGTAATGAAACTAAAGAGTGTGTAAAGCTCCCTGCAACAGAACACATTGCAGGATAAATATGGAAGCTAAGCAGTTGTATTTTCTTAATGCTGTAAAATACAGATGTCATAAAGTTTGTCCCTAAATTGCCAAATTTATCTGTAGATCTAAAAGTTAGAAAAGATAAGAGGTACTGCGATTCTCTATCACAGCAAACCTACTTTGCATTTGCAACATAAAAGCAGAAATGCATATCTTACACATTACAGCCTGTTTACACGCTCTCACATGCTCATTATTTGCACAGTGCGGATGCGACACACAATACGCGAGTGCAGCCTGACTTATAAGTGCTGCTGGATTAGAGTCTGAGGAGCAAACCGGCTGTGGAAGGGAGATGAAGGTGTGTGTGAGTCTCCCAGTCGCTCGCCTTGTGAGGAGCCTGAGCACCTGATAAGGCCACAGCCACCTAATCCTCCCCACCTTCACTACTACCATCCCATGCCTGTAAAAAACATCAGTAAAGCTTAAAGTCAATACTCACCCTGAGACTGATGATAGGCCTCCCTAGGCTTCCAGTTCCACTATGTCAACTGGGAGGGTTGATAAGCTGGTTAACTTGGTCTCACTAAATTCCTGCTATTTCCATCAAGCAGCATCATTGTTTAATGCGACACATTTAAAACCACAATATTCTGGGTCCTGTTTGTTTCCTCTTTTTGAAAAGCCATCGAAGGGTGTGAGATTGAGACGAAAAATGTCACAACTTGAAGGCAACAATGCAAAGTGAACGCTCCAAACAATGCTCGAAAAACTGGTAACACATAAAAGCATGCACTGAAAAAAACGGCACATATTTTTCAGACAGGGCTGTTGTACCGTGGGCTGAAGACTTCCTGAGAGCCGTAGCAGCTTTCATTTCTCCTGCAGAGATGTCTCAAGGCTAAAACACTCCTCAATGTTGACACAAACTGTTTCTCAACTGAGAGTTAAGAAAAACAACTGGTAATTACAGCATTTTGATTAGAGCACAACACATGTATTACCATGGAGACAACCTTACCTGAACACCGAGCGAGTGTGCTATATTAATTATTCTAATAATGAATACAGCTACAAAAAAAGAGAGAGAAGGCAATCACAGGTGGTGGATGAGAAGAACTCAACTGTCTCTTAATTGTAAGACAGTCATATTCCAGCAAATATTCATATACATATATATACACACACAAATCAAAAGTGCAGAAAATGAATGTGTCTGAGCAATGTACTGATTGGCCTCCTTATCTTAGATTGCAGGTGCCTGATTTGATGATGGAAAAAAGAGGAGCCGTTGCCACGTGTTTGCTGTAATCACAATTTAAATCTAACTCTTTAATCCATAGATATGACATCAAACTAATGCCAAGTGTTTGGCAAAATACGTCTCATAAGTAAACACAGAAATACTGGAACATTCCATTATATGTTTGGTGTGATTTTTTTACGTAAGCAGATATTTTTTGTGCCCTGATTTAACCTTGACTTACATGTCATGAATGGGTTTTTTTTTTCCTTTGCAGTAGTCAGTCTTAAGTTTCCTGTATTTTGGATATATAGCAATTATAAAACTGAATTGAACTAAATTAACATTTAGAAAAACTGGATGTTCTCCAGGCATGGAGGGTGATCTAAGATGTATTATGGGAAATGTATTTTGGATAATTCGTCTACCAAAAAAAATATCAAGATATCTAAGCTTCCTCTACTTCCCCCATCTTTTAAAAAATTGTCTAAGAGAGGAAGTTTAATCTCAAAACCATTGTGAGTGCCCTTTGAGTGAATTATAGTTATTACATGTTTTTATAAACCTTATTAGGCCAGCTCTTGAGATTGATATGAGTAAATCTGAGGTAATTAATTAAACATGTTCTCAGCTTATTTCCACTTAAGTTTAAAATTAATTAATGGCTTAGTTGACAGAAACAAATATTTCTTCCTAGTAGCTTCTTTAAAAAGAACCGTGTTTTATAATACTATAAATTTAGCTTTACTTTTAAGTTCACTTTCAAGCAAAAAGGTACAGTCTGTAAAATCTCACGACCAGAGATGGGCAGTAACGCGTTACTTGTAACGCGTTACTGTAATCCGATTACTTTTTTCAAGTAACGAGTAAAGTAAGGGATTACTATTGTAAAAACGGTAATTAGATTACCGTTACTTTCCCGTAGGAACGCTGCGTTACTGCGTTACTAAAACCGTGATTTTTTTGCGAGAACGTCTCATGACAGTGACAAGCGAGTGCCACGTTGGTGACAACAGCTGTGTGCAGATCAACAATGGATAATATACCGAGTGCGGGAGAGAGTATGAGCGTGCAGCGTTTAAATCGTGGAAGTACTGACCTTACTTTGAGTTTGATTGCATAAAAAGTGACAAAAACATTAGCGTCCGTTGTGCGTGGGAAGAAAACTTCTTTTTACAGCGAAGAAAAACCCCTAAACTTCCGAGCAAGCACCAAGTGCGCTACGACGTAATGGGAAACTCACAGAGAAACTCGTGGATTCTTCCACTGACCGCTGCGGCACACCTGCACCAGGGTAAACCTCCGCCTACCCTGCTCCTGCTTTACAGGTGAAAATAGAGCAAAAGGACCGCTAGTCTTTGATGTTATTTATTTTCTGCTGTGTTTTACTTGCATCTGTTTGAAAGAGTGAGTGTAAACACAAAACATATTTTATTTTATGTGCTGGAATGTGCAGAAAATAGGTTTAAATATTAAACTAATTTCTTCCAGTCAGAGAATGTTGCATATAATTAAATTTTTGCTTGATGCATAAAGTTAAAAGATTAAAACTAATAAAACAAGTTTTAAAAGGGGACCTTTCCATTTGATTACATTTTGTATGATGGATTATGTAGAAAAAGTAGAATTGGGCAGAAAGAGCTATCGCTTTATTACTTATTCAGGTTGTAAATCGTGTTTTTAAAAAGTAACTAAGTAACTAAGTAACTAGGTAATTAATTACTTTTTTCAAGTAACTTGACCAACACTGCTCACGACTAGATGTCAGTAGATTGTAGATTGCAGTCAACTGAGCTGTGTACCCCTCCCAATTCAAGTGCATAATCCTAGTTATAGTGCCTACTGCAGAACAAACAACTCTGGGCGCCATTCATCTTTAGTGAGTGTAAGCTGTCAGTTCACTGTTAACATCAGCTGTAAGTATGTTTCCACGCCTATTTGCTCTGAACGAGGCTGTAAATCTTTGTGAAAGGACTCTGATACCAGTTGAAAACTCAGTGAAGAACACTTCTGTTCTATAGCAAAACTGAGGTGATTTTTAAAGGATAACCTTGCCAAAATTAGGAACTGTTAGGCTTTTTAAGCTGCTGTTAGCAACTGTTAGTTGCAGTGTTATCAGAGCTAGCCTCTGTTAGCTGCTGTTTATGTTCATGTTAGCCTCTTTTAGCTGCTGTTTTTGTTTATGTTAGCCTCTATTAGCTGCTGTTTTTGTTCATGTTAGCCTCTTTTAGCTGCTGTTTATGTTCATTTTAGCCTCTTTTAGCTGCTGTTTTTGTTCATGTTAGCCTCTTTTAGCTACTGTTTATGTTAATGTTAGCCTCTTTTAGCTACTGTTTTTGTTCATGTTAGCCTATTTTAGCTGATGTTTTTGTTCATGTTAGCCTCTGTTAGCTGCTATTTTTGTTCACGTTAGCCTCTTTTAGATGCTGTTTTTGCCGGTGTTAGCCTCTGTTAGCCATTGTTTGTGAAACTGTAAAGTGGCTCTAACATTGCTGAACTCAGATACTTGGTGAATAAACTCATATGAGTATGTAATTAACCTATTTAATTAACCTATCAGAGAGAAAGTGTGATTTTTAGGACACTCAAGCCCAACATTAGGTGAGATAATATTAGCTTATAACCAACTGTTGTGGTTCTTTAGCTGGATTGCTGTCAGCTATTCAGAGATGGAGAGGTCACTGACAAGAAGTAATTCTTGCAATATTAAGAATAAATAAATATGTTTTTGCATGTTTTTGTGTGTTAGAGACTGACTTCAGTTCAAGAGGTGAGGCTTAAGGTGAGTAGGAAATTAAATACCCTTAAAAGAAGGATTTCCTGTACCTTTAAAATTTCTCCTGGATATCTGGGAACATGTGTGTGTGTGTGTGTGTGTGTGTGTGTGTGTGTGTGTGTGTGTGTGTGTGCGCGTGTTTCAATAGAACAGTGTAAACAGTTTTATAGATACAGAACAGTCAATTAATGGAGATAAATAATCAGATAAATTTAATAATATTGTCTCCTGCTGCTTGTATTTTAACATTTATGTCATAGATACAACCTTTAAAAAAGTAATTGTTACTGATATCTAACGGATTTTATCTTTTTTACAATCTATCGGGCTCAATTCTCACCAATCAAGTAGACTACAGTTAAAGAAACATGTTGCTATATAGTGTTTGTAGAGCACTGAGGTAGTACAGCCATAGGTACTGTTGAACATAAAGATAACCAGGTTAGTTAGTGGTTCTTTGCATCCATCACTTACTGACCTTGCTGTGCATGTGTGTCTGTGCACACACACTTTCCTCTAACCTGTACCTCCACCCCACTCAGCCAGTTTGCTGTTATCTGTGTATTTTCCAGCCCCCCCGCCAGCACACCTTCATTACTGCCCCAGATAGTGGCATTGGCAACTTGTCACTTATATTGATTTCTCTTAAACTGCAATTTACATGGATATTTGTGGGCGTCCTGAGGGCAGACTGCAGCCTGGCGGACGGCCCCGGCACCCTCGCTCTCGTTCTTTCTCTCTCTCTCTTTCTCCCTGCCCCTGAGGCTGGGAGGAAATGTTTCCACCCAACAACAAAGCCTCAAAGTGACTTTTCAATCTGACATCAGCAAACGTGTCATGCTGGTTCTTCAGCAAAAGCACTGCTTTTTCTTTTTCTTATCATAAAAACTAAAGCGGCTGGGGCCCTATGAAGGTAAAGGGGGTCTTTTGGGGGGAAAAATCAAGGCAACAGCAGGCTATGTTTTGTTAGGTATTAAATATCACTCTCTTTTATTTATTCACCAACTGTAAAAAAAAAAAAAGAAAAGAAAAAAGAAACAGCTGTACAAGCTTAATGCATTCTTGATTAGGGCTTAACAAACCTGCATTTATTCCGAGCTCCTGAATGTGTCCGGCAGTACCATAGTGCCTCCTCCCAACGCACACCTGACCTTCTGCTGCAGAGGCCGGGGGAATAAAACAATTACCTGCAGCTAGGTAAACCACAAATGCTTTGTGAAAGCCTTCACACCGCTTTCACACAATAATGCCAAAATGTCACAATCTTCAAACTTTACGAATACAACACACCGTTAAGAGTTTTTGCCATGTGTGATGAAGGTCACCTGCAAAAGTCAAAACAGGATTTTCAGAATAAAATACGTTTCGTAAGACCTACGTGAAAAAAAAAAGTCTGTTAAAGATGCCTTTGAAAAGACAGCTGAGCAATGCGTCTGAGAATAATCTTCCTCCATGGACATCTATGACTTCAGACCACAGAGAGGGAATTTATTTCAGAACATTAATCCCACAAGAAGATTGCAAATCCTAAATCCTGCAAGACAAACACAACTGTACAAGGAGAGAAAGGAGAAGCACTCATCTCATTCTGCATCCCTGTCTCTCCTTTGAGCCTCAAGTTAGTGGTGACTGGGTTTGCAGCAGGCAGTATATGAAGCAGAAGACCACATTTGGTACTTTGGTGATGGTAAACGTCCTATCCTTGCCTGACCTTTGACCCCTTCCCCTCCCTGAGAAGAACACAGTTCCCCTGCCATGTAAAAAAAAAAGTGAAGTAAAAAAGTGGAATGAGACGAAACGTTTTTAAAACAGCACTGGGTGAAGAAGGGGTGTGAGCTGGTGGGTGTCGCTGGTGATGTCACACCTCCCAGACAGCCAGGATTGGACCCTAATTAGAAAGCTCGGCAGCAAATAGATAGGCGTCCTGCATGATTGAATTCAAAGTGGCTGATGCCAAAATTTCTGCAGAGGCGCGGCAAAAACTGGCTGAGAGGAGCGAAGCAGCCGGGATCAGTGCTGCTGAGAGCTGCCACGCTGCGCTGCGAACACAGTCTCTCTATGAGCTGGAGGCGAGCTGGAGTTTCTGAGGTGATACAGGAACAGCGAGACGCGAAGCTCCTCTCCCTGGTTTGAAGGGATAAAAAAGAAGAGCCGAAAATATAGTCCGAGTGTTCGTCAAAGCCGAGGACGCAGCGCAATCAGAGAGCAACGGAGGCTGACGCCAGACAAGTACAAAGGAGAATCGAGCCGCCGAGTTCAAGTTATCCCTGCGCCTCGCTCCAAAGGTCTGCGCTGATGGCATCCGTACTTGGAAACAACAGCCGCGCGTCGGGAGCTCAGGGCGGCCAGGTGAAATGCAAGCTGAGAAGGAGGAGGAGGAGGCGATCCAAGAGAAAAGGTAAAAGCAAACAGAAAGAACGGAAAAGAAACTTTATACCACTTGTTTCCTTTTTTCTTTTTTCTTCTTTTTTTGGCTTTCTCTCCAGAGGTCGTGCGCACCTTGGCGGAGCATCGGAGCGCACAGGCGGCAGCCCGGTGGAGCCTGCACCTCGCTGCTGCTCCTGCTCCGATAACGGCGGCTTTGGATAATAGTGCATATTTGAAATGTGACTGAAGAAAAAAAAAAAAAAACCGTGATCTCTGTTTAGGAGGAGACGGCGGCTTTAAATCGCCTTTCTCGTGTAAAGTTTAGTTGCCGCTGCGTGCGTCGTCCTCGCAGAGCCTTCGTTGTGTCTTATACCTAACGGGACAGCGGAGAATGAAAGTATTATTTCGCTCTTATGGAGCTTTAAACGTGCTCTCCGGTAGACAGAACGGCTGCTGTCAATATTTAACACTGATTTCTTCATTTGTTTGTTTTTTTAAGCAGCGCATACACATGAATCCTGTCCTCACTGATTTCTTCCATAATTTCAGTTAGATTGCCACATCAGTTCTTGTCAGTAAGTTTAAATATTCAAAATGTAGCATAATTAAAGAGCATCCTCCTCCACGCTGGAAAACACTGCAAAATCCCAATAATTCACATTTTTTTTGTCCTTTTCCTTTTTTTCCCCTGTTGTCTCATCTAAACAGAATTTTCACCCATTAGAGGCTAAAACTGCACTGCTGTACTGCTACACAGAGAAGCCTCAAGTTTAGGACTCAGTTATGGGCCTGCAACAGGGAGACAAAAGGAGCAGGGACCTACAATTATTTTATCTGGCCCTTCAAAATAATATTTCTTTGTTTTTTTTGTCTTGATATTTTTTATTTGTGCCTGTTTCTAATTCTAAGCTTCCAGCCTCCTTTTATGGAGCTTCTAATGAAGAAATCAGTGGATTAACAATTGGAGACAAACTGTAAAACAGCCAATTATATGTGTAATGAAAACAGAAAAGCATGCTGATTTCCAGTGACTGAAACATAATAACAGTGAGGATTTTTTTTCCTAAGGCTCAGCGCCTGTCCCTGCAGCCGTGCTGTAATGGATGCTGACGGGGGTTCATGGTAAACAAATCCCTTGTGTGTTTTAAATGCCCTGCATCCTCTCTGCCAGTGACACTCTTACCTTTGTGAAATATTATGTATATGATGCAAAAAAATTAAATAAATAAAAATAATACAATTCACAGCACTCTGGCTGATGAAACATTTCCACCTCAGCACCTCTCACTTTGAGACTTTGCATTCCTGCTTTTTTAAAAAAAGAAAAAAAACAAGAAAAGTGGTCACAAGTGAAAACGCAGCATTGCTCGCTGCTAAAATTAATCCGTGATTGCTGAGTAATTTTATCCCAACTTCCTTCGTGCTGCACTTCACAGAGGGAAAAGAGCTGCAAAGTGACATTTTGAAAGATCAAGAAAGGAGCTATTATTGATATGTCAGGGAATGCTTTGATTCTTTAGAAGAAGAAAAATAAAAACCTCGCCGGTTATTTCCTCAGGTATTCTTATTTGGCTAATTAATACTGAACTGAATCACCGAGCACTTGTTTGCTCTGGCACAGGCCTCAAACTCTTTGCTTTTTGTTCACCTCCTCTTTTTCTGCCATCTCCATAAAAAAGGAGGAGGAAGATTTAAGCAATATTTATTTTTATTTATTCATACGCATAACAGATGATAACACGACCGTTTGTGTTGTTTATGCTTGAAGACACTGACGTGCCACCCCATTGCATTGTGGAATATGGATGAACGCTCGGAGCGTGTTGACGTATCCGACTGCAATTGAATGCATAACGAGCTTTCATAAACACTTTGCACTTGTCATCAAACTACAAAACAGACAACTGCATCTCATTTCCATAACCTCTTGATTTTTAATAGCCCAAGTAATTGAGACAAGGGAGACAATACATAAAATATAGTGCTGAGGCAAATGTATTTACATAATGGAAAACGACAGAATTGGTTCCACAACATTAAGCATTGCATATGAGTATCACACAAGCGCGCGCGCACATTAGCTGACAGGCCCTCGCTGCGTGTATTTCCGAGCAGCTAATTTATCAGCTCTGCTGATTCATTCTGATAACACGGGACATTAGGGGCCAGTTCAGGGGCCGGCTGTAAATGAACTGTGGCTTCGGGACGCGCTGATGGCCGCTGACTCTTCTGCTCTTCCTGTCTTGACGCTTGTATTCAAATTTAAACGTTTCATAAAACTGTCAAAATAAAAGCCCAGTGTCAGACTGAAGGGTTCCAGCTTCCATTTTTTTTTAACCGATCATCGTCATCTTTCATCTCAAATGCCAGCCGAGCATCATCTCGAGATTTCCACACAATTATGTGTATAGACTTTAAGGAAAATAAATCAATAAATCAATAAATCACTGAGGGATTATTTGGTTGCATTTGTGGCTTAATCCCTTGAAAAGGCTGCAGATTATTTGTAGATGGACTAAAACCTGCGTGTGTATTCAAAAGGTTCTAAGCAGATTCAGCAACTTCGATTAATTTCTTTTTCCATCAGACTCCTTTTTTGTTTTTCTTTTTTGGGTGTGTTTGCTCATTTCTTTTGGATGGGCAGGATAAATAAGTAAAGAGTGAAGATTACAGCCTGGGGATGTATTTGCTAACATCTTTTTAGCAGGCGGCCCTCACTGCTCCTGCTCAGATTTCCTAAAAATCACACACCTTACTGAATCCATCAGCTGCTTTTTCAGCTGCTGTTTGACAGCCGCCGCCTCCTCAGATTGTTCTGGTTCCAGCACTCCTGTCAGCTCGGTGTTGTGCAGATGTACACCTCACTCGCTGTTTTTTTTTTGTTTTTTTTTGCTGTTCTTTAAGCACAGTGTGAGCAGAGTTATCCCCCTCAGATGGACTCGTGGACACACAGAGGATCTGCCTCTTAATTAGTCACAGCCGTGAGCTCTGTGTCCCTAAAGGGACGTCAGTTGCACAAATACAGTCGTGCACGTCTGGGTGAATGATGCACTCCCCTGATTTTTGACAAATCTGCCTGTAGATTCCCGCCTGTCAGTCATCTGTACGACGTGACCTTGTTAAACCGCGGCATATGTGCAGCATATTCTTGCTCTTCTATCCACAGTGTGCCTTTCTTACAGACAAAAATAAGCACCGCCGAGATTTATTGGCCAACATTATTTTTTTTTACAGCCACACTTATCACCCTGCACTCTCAGTACAGTATATCAGCGTATCATCAAGAGCGCCGAGGGGGGAAATGTGAAAAACACAGAGTGTAACATAATTTATATAGCAATTACTGCTTACGCTCTGCTTCCTGGTGAGCTGGCGACGGCGACAGACGGGTCGAGTGTGGGCTGCCGTGGCGGCGGTGAAAGTTGAGGTGGAGGGATGCGAGGGTTTACACGCATTTGAACATCTCCGTTCTGGAGAGGTGCAAGTAAACATTAGCTCGGCGGCTGGGTCAATCAACATAAAACACCCTCTCCCCCCACTCTCCCACCCACCCAGTGATCCTCTGTGACTATCTGACATCTCACCAAGCATAGGGAGGGAAGAGTGAGTGGAATTCCTGGCTGTACCGTATCATCCCGCTTCCCTCTCAGCGCTAACGGTGGTGATAGAGGCGCCGCTGAGTTGAGGGGCAGAGGTCAAGAAGAGGGGGCACAGACTCAGAGCAGACTGTCCTTTACGATTTCACAAATTTGAAGAACTTTGCATCTGCACTGGTTTAATCAGCCAGGTATCTGTGCAGACCAGTAATATTACTGTCTGCTAGTGCTAGTCACTGATGCTACTGGAAGAAAACCAAACATTCTTGTATTGGAATGTATTTCGGAATGACCAAAATAGCTCTGAGATTAAAGAAGATGTGTTGCAGCCTGTCGGAGAGAACAAGCTGTGTTTTCACAGTTGTGATAGAAGCGTTAGCAGTATTTGAAGATTCATAGACGGTATACAAAATGCACACAAAACAGCCTTTGCTTTAATTGAATTACGTAACCACACTAGCCCACTGTCTGTCAGTGTTGTTTGTCTTAGATATAGTACCTTTACCTGTTTTGCCTTTATTGCTTTGTAGGAAACACGATTCTTCGTAGCTGTTATTTGCTGCACTGTCCTTTAAGGTCTTTACTGCTTATGACTGATCACTTGGAGCTTTTTTGTTGACTTGTGTTCATGCTAAACCTCGTACACCTTGCAAATCTTCCAGATTTGGCTTTGAACTTCATATACTTTGGAGACTCTGTTTGCAACTCTTCATTTTTTATGCGTTGTTTACATCTTGCCGCTAATTCCAGCTGCACGGACACGTGTTGAATGTCATGTCCATTTTTCTCCTGTCATTTGCTGTTTGCCTCCCTACCAACATCTGTCAAATAAGCCCCACCCCTTCCACCCCCACCCATAACAAAACTGCAAGTTTTTTCTTTTTTAAGCAGCATATAAATTATAGAAAAAGCAAGTATATATAAATCGAAGGTTCCTTTTAAATAGAATCCAGGATGCTCATGCTGTCTTTGAGAATAAAAAATAAAAAAGCTCAATGTGAGTAATAATAGAAGAAAAAGAAAAAACAGTCGTAATGCTCAATAGTAAATCTGGCTAAAAAAAATGATTACATTTAAGTTGGAATAGTGAAAGTGGTCCAAGCATGCCGAGTCTGCAGTGATGTGTGAGAGACCTTTAAGGACGATGACAGTGTTTTAATCAGCATTCATTCAGATCATTGTTTAATGTTAGCGTAACTGTCCCCGTCATGCACACATGCATTGTAACAGTTGCAGTATGGTCTCTGCATTGGCCTACATTCACATGCAGAATCCACTGATAAATAAACTCACTCTGCGGTAACACAGAGAGGACCTGAGCCAATGCACACCTTGCACCAGTTTCCTGGTGTAGGGTCATTGTCATCAGGAGTGGGAAGGTTTCTGGTTGAGGAATGCAGTTATTGGTGCTTGGTTTCCATGTTGGGATAGCCCAATGTCACACAGTGTGTGTGTGTGTGTGTGCGTGTGTGTGTGTGTGTGAAAGAGAGAGAGGTTTGTTTCACAGATGAAAAGCACTAGTTTTATTCCTGAAACACTTCTGTCACATTTGTTTGTGTTTGTGCTGATAACTGCATTAAGAGCTGCAACAGAAACACCGCTGGCATTTATGAGGTTAATGAAGGTCAGTGCCGATGGAAGCGGCGCCGTGTTCTGCGGTGTGCGCACGCATGGCTCTGCGAATTTACAGGCACTTCCTGATTAAGGGTAGCGGCGGAGGAGTCTGCGGTTTAGGACACGGCGTCCTCTAGCTGACTGAGCGTTTAGCTGGTGGGCGGAGGAGGGGGCTGGGGAAAAAAAAGGTTATTACTACTCATTGTGGTCTCTTGAGGACAGCTGATAAAATGACCAAGGAAAAGGAATAGCACAACTTTAGCACATTAGCATAATTAGTAATTATCTGGTAATAGTCCCTCTTGGCTTTTTTGGAGCTCGGCAGTGAGAAATTGTACTTAAAGTTCAGGGCCAGAAAACAAATTTCATGGCGAAATGTCTCAATAACACGCGGAGTGCAAGAGCTGCCTCAGTCAGGCTGCGGAGAGAATGAATCAGAACAAGTATCAAAAGCACAGATGCAGATTTAAAAAATGCAGAAGGTGACACTTAAGTTAATTAGCCTGTTGTTTGATGACTCCCACAGTTGGAAAGATAAGGGTATTACTCATTGCAAATACCTTGTTGCACTTGTTGCTATGACAACAAAAACACAGTTTAATTGAGTTAGTCATGTGTTACGCTTCATCAGCCTGTCCACAAGAGCTTTCACAACAATGACTACTTTGGTGGAGACATTTGAGAGCTGGTTACACTGCATGCCACTAATGCGCGTGTGCCGCTCTGATGGAAATTGCGCTCCAGAGTGATGCCTCTGTGTGTGTTAATTTGTTTGCGTGCACGCGTGTGTGTGTGTTCTTGTCGCCTGTGTGCCCGGTACATGTCGCCATTCGCGGGGAGCTGTCAGTCTTCATAAACACAGATGTGGCACGGCAACTCGGCGGCATTATCGCTTCCCGTCAGTGTGTGTGCGTCTGCAGTCCACAAAACAACGCAACATGAGAGAGCCTGTTGTGTAAAAGAGAGTTTGGATGTCTCGTAGCAACTGTCAAGCAAGTTTTTGTTGTTGTTGTTGCTGCTGCTGCTGTTGGGCTGATGCCAGATGTGAGCAACAGCCGAGCAATAGTGTAACTATTGTGTATGTTTTGAGATGCACGTTAGATCGATGAGAGAGCTTTTAACAAGGGAACATGTGCGATGCTTTGGGAGCAACAAGCTGGTGATTTGTTTATCCAGTAAGAGTAGGGATTACAATTTAAAGGAACAATTCAGACATCTTTTTTTTCCACTGTGTGTGTGTATGTGTGCTTTGAATGTTTTTTTTTATGTTTTTGTTGAGTCAATATTCATTTTGGCTGCAAACTAAAGACAAAACGCTGCCATGGTTTCCCAAGGCACAGCGCGATATTGTTAAGCATCTTGTTTTTCCTAACCAGAAATCCAAAAACCGAAGGCATTTAGATCGTACAATAATGCAGAATGAAAAAAGGGTCACAGTTTTAAACATTTGATCGTTTGTTTTCTGTCTCTGCTTTCAGGCAGTTTCCGTTTCTTTGCTGTTAACATGACGGCAGGTCTTATTTTTCTGTCTTCAGATGGACCTTGTAGAGTTTGCAGCTGAGAACAAGACAAAAAAAAAAAGAAAAATGAAAAAGGGGGAAATTTTATTGACCTTCCTACCTTTGAAATCATCCTGATACCAGTTTCATTTATATCATGAACCAAAACCACATATATATAAATATATTTAATTTTCAGCTTGTTTACATGGTAATAATTTGGTTTTTAAAAAATATTTAGCATTTTTGTTGCATTGATATTTAAGATAAAGAATACTATCTCATCTTTCCTACTTAAGGTTTTAGAGGAACAGTAACTAACATTAGCTTTTTCATCCAATACAACATGTAGATGAGGTGTATTCTTCATGCAGCTGGTATCTCTAACAACCTTCACAGTTATATGGAAAGCTGTTTTTATCACCTCCTCTCATCTTATCTGGATTGTGGCAGCTGGACTGTATAGAAGGGTTTTAGTGTGAAGACAGAGCTGTAAAATGCAAAGAAATTGCATTTCTAATAGCAAAATTACGCACTCGATTTACTCCAAATGTCAACCAAAATGCACTTTTCATGCTTGTTCTTACATTGTGACTGCCAAAGTCAAACAGAAACAGAGCTGTAGTGTGGTTACATTTCACTAAACTGAGTCTGGTAATTCTGAACTAGATTCGCTCACCTAAAAATTTCAAGTTTTTAATTCATGGCAGTGGATTTTTTGTGTCTTATCATCGCTGTTATTATTATTTTATCATGCCATCAAGACTAGCTCTCACATCTAATGCGAAGTCCTGCCAATAGTGTGGAAGCACCCCACACATCATGGTGGCAAAACATTTCTCCAGTTTATGATCCTAATTAGCTCTAACTGTGCCATCATCCCTGAGTCATCATGCCTGGAGAGAGGCCAGATCATTTGACGGTCCACAGTTTCACGCTTTCTTCATCCCTCCTCTCCCTTTCTTCCTTTCTTTCATGTCTTTTCCTTTCAGTTTCTGTCTCCCTCTCTCTCTCCCTCTTCCCTGAAGCACACACACTGTTATTGTTGTCCTCCAGCTTCATGTGCGTATTCACAGCACGGTAGCTGCTGCTATGAAAAGGGAAATATTTCATAAGCAGAAAATAGCTGAAGAAGGTGCTAGGATATGGGCTCCAAAAAAAGCTTTGTGCTGTTTTACCAACTCGGTCCAAAATACAGCAAGTCAGCCTTGAAATGTGTTCGCTCGCCATTCGAGTGCATTTGGAAATTAAAACTCACAAACACGTGAATGGCATCTGATCAGCTGGCAAAGCGTGCGCTGCTGGCACCTCTCGCCTTATGTCATGCTTCAGCCACACAACAGCACAACTGCCTCGTGTGCTTTGCTGACATAGCAAAGTTAACACTGATACCCCGCCTCATATGGAATAATGAAATTGGATGAAGCAGCTTAGCCGCTTGCCGTCCCTCCTCTAGCCATCAGACTCGGTGCCTATTTGAGATAACGTTAATGAAGGAGACTTTAGCCAAGAATAGACACGTCTTACTGCTGGAGTGGTGGGGGGGTGGGGGAAGAGGGGTGGGGCACTAACGGCATTTATTTCCATTAATAAGATGGAGCGTTTTACAAGAGAACCTCTCCTGAGGGCTCTCTCCGGAGGTCGGAGAGAAAGCTACACCTTTTAACAACCTCCAAAAGAGTTCTCAGTGTGCGGAGAGATGTTGTTGCACGGCCTGTTCTCTAAGAAACTTGTCCTAACCTTGCTTCACCAATTTGGGCTGAGGTGGTGACTACA
This sequence comes from Rhamphochromis sp. 'chilingali', assembly GCF_963969265.1. Classification (NCBI taxonomy): domain Eukaryota; kingdom Metazoa; phylum Chordata; class Actinopteri; order Cichliformes; family Cichlidae; genus Rhamphochromis; species Rhamphochromis sp. 'chilingali'. The sequence continues at coordinate 26,779,386 of NC_137945.1, read as the reverse complement.
ATCACTGCTTTTCATCATTTGTAGGTTTTTGTTGTGGGTGTTAGCAGCTTGGGAAGGCAAAGTCTGAATTTTCTTAGAGAGCTAGCATGAAATATTTTCCAGTTCTTCTGCTCTTGACCACTGTATGATTTACCACTTGAAACTGCTGATTTTAGATATCAATAAACAAAGCTAGCTTCTTGATTCTAGTTTGTATTTATCAGTTTTGCTGTAGCTAGCTAAGCTAACTAGCATTAACTTCATGATGTTGCTGAAAAAATGTTACAGACTGTCAGGTTTTAATGTTAATGGGTGCAAAGAATGAAGGGCTGTAAGAAAGATGTCAAAAACGCACTTGCTGACCTTGTACACAGTGTTGTGCTAAAACACTGAATCTAAAGCTAATAGGTGGTCAGTAGTTTTGGCCATGCTAGCTGAAACAGGAGACTGTTGGAATTTATAGCTGTGTAGAAGCAAACTACTTTACTTTAACGCACGGTTACGCTCGAGCTTTATTATTTATACACTGCAGGATTTAAAGGTAGCTGACGCCATCTTGGATGATGAATGTGGCCGATAGCGCAGAACTGCAAACAGTCTGTAATTCATTTAAAACTAGTCCAAGATGATAACTTAAGACAAAGTGCAGTTTTAGCCTGGACCTTGGATGTAGTAAGCTGCTAATCTGGATGAGCATTTTTAAACTTAAACAGTGTGATCCCTTTAATACGATCATGGTTGGTTTTTTTGTTCCGTTATCTGTTTTTGTAATAACCCGAGGATGATGCCATACATCCTTATTGGATTAGTGCATTATATGATAAGTGGTAAGCATTATGGGAAATGCTGTAGTAGCGAGGCCTGAATGATTAGCTCAGTCACTGTGCCTGTGTACAGAATATTTTCTACCACTGATATTTTTTACTTCTCTCTGCATGAGGGGTCAAGAGTGTTTTTACACTCCTTCCTCACTATGTAAATACATCTGATAGCAGTTGATTCATAGTAAATGATAAATACGCTCTTTTTGCAGTGAATATTAGATCCCTGTAGCTGATGGAATTGCTTAATGGCAGATTAGGAGCACTGATAATGATGAGCGCATATGCGAATATCCTCGCCGCTTCATTATTCTGCTCACATGCAAGCATTAAATAACATTTTTCCCCCTCTTTGCCCTACAGTAAATCCCTCTCCCATCCATCGATTCCAGGATCCTTTAGGGGCCCCTTCTAGGAGAGACCGACAGGCTTATCTTGCAAATCCTTTAAAAGGTATTTAGAAAAAAATCGTTCCCTGCATTAAGTGTGTCTGATGTTGCATCGCCGCAGGGTTGGCCGAGTTAGAGTTTTAGACCTGCAGGCTGATCGGTGCGATATGCAAAATGATGTTTTTTCCAAGTTTCCTAACAGTCACATGCTGTGTAGTTTATTTTTCCTTCTTGCTGCCCCGATTTTGATTTGTACAGCTTGAAGTGGTGGAGCGTAATAGATGTGTTTGCATTTGCCCGAAAAACTTAGAGTTCCAATCACTCATCCATTACCTTTGATAGCTCAGAGAGTATTTGGCTTTGCCCAGATAAGGCCTGAGTATACATCCAGTCAGATTCAGTTGAATTGTTTGTACACACACGGCGCTTTGGCATTGGTCTGCTTGGATGGGCTTTGGCGTGATGGAGAATTTCATCCCCACCCCCTCCGCTACCTCACTGACAGTGGCGCTTTGGGGCCGGAGCTGTTGGTGAAGGGTGTGTGGCACCTCAGGCTACAAATGTTGCCTTGCGTAAAGGACAAAAAGAGAGGATATCTGCGGGTTAAGAGTGCCTCAAATGTTGGCCCACATGGACCTACATACCCACCATTCTATATTTAGACATAATAGACATAAGGTATACTCTGTAAGTCACTGAAAGCAGCAGTAAAACCAGTAAAAAACGCCTTTATCGTACAGCTGCTTTTCCAGTCTTTTTCTCGAATTAATGATGAAAAGAAACAGTTCATTTATTAAAAATCTTTTAGTCCTGTACTTATTTGTCTCTTTTTAAAACCATGGCATGTTCAAATAGTCGTGCATCAGCGGTCCCCAACCTTTTTTGGTTGGGTCGGTTTATGTCCAACAATATTTTCACGGACCAGCTTTTAAGGTGTCGTGGATAAATACAACAAAATAACACAGAGGAAAAGACCCAGGGAAACCGAGATAACAATAAAAATTATTTTTAAAAAATAGCAATAAAAACCCTGAAAACCATAAATTTCATACCTGAGCCTCAACTCTAGCAGCCTGGTACCAAACGATTCACGGACCGGTACCAGTCCATGGCCCGGAGGTTGGGGACCGCTGATCTAGGTGAGGTAAAGTAATAAATTGCTTAATCTGTAATCATTTATGTAATATGATTAGAAATAAGATTTTTTAAAACTATACCAGAAAAAATATTTACTAAAATAACAGTAGTGGAAAAAAACGCTGTCTTCCTTTTTAGACTCACTTATACAGTGGGGTTGTGTTGTTTCTGTGCAGATTGCCCCATTTTAAAGTTAAAGGAATATAAAGTGAAACACTGTGATCTATCAAAAGGTACTGGTTATGTAGGCTGGGTCCCTCATCTTCAAACCAGAAACACTTACAGCCAGTGTAAAACAACTAGAAAAGTGAGAAGCTCGATGTTGATGAACCTGCCATATGCTGGATTGTATGCCATCCATGCTTTGTTCCACCTGGTCTCATACCTGCTATTGAACTGTGACACACTGGAGCTGGGATAAACTGTGATAACTTTGCACCTACCTGATCCTCTCCTCTTCTTCATCTCGCCAGTTGCTTGTTTGGTGTCTCATGTGTGTGTGTCGCACTCCTCGTGTTCTCTTCATTCTCTCATTCACCTGAGCCCCATGCCTGCTGTTCATAGTACTGTTTATTGATTTATTCTCGGAACACGATCAAGAGACATAGATTAGGTAAAAGTTAAATATGAATGCTTTATTAAAAGTCTAAATAGTCATCATCATTATTCCATATAGGCTAAACAGTCACACAACACAGTCTGCAACTCTATCGGATGCTTGCTGGGCAAATATTCAGTGCAACAACAGATGTACATCAATCAGGATGCGATCGCTGTTTATTATTTACTGCAGTGTAATCAGTGGATTCTATGATATCTCCGTCGGATAGCATCTATCTTTACACTCTCATCCCTTCCTCTGTTGCTCTTGTTTCTCTTTCAGGTTTTCTTTTCCTCTCGCTCTCTCTGTCTCTCTCTGTGGAATACATGTTTGATTCGCCAAATCCGTTGCAGAGATGCTTCAGGGGAAAACAAATTAGACCGATGGGGCTGAAACCCATTTTAGGAGAGCAAAAAATTCTGATCTATATATCTGCTGATGTTCTTTATTCATCTTTTTCCATCCATGTTTTTGACGTCTTATCCGAGCAGGGTTGCGGTGGGGCCAGAATCAAACCCAACTGACGTCATGCAAGAGGCGAGGTAGACCCTAAACAGCTCCCTCCCACTCCATCACAGATCTAACACCAAGATTCAGACACCCTTTAATACCCGCATCCACAGCTGAAAATGAAGAATCGTATTTAATTGTCTTATTGGTGCATGTTTGGAGCTGCTCTGCTGTATGGAGCCACTGTGCTCAAAAGACTGTGGCGATTACACCGTTTCTAAATCACTTGACGCATCATTTTTCAGATATGATCAAGAAAACAGTTTATTTTATCAGTGCGTAACAAAGAACATATAGTATAGTTGTCATTGTCCAATATATAATTAGATATTTGTAAATGTACTTTAGTTAAGGCCTAATTACCAAAGACAAATATGGAACCACGTAAAATCTATTACTCGCTGGTATCTCAAGGAGTGAGATAATCAATTGATTTGCTGCCATCAGAAAAGGCTATTAGTTTCCAAGCATTAAAGACATTTGAGACAACGTTATAAATTCTGAGTATTTCTTTTTTTTTTTCCAAATACGCCACTCAAAAGAATTTCCAATGAATTAAAGAAAAAATGAATATACATTTGAAGATGTCAGCAGCATCATTACTGTGTGTGTGTGTGTATATATATACAGGGTGGGCCATTTATATGGATACACCGTAATAACATGGGAATGGTTGGTGATATTAAAGTCCTGTTTGTAGCACATTAGTATATGTGAGGGGGCAAACTCCTCAAGATGGGTGGTGACCATGGTGGCCATTTAGAAGTCGGCCATCTTGGATACAGCTTTTGTTTTTTCAATAGGAAGAGGGCCATGTGACACATCAAACTTATTGGTAATGTCACAAGAAAAACAATGGTGTGCTTGGTTTCAACGTAACTTTATTCTTTCATGAGTTATTTACAAGTTTCTCTTTGTTCACAGCCATTGACATGTCGAAGAGGTTAACACGTGAGGAGCGGATCGAAATTGTGTTGATATCTGGTAAACGCAGTAACCGGGTCATTGCAGCAGATTTCAATGCAAGACACCCTACGAGACCACCCATCTCCCATGCTACAGTTAGCAAACTACTTGCTAAGTTTCATGAAACTGGTTCAGTGTTGGATTTGCCAAAATGTGGATGCAAGAAAACTGCCACTAATGAAGAAACATCAGTGGCTGTCCTAGCTTCATTCAGCAAGAGCTCACAGCGTAGCACTCCCCGCATGTCACTGGAGAGTGGCATTAGTCGAACATCCCTTCGGCAGATATTAGCTACTCACAAATGGCTCCCTTACAAACTCCAGCTACTGCAGCATCTCAACGAGGATGACCCAGATCGGCGCACAGAATTTGCAGAATGGACAAAACAAAAATTGGAACAGGACCCTCAGTTCACGCAGAAGATTTTGTTCAGTGATGAGGCAAACTTTTATGTGAATGGTGAAGTTAACAAACAAAACCACCGCTATTGGTCTGACACTAACCCACATTGGATGGATCCCTCCAAGACTGTTGGAACAACAAAAGTGATGGTTTGGTGTGGTATATGGGGTACAACGATAGTGGGTCCATTCTTCATCAATGGAAACCTCAAGGCCACTGGATATGTGAAATTGCTACATGATGATGTGTTTCCCTCTTTATGCACTGAAGCTGGCACGTTCCCTGAGTTTTTCCAGCAAGATGGTGCACCACCACATTATGGGTGCCAGGTCCGAGCATTCCTAGATGAACAGTTTCCTGGAAAGTGGATTGGTCGTCGTGGGCCAGTTGAATGGCCCCCAAGGTCTCCCGATCTGACCCCCTTAGACTTTTATCTTTGGGGTCATCTGAAGGCAATTGTCTATGGTGTGAAGATACGAGATGTGCAGCACCTGAAACTACGGATGCTGGATGCCTGTGCTGGCATTTCTCCTGCGGTGTTGCTATCAGAGTGTGAAGAGTGGGAGAAGAGGGTTGCATTGACAATCCAACACAATGGGCTGCACATTGAACACATTTTATAAGTGGTCAGAAACTCATGAAAGAATAAAGTTACATTGAAACCAAGCACACCATTGTTTTTCTTGTGACATTACCAATAAGTTTGATGTGTCACATGGCCCTCTTCCTACTGAAAAAACAAAAGTTGTATCCAAGATGGCCAATTTCTAAATGGCCACCATGGTCACCACCCATCTTGAGGAGTTTGCCCCCTCACATATACTAATGTGCCACAAACAGGACTTTAATATCACCAACCATTCCCACGTTATTACGGTGTATCCATAGAAATGGCCCACTTTTTTAAATTATCTATCGATCTATCGATCGATAGATAATTTAAAAAAGTGAGCCTCAGAGGGTTAAAAGATGTGGCTCTGAAGCAGTAATGTCTGTGTATGATGCTTTTTCATAAATAGCATACCTCGTGACAAAAATGTTTGAGAACTCCTAAGCTAAGAGAGCTAAGATAGCTAAGGTAGCTAGCTATCTAGCGATAGAAGCCTCTTCTTTACTTTGAGCTTGTAGATGAGGCAGTGGCTTTGTCAGTGCTTGACTCATTAGCTGCTGTAACTATAAAGAATACCTCTTTCCTTCATATCTTCACCTTGCCTGTTAAAGCTTCTTCCACAGCCAGAAATTTTATCTTTGGTAATTAGCCTAGCTACCACCAGATGGTAACAATCCTTACAAACAGTTTCTTTTGTGATGAGCACTCCAAAGGGGAACAAACTAACCTACATTTCTTACAATGGCACCGTTAGGCTAATGAGTCGGGTTTCAATATCCGTTTACTTCAAATGCACCGCGGTATTGAAGTTCAGTATGCTCCCTATTAATACCTGCGGATACAGATGATGACAGGGTTGAAAATAATTTGCAGCATGAAGCAGATCAGATGATGAGTCAACAGAGGCAATGGAACTGCAGCATTGCTTTTGAACTCTGAACAGCACATACTGCATGCCTCCAACAGTGAGTTAAACGTATCATTAAGTTCAAATTAGGCCCTGTGCTTTCAGGAATACACATAATTGCCTAAATGTCCAGATATAATTCTTGAAATCAGACTCGTCATCTGTTGTGCTTTCACATCACAGTCATGTCCTTGTCACTAAAGCGACAGGCTCTGCACCGATTCAAACTGGTGCAGCAGTAAACTCACGCGGCCTGTTGGTTTGCAGCGGAAAGGGAGAGTGGCAACTTGGTTTAATGATAATAGCTCTGACGATAGCGGTGATAATCCTCCTGCTATTCTTGCTGACTGCAGAGAGCCCGCGCTTTGTTCTCCGCTCCCCCTATTAGCGTGATGGAGGTTCATTTTAATTTGAATGGACCATCAGTTGGATAACGGTAGAATCGCTCGCCCGTGTGTGAGTGCAGACTTGTGTGTAAGAGAAATCGAGCATGGAGAGAAATATGTGCACACGATAGAATGCAGGCACATGCATGTATGTACACACAGTGTGCGCTGTCAAACAAAGACGCAATAATAGAGAAGGACCCGCGGGTCAGTGTGGCGACCTTGCTGGGCTGCAGGTGCTATTATCTTCCTGGCACCTGTTCCGGGAGAGTTCTTCCTCAATGTCTGCCACAGCTGAGGCTTGAAACACCAAGATGGCAGACAAAGGCTGCAGTGAGCAGAAACATTATATTTCTTATGCTGCTTTTGATAGATGCTGAAAGGAAACTGTACATGTTCGACACATTTTTAGCACAGTTCTTTAAATAATTTAGTGAGAGATTTCAAGGGGAACTATTTTACATGTATAAGCATACATATATTTATTGGTGTTCTGTGTTTAAAGCAGTATTTCCCAATATTTTAGATGTAAAAAAAAACCCAGCAGAGCTAAAAAAAAGAGTGCATTAAATAATCAGCTAAAGACTAATCAGCTGTTTATATTTTTTCGCATGTATATATATATGTATATATATAGGAGAACTGATGTGTGATTCTAGGTTTGTTGTCATGTACACCAGCGGTCCCCAACCCCCAGGCCACGGACCGGTACCAGTCCATGAGTCGTTTGGTAGCGAGCCGCAAGAGTTGAGGCTCGGGTGTGAAATTTATGGTTTTCAGGGTTTTCATCATTAACTCGATTTCTCTGGGTCTTTTCCCGTGTAGTTGTGTCTTATTTTGAAAGTAATATTCATGCGTTACCATATCGACCAGAGAGCATTGTTACTCTCAATGTTGTTGGCGCATTTCAGGAGGACGCTGCTAATAAAGTTACACAGTTTCTGTCTTGGTCCTATCATTTTATTTTGTTGTATTTATCCATGACACCTTAAAGGCCGGTCCGTGAAAACATTGTCTGACATTGAACCGGTCCGTGGCGTAAAAAAGGTTGGGGACCGCTGATGCACATTACTGAAGAACCCAGAGAACTTCTATTAGAATGTTCTAGATTCCTGAGAATTCTGAAAGAAAGGCAAAATCTGATTAACATATAGCTTAAGGGTCAATTAAAAGCTAAAGCTATGGCAATTAATGTTAGTCTTTAGCGTCCTAAAAATCACATTCATCCCCACATTACATTCCCACATCATATGAGAGTGTCTGAGCTCAAAAGCATTAGACCCACTGTGAAGACATGTTTAGAAACACTGACTAGCAGCAGCTAACACCACCAAACACATCAGCGCTTACTGACGGAATCGCCACAGTGTCCTTGTCATCAGACAGAAGTGAGATTCACTGAATCATCTATTTGTATTACAGCTCGTAGGACTCCCCGATGACTAAAGGATTATCTGCTGGAGGCAATCTGGACACAGTTCATAATTTTAGTCAACACTGCGAAGTGTGACCTCACTTTGTAGGTATGTGACTTAAAAAGAAGAGAGCAGCTTGTGAGCACAGGGTCAACCAAGAGGAGAGGAGCGGGCGCGCTGGAGGCCTGGACTCGCTACTGTAGTCTGATCACTTTACTTCAGTCGGATGCTATTAAGACTTTGCATGATTTTTGGGTTGATCGTAGCTTTATTCTACATTAATGCTCTCAGCTGCTGTATTGGAGATGCACGCACTGTATGTGCTGTATGCACGAGTGTGAGCAGTAAAACTGTAAGCCGGCAGAGTCACTGAGACAGATTGCTCTTCTTATTTGACCCTGAGTTTGTACAAGTTCCCTGTGGCACTGTTAGAGTTTGTACAGTCGTAGCCTGGTGGTGAATGGGCAGACAGTATAAACAAGGCTCAGCCCTGGCTCTCTGTGTGGGTAGTTTGTCATAGCTGTGACTTCAGGGCTATCTAAATAGCAGCAAGCGGGCGCGTTCATCATCACATTCATCCTTAGCAGGGTGAGAGATGGATGCCCTACCCGTCCACCAGGTCATGAGTTATCACTCACCAGGGGCTGCTGGTTCATACAAAGGTCAAAGGACCATTTGTCTTCAGGCAAGTATGCCTTTCTGGTGCATGCAAACACACACACACACATGTGCTTCTATTCACAGCTACAATCACTTACCTGGGAATTTATTTATTTATTTTTTAAATGATATTTTTTATTTTTGTCACTACTTTATGATTACTTACTAATGAATAATCTGGGGATTTGCATTTAAAGAAAAATTCTGTGTTGCAATATGTATAATCATTTGTTTATATATTTTGCTGGGAGGTGGATGAGCATTATTGTGTCTACAAGCTAAATATGAAAGTGCAACTGCAGATGCACACCATTGTAGTAAAAACGTACTAAAATTAGTAAAATCTGGCAAATTTCACAACTGCATTTAGATTTATATTATCTTTGTTCATGAGAAATACTCAGGCCCATCCATCCATTTTCCAAGCTGTGAAAGGTTTGAGGCAGGTGCACCCGAACAGGTCACCATGTCACCATAATTTTGAAACATTTTGAGGAATTTAGTTATTAGTTGACGTGGTTCCCCGCTTTCAGGGACCTATGTGAGAAAATTGATAGGACTCACTTATTCAGTAAATGTATTGTTACTGAATATATTGTTGCCTGCTCCCAGCTGGTAGCTTAGTGAGTAATTGAAACAGAGAAATTAAAAACAGAATTAGATGCCCTAAACTTCACTTTGATATTTAAAACCCTGTTATATACAAATTGAATGAATAAAATGTGATAAGCTTCAGAAGCGCTGGCTGACAGATTTAGCAAAGTTAGCATACCCAGTTTGCAGTCTCCCAGTTCTATATATTATTGGCAATTTGAAAAGTTTTCCTGAGTGTATTTTGCGCTGAATATGACATGAGTTAGAGCTCCAGTACACGCTAGGCTAATGAGCTGCTGGCTGTAGCTTTACATTTATCAGTATTTGTGTAACTCACAGCAACGAAAGCAAAGCAATCCACCGGTATCTACAAATACTAGCAACTTAACTGTATGAGATAATTATATAATTGGAAAGGTCAGACAAAATCAGCTTGCCTGGATCTAAAACACAGTCTAGTAATCTCCACCTCTCTGAGTCAGTTTGTAAGGTATGTAGGTAAGCTATGCAGTCACTGGCGTGTTTTTGTCGTTGTTATTTCACATATTTTGTGCTAATTGAAAACTCATTCACTGCTCATTCACAGAGAGCCTCAAATTAAACCAGCGCTTTTTAAAATGACCGTTAGAGTGCAGTCCTTTTAAATGTGTAATAACAACAGCACCGACACTGTGGTATATTCCACTGTAGTAAATGAAAATATGCTCCAGCAGAAATTTCCAAAACATAATCACACAAAACAGATTAGCTTTCACCGTCACCCTCAGACCTTGTGGCTGGGGTTGGAGTGGTGTTATGTAATGAGTCAGAGGGCATATGGATTGGATCTCTGTTAAAACTAGAGAATGCATTATCATTAGTGTGTCTACAGTAAAGAACCAGCCAACCCTGAATAGATCCATTGTCTTTCATTTCCACTCATTAGTCTCCTGTAATAAAGACTGGTTTGCTGCTAGCAAGAATTTACCTTTTTAACAGGAGACTCTTTTCTCAGCCACTGACATCACCTGTTTAGATAAGACGGAATAACATGAAACTTTAATGATCCCTGTGGGGAAATGGGAGTGTTACAGCTGCAGCTGGTAATAATGGAGACACTGAAGGAAAATAGAATTATCATGTGAATACAGCAGAGTGGGGAAAATTAAATGAGCCCAGACCAGCAATCTCAATATTAAACATGTTCAATTGGCACATATTACAACAACAAGAGCACACTTTTAATTATTGCATTATAATGGGGAGAAAAACAACAACAACCGCTCGCTGAATCACACCAAAAAGAAAGCGCTGCGTGGTAGAGGAAATTTAGCAAAGATCGTAAAAAAAGTTACTCTTCACATTGCAAACATCTGCATGAATGGTAAACAGGTTTATTTTAAGAAATGCATTTCGCTGACCAGCATTTATTATCTAGAGGTGTTTCTAATTCTCAGATCTAAAACTTTATGAATATATTAACGTGACATATGAAACGTTGCATCATTTAGCTTGAGAACGTGTACAGCAGGTTTATAATAATGTCTCTGTACTCCGGTTTTTGGATTCTGTAGAAAGAGAATTATAATCCTGAGATATTTATTGATAAAAGGTTCTAATGTCTCTGTGTGGCTACATTTTAATGTAATTATTATCCTTAAAAGTATGCACAAACACACAAAAAAGTGGCATTTATTGTTATCACTTGGCTATAGGTCATGTATTTGGCTGTAATAATGCGAGCTTCTCCTCAAACAGCTCCGGCTGAGGCCTGAAGTCCTCCACACACCTGCTCGTCGCTGACCCACTCTCCTGCCAGCCCCGTAATCCGATCCTTGTTGGCTGTGCTCTTGGCCAAACTGCAGCGCTACCCATTATCTTGCACTAAGCAGGTGCTGAGACGCATCGCTCCTTGATCACAATGTAGATCTGCGCAGAGCGCACGTGGAGTAATCCATTTTTCAATTTGGTCTCCTGCCTGGGATGAATTAACAGATGTCGATTGATTTTCCTTCCCGTGTAACTGTGAGCGTTGTTTACGCCCGGCAGCCAGGGCGTTATACCTGAGAGCCATGGGCGGAGCACACGTTATAATTAGCGCTCTTTATATCCCAGCGGCATCTGGCTGTTACTTTGACGTGTTTACTTTTCTACCCTCTCTGTTAAAACGAATTAAGCTCTCCTCTATAAATGATGGTTTTATCTATATTGTATCAGGTGTGTAACATGTGAACGAACAGCATCACTCCTCATTTGCTCTTCTTTTACTGAAAGGCCTAATCACTCTAACAAAGACTACACGTCACTCCTCGTACCCTGGAGACTCAGTCTCGACTTGACGCGCCCCCTAGCATTTTCACAGCCGTCGTTGTTCACCAGCTGGTTATTATTACTAAAAATACGCTTATAAAACTGGTGTAGCCTGGCACCATCACCCACTAATGACGGGAGTCAAGTGGCGCGCGGCAGATATGCCCTCACATGCGCGCTGTCACAAGCCATTTAATTGAAGTTGAGGAAATGGGAGCCGGCGTTGTTTTGCTCCAAGCCCACCCTCTACCCCCTTAACCCCACCTCACAGTCCCCCCCCTTCCTCCCCCCAAGTCGTTATGCTGTCTTTATTGCCATCATCTCAGTGATCATGATAGCGATGATCCGATATTATCTTCACTAAGGTCGCTGTTCAGGGTTGTTTATTCTCTCTTCAGTCTTAGGTAGGAAAAGAAAGAACCATAAAGCGTTCACATGAGGTGAACAAGGAATGCTGCATTGATTTTTACAAGTGTCAAACAAACGGTAAAGCCTTGGCTGTGAATCTCAGGTGACTTTAAATATTTATGACTAAATGAGGATCAACTTGTTTTTGAAACTTTTTAACACTCTCCCTTACAGCGTGTGGGTGCGGTTTGATTTGATTGACAATAAACACCACGAGCAAAACAACAAAAACAACAAAACAGCATATTTCAACACATTTAGATCCAAAGATTGCTCAACTCTGACTGGTGCTGGGAAGCATCCCCACTGAGCTCTTCCCACTTCAGGCTAGTCAGAAAAAAACAATTTAATAAAAGTCTGTTTTTTGAAATAACCGATCGTGTTTTGGAGAAAATAAAAGTGAGGAACCTTTGTCATTGTCAAGGGGTAAGGCTAAATCACTGCACAGCTAATTTGCATAATTAGTTCTTAACAGGTTTTGATGTTTTTCCTTCCTTCTTCTTTCACCTGTTGCACACTTCAGTTTCTCTTGACTAGTGTTGTGCAAGTTACTTGGGAAAAGTAGTTAGTTACTTATTAGTGATTACTCATTTTCAATAGTAATCCCGTTACATTACTCATTACTTATTTGCAAAAGTAATTAGTTACTTATTACTTAGTTACTTTTTAAAAACATGATGCACAACCTGACTAGGTAATGAAGCAATGCACCTTTCAGCCCAATTCTATTTTTCATGCACAATCCAAACTGAATCAAATGGAAAGCCTCTTTTTAAAATTTGTTTTGATTTTATGCACATTGCATTAAATAAAAATGACATTATATGCAACAGTCTTTGACTTGAAGAAATTCTTTAACATTTAAACCTATTTTCTGCAGATTCCAGCATATAAAATAAAAGTTTTTGTGTTTACACTCACTCTTTCAAATAGATGCAAGTAAAACATAGCAGAAAACAAATAAAACTAAAGATTCAGCAACACTAAGTCCTGTCGTTCTTCTAGTTGTTACCGTGCTATTTCCGAATGATTTTCTTAACAATATTTCCCATTAACTTAACAGGCATTTAATTATGCATTATGTATATATTATGTATACATAAATGTAATTTTTTTTTCATTTCTCTGAGAGAACAACACCAGTGAGGATTGACTGATGGGCAGTCCACTTGCTCTTATTTTGACAGTTTAGTCACAGCTAACTAGCTAGCCCCAGCTGTTCCCTTCTTGTGTTTCCCCATTCGCTGCCTTGCTGGACAGGTTGTTATTCTGGCAGTCCTCAATATCAATTGCTGCTTCTCCCAGAAAAACATCTTGTCATCTCAGGCATTCTCTAACTCTACCATCTTAGTCTGCAGCTGGCTGCTGTAATCTTTATTCTGCTGTGGAGAACTGCTTCAAGCTCTAACCAGAGCCTGCAGCTGGTGGAGAAATGGTTCGTGTGTGGCGCTGCCGACCTCACCAAAGCTGCAGAGCAGGAGTTTATCAGCAGGATGGGACTCATTCGAGAGGCCGCTGATTATATTACTCAGCTATTTATTCATCTCAGTGTACATAACTTGTAAACCCCAAATGCTCCTTTCACGGTGCTCGCTGTGGTTACAGCCATCCTGCCCAGCCCTGCCCCAGCCTGTCCCTGCCCCTCGCTGCTGCACCAAATATAATTTAAATCTATGGGAAACACTGATTGAGGTTTAACTCCTTCCAAAGCAGCACACTGCATGCTTCTTTCAGTTACAATCAGACCGCAATCTTACAAGAAAACGTTCCTTTCACCACCACCGGTGGGAGGTCAGAGGTCGCTATCAGCTAAAGAACTACAGCCCCAGACTTGCCACTGATGGAATGTTTTGTTCAAGGGCGCGTGCCAGAATGGCTGTTGGAGCTTGGATCTCACTACTTTCCACCACAGCAGCCAGAAAGCGCACAAATGTCCCATAAAGCAAAGCCATTGTCCTGAGAATCCCACCTGCCTTTCAAGTGCTTAGCCATCCATGTCTGTGAGCATGTATCCCACTCCAGCACTGGGTACCTGGGTGTGCTACCTCCATGTCGAAGTATACTGCAAAGAAAAAAAAGACAGAGTCCAGAGAGGGTCTACCGGGAGGCAGGAGGAAAGTGGAGCAGAGCTGGGTCACACATGGAGATGGCGAAAGGGGGAGCTGAGACCAGATGATAGATTGGAAAATGAGGGTGATTCCCAGAGAAATGTGTGTGTTTCCGTTCATGTGTGGGAAATAACAGGCGGGAGTAAATGAAATGAGCACGTGGACGTTTTATGTGTCTATGATGAGGCAGGACAGCTGCCAGGGCTGGTGTCCCCAACTTGGAGGTCAGCAGCAGGTGTCACACCTGAGCAACCAGAGGGTAAATGCTGAAGTAGCAGGTGTGAGGGAAAGAAATGGAGAGACGGTGAAAGGCGGGCGAGGATGGATGATTGAGCTGAGGGAGAGTAGAGGGGTTAAGCACCGGGGTGACGAGCTCTCCCAGTTTAGAGAGTGACAATTTGATGGATGAATGAGGGGGCTGGAGGAGAGGAACTGAAGCTAAGGAAACAGTCAAGTTGTGTAGCACTGATTGTTTGGATGGGCAGCTGACTGTGTTTTCTTCTTAACTCAGTTAAGATATCGTTTGGTTTTGACACGTTTTACACTCCGGATCCATGAAGACGGCAGTCATGAGAGGAAGAACGGCAGGATCACGTGTGCTTCTCGAGGTCCATGGAGTGCAGTTACACAGAACAATAAAGACAGCATGGGTGCGAGCTGACTGTGCTAAACACTGCCCCTTTACCGACACGAGGAGGTGGAGTGGCTGAGCCGGATCGAGATGAGAAGCCTTCTTTGTTCTTCCCTGTCGTCTCTCTCATATGAGTCGATGCTGTGGCCAGAAACCAGAAGGGGACGGCGAGATTATGTTTGGCTGATTTGAGGCCAATTGCTGGTTTCGCCTAAGCATCAGATGAGCAAGGAGGAGTGGATGTCAAAGAGATGCGAGCATCAGTGATTATTAGAGGGTTGGGAGGGCAATAGAGGGAGAAGACTAAAGTGCCTCCTTGCTGCGTCTCAGCTTGAATGCGACAGACACAATCTCTCCCACACGTGCTCGGCCTGGCGGCTGGGCTGGGTGTTATGGGTCTTTGGCAATGCCTGTGGTCCCCCTCTGAAAGTCTGCTGTGGCTGCTGTTGTTGTGACAGCGTGTCAAAATTAACACTCACAGCCACAGCTGTAACTGCTGAACATGTTGAAAGCACAAAGCATTGAACTCACTGCTATTTATTGCTCTCTGGCCTACTGTCAGCTCTGGGAATTTTTTGTTATAGAGTATAGCTCAGAAATCTGCAGTGTGCTGTGTGTGTTGGCAAGTCTCTGTTTCAGCAGAATAGGGCTTTGAAGACTCATTAGATGTGGCTAATCTGAATAACTTGTAAGGTGTTATAATAGACATTTTAGTTTTGGGTTTAAGAAGATCAAACTAACCTTGTTTTTTTTATTTTATTTAATATAGAAAAACAACATTGTACTTATATACTGATTAGTGTGCAATTATCTTGCAACAAAGTAAAATATTCTCATAACTCAGAATTAATCTTTTAAAAATAAAGAAAAGCAGGTGCCAGTTTGTGGAAGCTGGCATGTTGCCTGCCATCTTGAAGTCAAGTTAAGATGGACATCAGCATTTTATGGATATGACTAGAGACCGGCGGTATATGTAGTACTTAGAAGGGGAGCTGTAGGCGTTAATGTGCAGTGGAGGCAGATTTTAATTTGTATTTGTACCTATCCTCTCAGAATGGGTCCGCTTCACCAAAGAAACGAGAACAGGAAGGAAATAAAACACGACCCCTTTCCCCCTCACCTCAAACTTCATCTGGTAATAAGCTAACTGGTAATAAGCTAATTATACCAGCTAATGCTAGGCTTGAGTGTCCTAAAAGTCACACTTTCCCTCTGATAAACATTGTGAAGTTTCACTAATGCGGACTAGCAGCAGCTTAAAGCAGCTAACAGGTTCAAGATATGCTCAAGAATTCACCTCAGTATTGCTGTTATCGGTCAGAAGTTAGCTTCTCTGACTCAGCGACCCATATGGAAGTCCATTCGCTACGTTTTCCGGCTTCCTCCGCACATAGGCGCGTCTTTTCAGGTAAGAGGTAAACAGTCGACTCACAGCTTACCCAATTAGCAAGAAAGGTCTGGGGCTGATCTGATTGGTGTCTGGGTAGACTCACTACAGACAAACAGCAGGCCAGAGTGTGGGGGTAAAAACGTAAAATGCTGCGAAATTTTCAGTTGACACATATCTGTTTTTTATTTCTGTTATCAACACTTAAATCTAAGGGTTTCTATAATTCAAATATGTTAAAAAAAATAATGTGTACAAAACGGTTTTTTAATATAACCAGTAGTAGAAGCACATCAGCTAGCGATGACCATTATGGGGTATATTTTAAATGTAATTTTTTTTAATCTTTCTTGGCTAAAACTCTTTTGTCTTACAGCATCAGTAGCTGTGATTATGCACTTGAATTTAGAGGAGTAAGACAACAGAATCCAACTGACCCCTAATCTGCAATCTACTGACATCTAGTGGTGAGATTTTACACGCCGTAGCTTTAATCCTCTGCTTAGTTCAACTCGAAGCACAAAAAAGAAAAGATCCAGGTCCATGTTCACGCTCACAAATTATTACAGTTGAAGCAAGAGCAGTAAGCATTACGACAGACTGACAGATAACCGAGTGACTCATCGTGGATCATCCGCGCTACATGCAGAAACTCATATTATAGTGACTGACAGGAGTCGAACTAGTTTCCTGAACATTATCCAGTGTTTCCCCACAGATATGAATTCTATTTGTGGCACGAGTGAGGAGTCTGCATATGCAGGTGTTTTTATGAGAGAATTATTAAATAATATCAAATAAATGTAATATCTTATGCTTCTGTGCAAATATGAGTTGGCCTGCTTTGTAACAAAAAAAAAGAATAGAGGAATAAGCAGTGTCTTCTCCTGTATCGTCTAATTTGGTGGTCGAATTCCAAGTCTAGCATCTTTGAGTGCAGTTAGTGAAGGTATGCCTCGTTCTGCTCTGCAGCTACAGAATTTAAAAGTCAGCTGAAGGATATCAAGAAGTGAAGTAATGGTGCTGTGAGAGAAACACTGGCACATGGATTATCCACTTGTAAATGTTTTTTTCAAACAATTAAAAAATACTTTACTTGTTACTGAAAATACTTGGTAGCTATTATTACTATAAAACTATTGTTTTATGCTTGGGCAGCCAACCCAGTTAGTGTCTACAGTTTGAGTGGGAAACAATCATAGACTTCTTAAATCTTCTAAAGTGTGACATGAATAACTAAATGATTTCAAAATTGATACTCAAGACACGGACACGTCCGCAGACACATCCACATCAATCTGGAAATAAACAGAAAACTATAAAAACACCAAAACACTTTGTGAAACAGGATCGTATCCAGGGCACGATGAGGAAGACCAAAGTTGGCCACACCTTCAAAAGATCAATCCATTAAGCGTTGATCACTAATAGACCGAAAGTCTGAGGTATTTCTCTTACTCCACACCTGATAAAGGAGATGAACCACCGTGTGTATGCTGCCATTTAAGAAAAAGGGGGAAAAGGACATTATTCTTTTTGCTTGACGTATTAAGCTGATATTGCTAAGACCTGTAATAAGAAATTTTGTATTAACTCTGACATGAATGCAAACTACAAGAATCCTCGTGAGTAGCCCCAGCCAGTCCACAGCAGTTTCACTGACAACTTTTGGACTAGCCTAGATTTGCAGTTACCTTATACCTAACCAAGCGGGTCTTTACATTGACTTTACACTATGGCTTTGTCTTTTCACATGGCTACTACATCAGACAGTTCATTACATTAGTGATTAAAGTTTGTGACTTTTTACCATGGCGAGACAGAGGGAGTCAGAGTTGGACTCACTGTTTAACACAGTGCTCTTCCCCTCATTCTAAAAGATCTAAACGTTGGATTGGCTCATCATTGGACTGATATTTTGTCATGTGACTGTTGCATCATTAAACACTTCTCCGAGGATGCTGTTCTGCAGTTGATGCCAACCTCTAACCTCCCTGCTGAAGCTTCCCCTTCAGGCATCAAGAACAAATCCCTGCCATCTTTTATTTCCAAGCAGAATGCAGTCATGGCCCCCCCATGTAGAGCCGTAGCACTGCTCTGCCCTTCCTCTGCTATCTAAGTAAGCTGTTATATCAGTAAACACCGTGCTGTTCATGTCAGGTGTGTGCTCCACTTCCTAAAGAGAGGGTATGTCTCCTCTTTGTAACATAACAAAGTGCTGTCTGCTGCATATGCTGTATTTTTAATTCAACAAGGGCGGTTTGGAAGCCTTGTAGCATGTCACACACTAGCAGCTCGCAGTGGCGTTCCCCTGACGCTGACAGAGAAATCAAACGTAAAATGGAGCACCGGAGCGAGTGAGCGGCGATACAGAGCAGATGTTTGCAAGGAATGTTGACTTTTTGTTTTGCCCTTATCTTTGACGCTGCCATCCTCCGGTAAAGCGAGTGACGGAAGAGAAGAGAATAAAGGGAGTGCGGGGGTGAAAGGAAACAACGCGGAGTGAAAGGGAAAAGCGGCGCTGTTGGTAGAACTAAGTGGAAGAAGTGTTGGCAGGCGGGATGTTCGATGGCAGGAAAGTGGGACAGCTACACAGCTGTGCTTTGGCGTCGAGGGACCCCCCGAGATTGGTGTCACTGTATTTCATTGTCAGGGAGAAGACGGGGAGCGAAACACTAGAGACGCTGTGATGTGCAGACAGAGGAGGAGGATCTGGAGGAGGCAGAAAAAAAATGAAAGTAAAAAAGTGAGACAGACCCTGGAGCAGCTGCTCTTATATTGCCTGATGGTGCAGAATAGAGGCAAGAAAAAAAGAGGCTTGTGTTGGCAGTCGGGGGGCAGGTAAACAGAGCCACCTCCTCTTCACACGGGGAGAACTGATGCCTGGTTCAATTGCGGGGTGACCCGGCGGCTGCACCCTGTCATTTAAACTCCAGAGACGAAAACAACATTTCCCATGATTCAGCCGCTGCTCGATAGGAGCGGTGCTGACATCTTTAAGATCGGCTTGACAGTTTTGCTTGCCACCTCACAATAAATGGCCCTTTTGAGTTATATAACACCCGCTGAGATCTGTAAGAATTTACGATCAGCCATTATTTCATCCTCACAGGGTGATAAATAGGGTGATAAATTCCTGTGGCTGAAGTCGCTGAGGGGTCAGGCCCTTTTCATGTTAGCTATTTCATGTTTATTTTGCACTGAGTTATCTGTCAAGGTGAAGTGGCTGAGTAATGCCCCCAAAGTCAGATAGCGAGGATAGCAAAAGTCCAACAACTCAGCAAAACTGGCTTTCCCCCGTAGCCTCTGTGGGGAAATCTCGCCTTTTCGTCGTCTGGGCCGAACCGAGGTCTTCAGTTGGAAAAAAAAAACATCCGCCGTTGATCGATGTCTTATCACTCCAACGGCCACTAAAAGTAACAGCTCGAAGGAGTAAATGTGGTGCCATTGTGGCCATGATTGCTTGCTGTGGCACTTGTGTCACAGTCAGAGTCACTCTCAGAGGCTCAGACAGAGTGAATGATGGCAGGTCTGATTCACACCACCAGCCTCTGTGCTTGTATATATGGGACAGCTGAGGTGAAGGCAGATAAACCGTACCCTGAGAGGGAGAGGAGATCTCGTCCCTGCATGTTTCAGTTTCAATCGTTGCTCTTGTTTGGGATCCTACAGTTGGATCCTTTCTTACAGCCCAGCACTAGAAGTGCTCTTCAAGTTCCTCAAAGATAAAAAAAAAGCCTCCTCTGTCATAAAATAAAAAAGAAAGGTAGGCAGAAAACACAAAACAACAACAGATGAATAGGGGAAAAACAACCCATCCCTCCTTTTTTTGCCCTCGGTTCTTAGCACACTGCTGGTAAACAGCGCGTGAACAAGCGGGCTGCAATTTTGAACGCAGCTTTATTTTCCTCCATTTATTTAAGCCCAAAATGGGTCCTGATGGAGTCATCAGCCCCCACTCGCCAGCTAATGGTTTAATTATGTCCATCTGGAGGAGGCTGGGAAGGCGAGCTCGCCTTACTCTCCAGTCATTCCTCTGGTAATTTGTCTTCCCCCGCACCCACTGACTGCCGTGCTGATGGCATCGAGATGCGGCGAAGCATTCTGGTGGAGGATCAGCCTTCTACCTCCCACCCAAAACTTCCGTCTGATACTTCTTGTACCTCTTTGGGGCACAGCGAGACCCCGCAATCTCTGTTACACTATGTGATCCCTGACCTTCTTGAAACCAATTCTCCTAAAAGCATGTTTGCACTGATGTTTTGATGATGTTTTATATGAACAGAGTTAGAATCCTCAGTGATGTAGCTACGGACACTTACCGTTCATGTGAGTTACTGCTTTCTTTTTGCATAATAAAGTGATAATCTCTTCTACTTTTGGGCTAATGCAAGAACTTTTTGCTACTCTCCACAGCCAGTCGATACAGTTCAGCAGTTACCAAATCTCCTGTGGTTGTGGAAAGAAAACTGAATTTGGAAAAGGAAATGTGCATTGATTTTCGTTCTTGTTTTTAAAGTTTTTTTGTGACTGATCTAAGGAACCTGGGTATTCAGGTTTAAAAAAGCAGCTGCTGATGGATTTGTGGATTAATTCACCTTCATCTTGAAAAAACAAATCTCTACTCAAACCAGACTCTGGGTTTACTGAATTCAGTATGGTAAATGGCCTGTATTTGTATAGCGCTTTTACTAGTCCCTAAGGACCCCAAAGCACTTTACACATCCAGTCACACACACATTCACACACTGGTGATGGCAAGCTACATTGAAGCCACAACCACCACAGACCACTGACAGAGGCGAGGCTGCCAGGCACTGGCCCTCTGACCACCACCAGTAGGCAACGGGTGAAGTGTCTTGCCCAAGGACACAATGACCGAGACTGTCGGAGCCAGGGCTCGAACCGGCAACCTTCCGATTACAAGGCGAACTCCCAACTCTTGAACCACGATCGCCCTGCAATGGAGTAAGTAGTCGGATGGGCTCATTGGTTGTCTTCCTCAAGAGTTAGGTGAGAATATATAATCTCTCCTGGCCAACAGCACGAGGTTAGCTTAGCTTGGCACAAACTGCAATCTGCCGTGACCTAACCCACTGATTTCTGAAGTCAACATTTTGAAAATTCAATGTTAGCATTTTGCACCGCTAACTTTATGGAGGGGGAATAAGCTGTAGAGAACAAATTCCTTTTTTGTACTATCCATCCATCCATCCATTCGCTTCGGCTTATCCTTTTTCAGGGTCGCGGGGGGCGCAGGAGCCTATCCCAGCTGTCTTAGGGTGAGAGGCGGAGTATACCCTGGACAGGTCGCCAGTCTGTCGCAGGGCTAACACATAGACATAGACAACCATTCACGCTCACATTCACTCCCACATTCACACCTATGGGCAATTTAGAGTTTCCACTTAACCTATCCCCACTACTAGTCTGTAAAAATGCTTTTCATGTAGCTAAGGAGTCGGCTGTGATTGCTAAACTTTTCGAGACAGCCTCAAGTGGCCATTAGCAGAACTGCAATGATCCGTTACGGTTTTACGAGGGGTTTTGGCCGGGTGCTGCGACGTTCTGTCTCGTCACCATCGTGTACTTAATCCAGCTCAATTCACAAAAGTCTAGCACAAAACAAAAAGAGCAGTGCTAATCTTTGCAGGAAACAGAACATATGGGAGCTGTATAATTGCTCATTTAGAATTTGATAGATGAGTGATCTATGTTTAAGTGCTTGATAGTTCTTTATAGAAACTCTATAAAGAACTGTATGAATCAATGATAGTCACTTTTGCCTATTAGATAAAGAAAGGACTGTACGTACCTATAAACTTTACATACATTCAAAGTCAGTGTTTTATTATCAAGAAATCCACATTAACTGTTTGACGACTGAGTTTTGAGCAAATTTAATGGCGACCAGAGGAAGTAGTACCGAAAACAACACTGATATGACAACATAATGGCCCTTTGAAATACTGTGAAAATACTAAATACAAAGACTATTAGACTTTCCTCTTCTTCTTTTTCTCACTGAGATCTTAACCACTGACCCTGAACTCCATTCCCTCAAGTCTCGAGTGCTCTTAGATCACATTTCATGGCTGATTTGTACATAATGATGTTGTCTCGACTAAGAAGTTGGCTGAGCCTTATGGCTTTGTTAG
Source organism: Rhamphochromis sp. 'chilingali' (assembly GCF_963969265.1). Lineage (NCBI taxonomy): Eukaryota > Metazoa > Chordata > Actinopteri > Cichliformes > Cichlidae > Rhamphochromis > Rhamphochromis sp. 'chilingali'. The sequence continues at coordinate 26,757,028 of NC_137945.1, read as the reverse complement.
TTTGCAGGGCGAACATCATTACTTAGTCGGGGTATTGTTACGAGCAGACTAAGCTGTATTCCCCTGCCAGGAAGATGACATTGAATTACATGTTGAAGAATTGGGTCAATAAAAAGCGTCAGTGGCAACAGTGAGTGCGTCTGTGTTGTGAGCCACTCTCTCTGGGCGTGTACTGCCTCAACTTTATTAAATTTACATGAATGTGTAATATGTTTGATTTAAAAGAAGAAAGTCTGCCATGATTCCAGTTGTGTCTTTTTCTTTTGTGATGGTTCATCTCGGCTGAAAATTCTGGGTCACATTGTCTCATTCAGATGGTTCATTTGAAGCGCCAGGTATTATTGCTACCGTCTTCTCGGCAGTGCGTGCAGAAATGGCTCATTCCTTTTGCAAGGTGAATTTAACATTTGAATAGAGGCCTGTTCTGCACAGATGACCTAGTTGCCTTTTTACCCCTGAAAGCACACGGTTCTGAATGTGAAGGTCGCACTGACGCATGGACGTAATATGCTGTAAGGGCACAAAAGTAAAAAAGCTACAGGTAGGGGCTCATGTGTTTTATCAGCTCCTTTGAATAAAAGGAAAGTGAATGCTCATACTTTAACTCTCCTTATCTGTTTTTCTCAGTGAAAACCTATTTTTCCTCAGATCTTCAGCTCTGTTTGTTGACTCCAGTGAGCGGGCACCAAAGCCCAAAGCACTTTCCATCTGATCTTGCCCATGTGCATTAACGTGGAGGATGTATCATTAGTGGATAGGGATAGGTTTTCATTAATAGTTAAGAGCAGAGATGTTGTTCCAGCTCTTGAACTGCTTTTACCTTCACTGGCACCTCAAAGAACGAATTTTCTGTCTGACATTGCCGCCGATCAAACACTGTCAACCGGCAGTGTGAGCCTTTGAACGTTCAAATCCTTTTCCTTTGCCTTCTGACAGAAGACGATGACTTTGATTTTGAGTGTTGCTCTATCTTAACAGAAAAGCCTCACTAATTAAATAACATTGTTAACCACATTGAGCAATTTAGACCACGCTGTCATCCCTACCCACACCTTCTGCTGTTATCTGCTTACATTCGGATCGCTTTTATTTCCCTGCAGTTATTTAACTTCAAAAAAGTGAGTCGATGTTGTTAGCATCTGCTTGTGCATTTAGGTATTTTTTATGTTGGCCATCACAGACATTTGGTGTTTTAAACTCTGAGCTGAAGCTTCAGGTAAATATAAAAAGAGCAAAGAGCAAATAGTTTTGGGGATTAGTAGATGAAGATACAGGGATGCAAAAAGGGAAAGAGTTTAAGGTGTGTGTGTGTGTGTGTTGGGGGGGGGGCACTGTAAGATGGCAGCCATGGGGGAATGGTATCGGGCTCAATTATGACGGGCAGTGGAGCGATGCTCAGGAGCAGATGAGCTGAGAGCCAGTCCCGTCGGAAAAGTCAGCCGCAGATAGCTGATAATCCCCGGGATGGACCGGGGACAATCTGGTCACAGATGGAGCCGTCCCATAGTCAGGTGTGACAGTGACTGCTGGCAGCGATGCACCAAATAACAGTGCAGCATGAAAATGCAACAATTGTTGAAGATTCTTGTTGGGTACGAAGAGGAGAAGGTGGCGTTACTGTGGCTAAAGGATCCTTCACAATGCCCTGATATTATGTATGCGATGGACCGCACTTTGCTGACCCACTTCTTCATCTTGTAGCTACGCAGTGGCACCAGATGTTCCGCAAAATATGTACAGTGGGGCAAAAAAGTATTTAGTCAGCCAGCGATTGTGCAAGTTCCCCCACTTAAAATGATGACAGAGGTCAGTAATTTGCACCAGAGGTACACTTCAACTGTGAGAGACAGAATGTGAAAAAAAAATCCATGAATTCACATGGTAGGATTTGTAAAGAATTTATTCGTAAATCAGGGTGGAAAATAAGTATTTGGTCACCTCAAACAAGGAAAATCTCTGGCTCTCACAGACCTGTAATGTCTTCTGTAAGATGCTTTTCTGTCCACCACTCGTTACCTGTATGAATGGCACTTGTTTGAACTCATCATCTGTATAAAAGACACCTGTCCACAGCCTCAAACAGTCAGACTCCAAACTCCGCCATGGCCAAGACCAAAGAGCTTTCGAAGGACACCAGGAAAAGTATTGTAGACCTGCACCAGACTGGGAAGAGTGAATCTACAATAGGCAAGCAGCTTGGTGTGAAAAAATCAACTGTGGGAGCAATCATCAGAAAATGGAAGACATACAAGACCACTGATAATCTCCCTCCATCTGGGGCTCCACGCAAGATCTCATCCCGTGGGGTCAAAATGATCATGAGAACGGTGAGCAAAGATCCCAGAACCACACGGGGGGACCTGGTGAATGACCTGCAGAGAGCTGGGACCAAAGTAACAAAGGTCACCATCAGTAACACACTACAACGGCAGGGAATCAAATCCCGCAGTGCCAGACGTGTTCCGCTGCTGAAGCCAGTGCATGTCCAGGCCCGTCTGAAGTTTGCCAGAGAGCACATGGATGATACAGCAGAGGATTGGGAGAATGTCATGTGGTCAGATGAAACCAAAGTAGAACGTTTTGGTATAAACTCAACTCGTCGTGTTTGGAGGAAGAAGAATACTGAGTTGCATCCCAAGAACACCATACCTACTGTGAAGCATGGGGGTGGAAACATCATGCTATGGGGCTGTTTTTCTGCCAAGGGGACAGGACGACTGATCCGTGTTAAGGACAGAATGAATGGGGCCATGTATCGTGAGATTTTGAGCCAAAACCTCCTTCCATCAGTGAGAACTTTGAAGATGAAACGAGGCTGGGTCTTCCAACATGACAATGATCCAAAACACACCGCCCGGGCAACAAAGGAGTGGCTCCGTAAGAAGCATTTGAAAGTCCTGGAGTGGCCTAGCCAGTCTCCAGACCTCAACCCCATAGAAAATCTGTGGCGGGAGTTGAAAGTCCGTGTTGCTTGGCGACAGCCCCAAAACATCACTGCTCTCGAGAAGATCTGCATGGAGGAATGGGCCAAAATACCAGCTACTGTGTGTGCAAACCTGGTAAAGACCTATAGTAAATGTTTGACCTCTGTTATTGCCAACAAAGGTTATGTTACAAAGTATTGAGTTGTATTTTTGTTATTGACCAAATACTTGTTTTCCACCCTGATTTACGAATAAATTCTTTACAAATCCTACCATGTGGATTCATGGATTTTTTTTTCACATTCTGTCTCTCACAGTTGAAGTGTACCTCTGGTGCAAATTACTGACCTCTGTCATCATTTTAGGTGACTAAATACTTTTTTGCCCCACTGTATGTACGTTACTCCTCGCGTTTGTGAAGATGGCAGTAATTCACAAAGAACTTAATTGTAGTGGACTCAAACTCTGTGTCTTTTCCTGTTCAACCTAATCACTCAAACATTCAGCATCCCTCAGGTGTATACTTGTAGCTTGTGCGTTGGTTAAATTCTCCATTTCTCTGCATAGCCAAAGAAATGCTAACTAAGGACCATAAATCCATAAAGTTGGGTGGACCACTGCCCAACGTGCTGAAGTGTTCACAGGTTAAACATATGATAACTTTCTAATTCAGTTCAGTTCAGTTTTATTTATATTCCTCCAAATTGTAACAGCAGTCACCTTAAGGCACTTTATACTGTAACCCTAGAATAATATGATGATGACCCATTTTCGAGCAAGCTCTCAGGAACGGCGGGAAGGAAAAACTCCCCTTTGACGGGATCTATGTTGGAACCAGTCATTGTGAACAGTTGAGGATGAGAGTTTTGGAACTTTTGGAACAGGAGAAGTTTGCATACATGTATCGCTGCAACGCAGGGTTTACAAAGGGACAAAACTTATGTTTGTGTCCCTTTGTAAGTGTCTCATCTAACTGTACTAAGTGTCTCCTTGACTCGCACAAGCTCGGGCCAAGGTTTTGAAGTGAATTTCTTTCTTTCAGAGGTGACGATCAAAGTACTTTACGTTCTGTATTGTTACCATCCACGCTGTTTGTTTTCAGTCTTCTTAACTGCTATTAATGGAGCATTACTGAGCTTGTTGACTTATTACCACCCCTCTATGTATTCCATTGGGAGTCTCGTTGTAGCTGTATAAAGCACATAAGAATAGAGACTCACTTGTTCAAAACAATGCTCCATAGTGCTGAAGGTAAAAAAAAAAAACCTTCCTCGTAGGACGGTAGTAAACTCAGGGGATCTAATGAAACTGAAATGCCAAATGCTACATCATTGCTCATTGTGATCACTTCTAAGATAATGTAGGGAAGTGCTGGTTTGTAGTGTACCTGCACAATAGCATTAAAAAGAAGAGAAAAGACGATAACTGTGCACAGTTTCAGATTATCTATGAATGGAGACGTTGATCAGGTTGCATTCAGCTTTACATGCGAAAACTGTCAAATAGTGACAAAAGAGAACATCTAATGAGGAGACTAGTCTTGGTGTGACTTCTTGATTGTTGGTTTGATAAGTTACAGATCGTGGTCAACGCTAAGCCCGATCCCTAAAAATCAATGCGTCAATTTTCAGTTGAAGATCCCAGACTTGACTCTGATTCTTCAATTTGACTGACAAAATGTTGATTGGTGTCTGATGCGGAGGGTGCTGGAGGAGTGGGAGGTTGTTTGAGATACTACCTGACCGTCCAACATTCAGCTGGGACAGACTTTGCTGAGCGTCTTTCAGATTTGACAGTGTTTCTGCTTGCAAAATTGTCAGTGGCATTGCACAATGTGACCACCTTCTGTCAGTGAAAATGAAAGATATCCAGGTCACAGCTGACAGTCTGCCACCAGGGGAAAGATGAAAAAAGTGGCTGCATCTCAATCTGATTTGGTGCCATGCTGAGGCATGTTTGTATCTATAGAGCAGGAGGCGCTTTGGAATAAAGAAACAGAAGGATCCATGTTTCCATTAGCAGGAAGTAGACGCCTTTTTGACCTTTTCATTACCTTTGAAAAGAACATGGGTCCAGGAATTGCTTCACCAGATACACTTCTGACAAATCATACTTGTGCTGTGCAAACCTGATGTCTCTTGAGCAAAGGAAGCAACATGCTTTAGTCAGAATAAATTCTGTGTCACACTGCCTGAAGCAGCAAAATAAAACGTTGTGTTCATTGATGTTTTTTCCCCCAGACATGAATCAAAAAGCTGTTCTTAAGAGAAAAATCGAGCACCAAACATCGATAGAAAATGTCATTTAGGAGAGGTACTTGTGATAAAAACTGTTTCAACACCACATCAAACACTAACACCTGTGATAAATAGAAAAAGACTTGCTTAGGGATGCCCCAAACTATGAGGTGACTTTTTGTGAAGGCTAATATTCATGACTAGTGTGCTCATTTTTCTGCTCACATGTAAATGAAATTTTCAAATAACTCTGGAAGATTTTGACTGGCATGTTATAGCAGACAGAAGCGATGGTGTGCAACTAAATGCCACACGAAATAAGGTAATAAAATGTCAAGTATCTTCACTTGTAAAAGCAACTCTTTCTATATTTCATTTAAATGCATTTTTTTATCTCTAACATTCACAACAGGGGTCATCTATGGGGAATTAAGTTGTATTGAATTGACATTTCTGCAAGGCGCATTGTATTGACAGGCTAACACATGTAAGTAATAGCTATAGAAATACATTTGGAATAAGAAGTGCGGTAGCAATAAGTGAAATCCAGTCGGGAGCGGGGATGAGGTAAGGGTTTTTTGAGTGTGGGTAGTAAGACGTATTGCATCATACAAGTGCTTTCCTGAGCTGTTAAAGGCCACAGTTAGACCCTTGTAAGAGGGCTTTATTTTCTTGTTTCTAGAAGGAACATTGCTTTTCTTTGGCTTGCTGAATTAATGAGCTACAGTAGTAACAGTCTGAGAAATCAAAGGCTAGTCTGCTGACTTAGCCCCTGAGGACAAAAGCTAATGTTTTAGGGCTTCTGCTGTAGCGAGTGGATAACAACTTGTGTTGAATTTATGCATTGCTGTTAACAAATGCAGGTAATTAAAAAAGAAGACATTAATAAAATTAGATAATGACTAATGGTTTTGCAATGGTGTTAAAGCAAATGCATTTACTCGGACTGTTCATGTGCATATAACCGTAGTCTGCACATGTGTAACTGGTCAGTAGAAATCAGACAAGCTGACAGCCTTCTTACAGATTCTGCATATTAATAAGAGAATATGAATAGCTGGAACAGTGGTGCTAAATGTTATTTACATTTTTTCATAATGGAAAGGGTAGCACACAGGAAACAGCATTTGTTATTGCCAGGCCTGCATTGTGTTTTGAAATTCATCATTGCGTATTTATTGGTGACTCAAACAAAATTCGGTTGTAGACCGTTAAGTCACGCATGAGCAACGTTCGTTTAACGTGACGCGACACAAAGCAAACTGAGAACATAGCATCACATTCACAGGGGATAAAACAAACATGATAAAAAGGGAAAAAGTTTAAACTTATGGTAAGATTTTAATAGTTGCTGCATGATGTTCATGCATGTTCATTAATCAAAGGTTAATTTAATGTGAATAACCAGGTACAATGGGTGAGGACGGTTGCTATTTCTCTATAAAGTAGCAAAAATCATCCTCTTTGCTGTATAAGTAGACAGTGAGTGCAACATAGCAGATTATCTTGATCACTACAAACTGCAAAGATCAGTTTTACTGCAAAACAGTTTAAGCAATTAAAGAACGAGGTAAAAATCACTGTTCTGAATCTCTGCCAAAAGCTTTAACAGCTTTACAGGATCTCCTATATCTTCCAAAAAATGACACTTTCTCTGCGCTCTTCACAACAGATGTTACTAAATACCCACAGATCTCACTCTGATCATGTGGCTCATCAACATTCTGCATGGCAACAAAGAAAATGAGTGTTGAACAGATCTGCTACCTGGCATGCTTTAAACACAGTGCAAACATTAGCTTTCTGGGGACTTCCACTGTAGGTGTGTGTGTTTGTGTGTGTGTGTTATCATCATACAGAGCTGGGGTGCCTCATCAGAACACAGATGCGCCCTGATTAAGGGCGAGCACAGCAATGACAGAACTGCATTAGTGTGATGTATGTGTTGTTAGCCAGCAAGCAGCTAATTCCAAATTTAACACCTGATTCACACAATGCAGTCACACCTGAGTGCAAGCCAAGATTTACTACCCTTGTCAGACCACTGATGGCTTTTATAAGTAATTTTTCGGACTCCCCGATTCATTCTCTCTCGGCGTCGCTAATAATGAATTATGATTCTGGGCAAAGATTCAGCTTAAAAGTGAAATTATAGTCATTTGGAAACTAGGTTGGCGTCAGAGTCACTTCGCTAGAGGGAAAGCCCCCTTAACTCCGCCACACACCCGTGAGGTTTCTTGAAACCGTTTTAAAAGACAAATTTATCTTCGTTTCAGAACATGCAGAATGAATGGGCCACTTTTGTACGTGGCGCCGTGTGCCCCAAAACTGGAACTGCTGAAGTGACGTTTAGCAGTGAACTGCTTTTCTTAGAGTTCCTCGCACATTAAATCTCAGATATCGGGCTGACATTAGTGACAAAGACTTTTGTGTTTAATACCCATTTGCTGCGATTCATGATGACAGTGTGCGAGGTCCTCGTGATGGAAAACAAGGGTACGATTCATGTTAGGCACCGCAGGCTTTTGTCTGCTGACAACCTGTGTGATTTTGAACAGGTGTATGCTCTGCCTTGTCCCATCTGGCCTTGGTATAATTCCCAACCTGCTATTTGTCCTATTTTAGTCCCCCTCACAGTGGAGCACCAATGTGTTTGTGTGTGTCATTGTTTGTGTGGCCTGTGTGTACGGTTGTGGTTCCAGGTCAAGCTGGTGCTGTATAATCACGGTTATGTCAGCAGCTTGTCCGCTCATCACGGCACAAGGATAGCAGCCTTTGACATTGAGCATCCCCCGTGCCCCTCACCCTCACCCTTCCCTCCATCTCTACACACAAACACTCACACTATCAGGGTTATTATACAGTAATGGATGTGGAATTAAAGCAGTGGCCTTACTATTACAAAAGTCTCACAGATGACCAAAGGGGACCTGGTTCAAGGTCTGTGGAGCCCAGTGATGCCTCAGATGAGCTTGCAGGGGAGATGTGCACACGCTCTTATCATTGGCATTGTGGGGGCTTCAACCAGAAGATCTGATTTCAGCTGGTTAATGTTAGTACAGCAGCCGTTGTAGCAGGGTTTGTGCTGGTGGCTGGCAGACTACGTGGGGGTGAATTGATACAATGTAATGTTGCATTTTATTCATGTGGCACTATCCACTCAGGCTGCAGAAGGAGAGAGGGGTTAAACGGAGTTAAACGTTGTGTACCAGTGAGAGAGCGTCAAAACATCTTGAACCTCTTTATCCTTAATCAGTATTAGGGTTGTCAAGAAAATCGATACTCAGACATTAATGCTGAAATAAATATAATAACAACAGCGTTGATAGAGTGAGTCGATTTCGGACACATTCAGAACTGGGCAGGTCACTGGCTGTGCAGAGCAACGGGGGGGGAAACATAACTGAACTGAGGCGAGAGTCCAAGTGGAGCAAATAAGGAGGGAAATCCAGAGCAGAGCAGCCGAATCAGACAAGTTTCAGACCGGAAAAGCAGAGCTGAGGATGTAAAGAGCTGCAGACGGATGTGGACAAGATGATAAACTTTAGTTACTTCGGGTTTGTGGGATTTCAGTTACAGTATGAACGTCATACTATATTCAGTATGAAAGAAAACCAGTGATAATGATGATAGGGTCACCAGGAAGGTGTTTACAGAAGTCAGAAAATGTACGGGTATCCCTACAGTTCTATCCGGTCTTTAAGTGATGATGTGACGAATCCTGCTTCCAGGTGCAAATTACTCTACGTTTATTAAGGCTGTTGTGTATTTAACATGTTTTAATGCTTTGTATCTTGTTCTATTTTAAAGCTCAGTTTTTAAAACCTTATCATGTATCTACAGCCCAGCCCATGCAGCAGCAGTATATGAATGACTAGGGTCCAGGCACGGCTAATGACGTCAGACTTAAAGACCAGGTATAACTCAACACCTTTTAAGATCTGAAGTATCTGGATCAGGAAAGGTATATAATTTATATTTACTCTGTTAATGTAGCTTTAAAGACTATGGTGCCATTAAAAAAAACTTTAAAACTGGCTAGCATGTTAGCATAAATAGAAGTAATCAAACAGATAATATGAGAACTAAAGTGAAGTAGGGATGTAAAGCTCTGGATGTGCATCTGTGCTAATAGGAATTGCTACAGTGCATCTCTGCTCATTTGGGTGTGTGTGTGTGTGTGTGTGTGTGTGTGTGTGTGTGTGTGTGTGCGTGTGTGTGTGTGTGGTTGCGTTTCATTTGAGGCTGGTCTGATTGAGTGTGCAGCTGCATGTCACTTGATTACCCACCCAAACAAACACACACTCTAAAAGTTGTGTCTGTGCCTGTTTTTGTGACAGAATTTGTTAGCCTACATTTGTGTGTAAAGTGGCTGTGCGTGCGTGGGTGCGAGCACACGCGTTTATGTGGGTGTGTGTGAGGATTTGCCTGAGGACAGCAGTCATGCTCCATTAATTAGCACAGCAACCTGCTGACTTTCAAGTGGCAGTGGCAAAATTAACCCTGCATCGCTGAAAGACCCCAGAAAAAGCCTCTGTTATTCTAGCCTTGATTACCACTCCTAGTGGTTTCTTTGCACGGACGTGCCTACATTTCTACATGCAGACTGCACGCGTGAACATGTGTGTCTGTGGACACATCTGTGTGTTTGTCATGCCATCAGATATCTCTCAACAGGCTTCCCTGCTGAGTGCCTGGAAATGCTGGGAGGGGAAAAAAGCTGGCTTTCCTTTCGTTAAGAATCCCATCAGATTGGAAAATGCAATCATAACAAAGTGGCAGCTAAACGGATTTTTTTTTCTCAAGAGGAGGAGGGTTGGGGGGATGTGAAATAAACAGATTTCTGGTACATGCATACACAGGAGAATGTTAAATACATTAATATTTTCAGATTCTGAGGTGGAAGTGGATTGCTTTTTAGCTAAGACACCTACAGTTTCTTGCAGTATCTAGCTCACAGATTAGCCCTAAGTTGATGAGTGAAGTAGAAACATAAGGGTCAGCTCTCAGGTCATGACTTCTCATATTTACCAGTGATGGTTTTGAAGTACCGCGCTCTGTTCCCCTCTCTCCTTCCTCCCAGCATTTGGGCGACTAAAAGTCTTGCGAGATGTCAACCTGCATTATGGCGCCCTCCCACACCTCCCTCTGGTACAATTACTGACTGTCAGGACCCAGAACAGGACCCAGCGGCTGGTCCCTGTTCGCCACACATACAGACACACACGCACACATACTGAGGCTTGCACTCCCACCCCCCTTTTGGGGGAAAGAGAATGCCAACAGCATCAAAGGTAAAAATGTAAAAAGGAAAAGACTTGCGTATGAAACAGCTTCTCTCAGAGAGCTTTGGCTGCTCTCATTGTTTGTCCTCTAATTTAAATGCCTCTCTGTGGGGGAACCAAGTGGTTTAATGGTGATTTTCAGCTCATTGACTCTTCGAAGAGATTTTTGTGGGTTTAAGAAAAATTAAAGCCACGCTATAATTTTTAAAAGTAGAAAGAAATCATGTGCAGTGCATTAATTCTAATGGCCACCAGGGGGCAATACCTTTGGATGCCAAGAATTTTTAAGTCTGACAGAAAATATCCCTCACTTATTTAATAACTTATTATTATTCAGTATAGCATATAGATAACAAATCAGGTTTTGGTTTAGGGCGGGTCTTCTCTGTGACGTTACTATTGTTAAAGCACACAGGATCCTTGGTTTCTTAGCAACCACCGTCATGAATTGTGACATCGGTTTAAAAAAAGTGAAAAATAGATTGGTCAGACATCTGCTTACCCAATTCACGGTCATGTTGGGGCTCGAGCCTCTCCAGCTGCCACAGAGTGAAAGAGCGGGACACACCCTGGATTCTGTCGCAGAGCTAACACAGAGAGTCGGACAATCGTTGGCGCACACATTCACACCCACAGACAGAATAGAAAACCTTTGCAGGCATGGGTGAACATGCAAACTCTACACAGCAACCATTCGAGCGACTATGCTCTCGCTGTGACGCGACCGTGCTAACACAGAACCATCGTTCTGCACTAGATTGAATACTGGGATCCAGAATTGTCACAGTATTTTTTCATTTTCACGAAAAGATTCAGAATTAATAATTTTTTTAATAACACTTTTATAAATCTAGCACTGAGAAAGCAAAACAGTTAAGACATTAAAACCAGCAAAAATCATTAAATCTGCTAAACGGTTAATTTGATAACATTCAGTTTGTCATCTGTTGCCAGTTTGTTGTTCTCTCTGTTCTTTCTGTGTCTGACATGGGTCTATTAAACACTGGTTGTCAGAAGGTGTTTCTCGGGATGTTGCTCCCTGAGCCAAGGCGTGCTGATAAGCGTTTAATCTCGCTGTGTCTGAGGCACTTTAGGATTACAGGTAGCAAATGGACGGTTTGTGTACATAAAAAAACAGATTCTCATTTTCCAATAGAAGTCTGTGAATATAAAAACATAGCGTGTGCTCAGCGCTTCCATGAGCGTCGGTGTTTGTCTGGCGTCTGCTGTCATCACTGTGGCCCTTCGGTGAGTGGCGGTGACAGTTGAGCTGGCCTGGATGCTGTCACATGTCCTTCTCTGTCCACTCAGAGTTAGGGGACGCACCTCGCTATTGTCAGCTTCTATTACCTCTTTGAAAACACATCACTCTCTCACACACACTATCCTCAGAGCATGCACATACAATATATGCTTCACATTAACACACTAAAAAACATGCTCTATCTCCCAGGGCTTCATGCCAGTGGCATTTATAGCTTTGCTTCAATCCTTGTAGTATCATAGACTTTCATGCAGACAAACACACGCACATATAAATACTTCCAGGGGGACCTGGTGACCTTCCCTGTCTCCCCTCTCCTGCCCCTGTCCATGTTAAGTGTCAGCTCTCCTATGTCATCCCGCCTTCAGCGTCAGCTCCCTCAAGGCTGGATCAGAACTACCGTACTCGGGCCAGGAAAAGAAATCCCTGCCAGGGCTCCAGCCACCACCATAGCGCATTTACCTCTTTCCTCTCAGAGAGCAGCCCCAGTAGCCTACCCGTAAATCGTCTTTATTTTCAAACACCAAGGAAGAAGAGACCCCGAGAGAGACGAGACTGTGCCTGGAACGGTGATTGAAACAACCAGGGGGTGTGCTCGCTTGTCGCCTGAGCTCATTTCAAGACATTTGGCATTCTGAGTTAGCGCCACAGATCAGGCTCGCCTCTGGTGAAATATAAAATGTTGCCTTGTCTCACAGTGACAGCAGCGTTGTCACAAGCAGACTCGGGAGAAAGTCAATAAGACTGTCGAGTTTTTCACAGGCCCTGCCAGTCATCAGATTTGAGCAGCGAGCTTTCTTTTTTAGCTTTAAATCCAAATCGCTTTCTGATTTGGCAGGTTTGTTTTGATCTAAGTTAGAGTTCAGTGTTTTCTCATTTTGAACTATCACGACTTGTGAGCATGTGTCTGTGATGTGTGCAGCGAGTATGTGTTATCGCAACATGGAGCTCTGCAATGTCTGGCATCCAATTTCCACACACACATGTACAGCCACCTCCTCGTGTCCAGGGTTTTCACTTCTCCAATTCAGTAACTCTTCAGCTGTGTCTTTTATTGGATCCACAGCTTTTCTGTGAATGATGTTCTCACCTGTTCTAAAGACTCGATGGATTTTATTATAAGCCAAGTAATTATTATGCTGAAGCACTATGTATGGGATTGTTGTTGCTTGTGCAGGAGGAAATCCGGTCTTTTCTTGGCTTTCTAATCTAATCTGCACATGTCAGCATGGCGAGCTAACAAGCTTAAATCTAAACCCAAGTATTACTGCAAAAGCAAGGCAGCATTATGAAGTTAAATTATGTGCAGTTATGGTAATTTAAAGTAATTTAAATGTTTTCTCACATTTGCCAAGTAAAATTTCTGCCAGACACATCACTCATGCTTTCCTTAAAAGCCTTTATTCTTATGATTCTGTAAATCAGCAGTCCAAAACCTTTTTTGCGCCACGGACCGGTTTATGTCCAACAATATTTTCACGGACCGGCCTGTAAGGTGTCACGGATAAATACAACAAAATAAAACCAGTACTGGTACCAAAAAAAGGAAGATTTATTCATAACACATGGGAAAAGACCCAGGGAAACCGAGTTAATGATACAAACGATAAAAAAAGAAACCCTGAGAAACCATAAATTTCACACTCAACTCTCGCGGCCCGGTACCAAACGACTCACGGGCCGATACCGGTCCATGGCCCGGGGGTTGGAGAGCGCTGTTGTAAATGAAAATATTGCTAAGCTAAGCCAGAGACAATAGTCCTGGATCCAGTAACTTGTGATGAATAGCCAGTCAGCTCCATGTGTATTTTAACTAGGTTTTTGTGGCCTCTCTGAAGCATGGCTGAACAGAAAAACACGCTGAACTGTTCTTATTTCATACCTCTCCAAAAACCAGTACGTCAATCGGTGTGGACTGTGTGGGGCATCCCCTCCCTTGTAGATCAGTAGGACTGGATCCAATATCAGCCGCAGCTGTTGTGCACCACGTTGACAGTTCTGCCTGATATATAGCTAGCTGCTTGTTACTACGAATGTAAAGAGTTGATTTGAAATTGCTCAAATTCAAAGTGTCAGTATAAATATTGCAAAAACATAACTTATCCCCGTTAATTTGACAGGTGAAAATGATGGAAGTCAGGCTGCAAATGTGTTTGTTGTGCATAAATACAGATGTTTCAGTGTTATTTTAGAATAAGTAATGTCCCGTATACTGTCGCTACAGGTACGACGTGCTTGTCATAAGTTTGTTGGGATTTGTTACAGCAACTGAGCGCTGCCAGACGCATTTCTGGACAACAGTCTCAGCAACGCAACAATAAGAGCAGCCTGTCTAATTGCTGGTACACTCAAATATTTTGTGCCATTCCAGCTTTGTCAGGGAAGAATCAATATGTTGTGATTTAAACTCGCTCAAGCTGCCGTACCTCCCAGCAGATCCGACACCTGTTTGACAGGCTCTCAGCTGGCCATTTACCGCATTAGTATAAGCAAGTCCAATTAATTTTTATGTAATGAAAAAAGATGGAGTAGCAAAATCAAAGAAAGAGAGAGACAGAGGGAGATTTGTTTCGAGGGAAAATATCTAAACAGAGATTTGCCAATCCGGCTAATAGTATCTTCATCTAGTAGTGTTTTGTCAGTCATCAGCCATTGCTTCACTTAATCATCAGTGATTTGGCTGATAAAAGCGAGTTTTGATGATTTGATAACAAATGATATCGGATGTGGGGGGAAAGGGAGGGAGAGCGACCCGTGCCGAGGAAAGATGTTGGCGGGGGGAAAAAGAAAAAGAAGTACCCCTCAGAGCGACACCACAATAATTAGCATAGCGGGTGAGAGAGGCGCAGTGCGGGAGAGATAATCATAGCGCCTTAATGTCTGCTGAATGCTATTAATCAGCAGCATTACCCATAGTGCCCTGGCTTTTCTGCACAGTTATCTCACGGTGCGGGGGTGATGATGAGCCTCCCCTCTTGATCCAGAGCCATGTCGGGCGGTGTGTGGAAGTGTGTTTGAAGTGTGTGGTCTCTGGTTCCTATATTTAATATATGAACGTTTCTTCCTTGAATTTCAACCTGTATATCATATCTGCTTTCTCTTCCACACACAAACACACAAGTCCCAGAGGTCCTGAGTATCTTGCAGTAGCAGACAGGCATTACTTTCTAATCTGGGTAAGTGACCCAGCGCCGCAGCACGCGTCGATCTGTTCTCCCACAGTGCGTGTCTCTGAATGGGTTTAATGGACCCGTGGTTCACCGGAGGTTAGAGTAACACGGGACTTTTTGTGACCGGGAGGGAATCAGAAGTGAAACCGGGCGAGCAGGAACATGTTTTCTCGTTTGTAATAACCTTCTTTCGACGTGCCTTGTTTACTCATTCTGTATTTAGCATTTTCCTACGTTTCCCAGGGTTCTTTTCAGCAGCCTCGGAGGACTCGTTCAAGTGTCTGTTTTTCAAAAGTAAGAGGTAAAGCGTAAAAGGATGTCACGAGTTTTTTTCTGTCTTCGAGCTGCGCTGAATTGAAGTCTATAGAGGCTGCTGTCACCGGGAAACTTGACATCCTCTTCTATAATATATTGTTCCCATTGTCATTGTTTGTCAGTGCTAAACAGTGGAGTAGGAGGAAACCCTTGCTCTTTGATTTCAAGGGACTGACATCAGTATGTGGCAATCAAGTCTGACGTGTTATGATCCCTAAAACATTTTGTGAGATCATTCTCCGTTACCGTGTTTGTATTCGACATGTGCCCTGTTTTCTGGGCTCAACCAAACATTTGCAGACAAACAGAAAGGAAAGCGGTTGCTGTTGAATGTACACCTTTGGCTTTCATCCACCAGTACCATCATTTTCACACAAACAAAATCCTGAGTGGAAATGGAAGAAACGTACAAAAGAGAGTATATTTTTTATGCCGGGTTGAAGTGGAAAAGGTGACATATCAGTAAAGAGAGGGGAAGATAGGCAAAGATAGGAAGATATTTCTAAAGCCTGCCTCTTCTGCTCTACAGATAAAGCTTCGAGTTCATGCTTCCACTTTATCTGAAAGCCCAAATAATAAAAATATGTCTGGCTCATTGATTAAAAAGCACAAGTGCCATTACTGGGTAAAGTTTGGGTTTGAATTCAGAGTAATAGTTACCTCATTGAGAAGGTATCTGTTTTTACCCAATCGGACAGAGTCCTTTGGATGAGTGTGAGTTGTGATAATAGGTTACACAGTAAATACTGCTCAACTGTGCATGTTATTGTTTTCTTTAGGCGTCCATGCTAATGTTAGCATTTGGCTCTAAATAGGGTAAAGATGCAAGTGTGACTGTAGACACCTAAGAAACTCTCTATTCGTTGGTCACAAGTAGAGACTCCTGGCTCTGGTTGCTTCAGAGGTCAGAGCTGAGGTAAATTTAACTCCGTACCTGTCCGCTTCACTAACGCAACAATTACAGTACGGAGCATTTGTTGGAGGCCACGGCGCAATCAAAATTATAGCAAGTGTGTGTAATGATCTTGTTTTCTTCAAAGACAGGGACCAGGTTTGCAACCGCTTTCAGTCAGTCTTCAAAACTATTCTGGTGCAAGTGGCAATAAGATGGAGTCAGTGTTCTTACATCCAAACCGTTTATGATAACAGGACAATTCCCTGTGACAAATAGGTGAAAATAACATATCTGCTGCTGCCTGTTGAAAATCTGTTACACAGAACACAGAAGTTAACATTAAACAGAAATACAGATTGACTACTACATTCACAGTCCAGCCAGAACCTCTTCTACAAATAGTGAAGTAGTTGTTGCAAGGCAGTGAATTAACTGTAAAATGAGGTAGGCGCTCCAAAACTTTGTTTCATCCAGTTGAGTCAAGTCCCCCTGCTGCAAAGAGACGCATCACAGACGAGGTGTGTTTGTTGGTGTGGACTGATCTCAGTTGATTGAATTGGTTGTTGGTTGAATTAGTTGGGCGTTACTTGCAAACATTCACCAATCTGTCTGAGAGTGATTACAGTCAGTCTGAGTCTGACCACACTTGTTTGGAGATCGATTCCCTTCCACAAGGCAACCTGTGCAATCACCTTGCGATTTAAAAGTGGTTATCCAGAGGTTGAGGGTGTTGCTCAACCACTGGATGATAAGTTGGTCGCTGCATTTTCTCCCAATCAGTCGCTTAATGCAAAAACAAAATAAAACATGGAATTTAATCACTGAAGGGAAACCACCTTTTTTACTCATGTGTCAATCCAGTCTTTAAGTGATGAAGTGATGAACCCTGCTTCCGGGTCCAAACTACTCTGCCTTTAATAAGGCTGTTGTGTGTTTAACACGTTTTAATGCTCGACAAGCCCCTAAAAACAGTCAGTGATCACTGTCGGCCTCTCTCGGTTTTTATTACCGCTATTCATCAGCAGCACGTTTTAAAACTCAGTTTTTAAAACCTTACAATGTAACTACAGCCCAGCCCAGGCAGCAGTATATTAATGACTAGCCTCGTATTGTGGATGGATTATCTCAGTTGTTCTCCTGACTGAAGTTTGGTCCGTTTACTGCATCCTGCCATGCGATTGCATTTGTCTCTAACTATCAGGAACCCTCACGTTAACTTTTATCGAGTGAAAAAAAGTTAGCTTTTATCCTCCAGCTTCACTGTTTTAATTATGCTAACATAGCTGTGTCGCTAGCGATCACGTAGCACATCATTATTCAACAGCTAGCCAAATTTCCCTACCCTACAAACGTCACTGCTGTTTAGTTTTCTGCCTTCATTTATGTTGGAAGTGATAGCAGAGCTGTACGTTTTAATTTTTTCAGAAATCTCTCAGTCAGAACATGGTATATAATGTTTAGCTGGAAACTAGCGAGCTAACTTCCTGCTAAAGTCTAACTCCGTTAAATTTAATAAATTCTGTTTTCATGAATGCCTGGATGTTAAACTCAATTGTTACACCTGGTAGAGCAGCCACACCGATCCTTTTATTAAAGATGAAAGAATTTAGACAGTTTGTAACTCTCGGTGATGCCACAGTGTTCGTGTTGACTTTGGACCTAAAGCGGAGTTTGGACCCCGAAACGGCTGATGACGTCAAACTTAAAGACCGGATTAGTCAAAATGGCTGTTGTGCCAGTTATTGCTACATGTTACATTTTATCGATATTCCCTCGTTGTTTCTAGCCTCTAATTGTGTATCTCTTTAGTCTTGGTTGCCATTGATGGTGCTGTAGCTGTTTGTACTTTTTCATCTGTAGTATTCAGACAAATGCTTCAAAAACACATAAAAAACATGAATGCAGGTGGAGGTAATAAAATACCATCATTCCAGTATTTCGATTACATCATCACAAAAAGGTAGCAGACAGTCACTGAATCATATACATTTGAGATATTTGCTTAAAACCGTGCACAATGTTTATAATTTAATATTGACAAGCATCGCCCCACTGGTTTTTGTCTTTTTCGTCACCTGTTTTACCCTTCGCTTGCCTCCGCCCTCTCCCCGCCCGGTTCCATTTCTAGCCGTCAGGGAATCCTGCAGTGCATCTAGGCCGATCCACCTCTACACATCATTTATCACTATAAACATTGCTCATTGCTCCAAGCAAATATGTTTATTGTTGTCATTCACTCATAGGCCATTTATTTAATGTGTTTTCTCTCTCTCTCCTTTCACTCTCCACATCTGCGTTCATTGTGCGGCGCGAGTGTATTGTGAGGAAATCAAACGCATATTTAACGATAATGGACTGATGTGCGAGTGAATGGAGGGAGATTGGAACAGAACAGCGTGCTGGAAAATCAGATCCCAACATCTCCAAGGTACAAACATAATAGGAAGTCAAAAAGAATGCCTTTGCGCCTCAGCTGTTGTGAATTCTCCTTTTGTCAGTCAGGGCCCGGCCATCTCTGTCATTGTTCCGCTTTTTAGAGAAGCAATTGGATTTTTTTTTTCTCAGTGGGTTTTTCTCCCCTTGTGCGTGGCAGACTTAATTAGGACATTTCTGAGTGATTTATTCACAAAAGGACACTGGCTGTACCTTTGACCAGCTCATTTTGAATAGAAGTGGACAATGCCAGCCAGAAATTGCTAATGGCAATTTATGAAAAATAAGCAATCAAGCTGCTGGGCAGTGATATATCAGAATGAATTCCAGCTGTAGATGAAGTGAAACCTGTTGGTTTGTGTCTTTCTGGTTTTCCAAAATGCATTATTGACTAATGAAGCCTGAGCTTTATGGGAAAGTAGACTTTGCAGAACCGACAAGAGGGACGAAGAAAAGGTTGCATGGAGTCACACAGGTTTATTTCCTCTGCAGGATCATACAGTAAACAGTGAAATGATTGATACTGTGCACACGTGCTTGCACATACTTGTACTCATTCCCTAAAATGACAGATTGCCCTTTACCTCATCAAACTGCAAATACTCAATCATGCTAACTAAGGTAATGTAAGCTTTTATGGCATTTAGCTAACACATGCACACACAGACACACACACACACACACACACACACGTGTATATATACACACACACACACACATTTGCACAGCTATCTTCACAAAGGGAAAAGGTCAGCATTTTAATGGCTTTCCTCCCCGTGGTAATCGCCTTTTTGGTTAGCTGTGCAAAGTAAATGAAAAGATGTCGACCAATGTGTGGGGTTAACCTATGCTGCTCCGTTTCAATAAGTGACGTGCCATTAGCCTCACCCTCCACTGCGAACTCCGTGAAGCCGGCTAATCCACTGACTCATTTTGCTGCACATCAGCGAGCGCTGGGGGAGGGGATTTCCCCGTTAAACACTGCATCACCATTGTCTCAACATGACTCCTTGCCACCATATGGTTGAAGAGCTTGGAGAGTTTAGGAGGGGGAAGATCAAGTTCATCTATCCATCTCTGGACATGGAGTCAGCCCATTATGATTTGCTTCCATCATTATACATATATAGCTGCGCCAGATGGACAAGTTTGGCTTATTGCAAATTGGTGTAAACATTTCAGGAGACGGTCGAAACAAAAGAAGCTGAGATATTTAGCTTGTTTGGACTTTTATGCGAGAATTAAATCCTGGACTTGCAGCTAATTAATCTATGATTTAAAATTAAAACTTGACATTTAGGAGAATATACATAATTCTTTGAGCAGAGATAGATGAGAAGATTAATTTCCAACATGTCCTTCATGTCCTCGTGGCATTACGGTAAATATAGAGCTACCACCAGCATAACTATTGGACTCAGAGAGAAATTGCTAGCCTACTTTTCTTTTTTTTGTAGCCTGTTTACCTTTTCTCCATGTTTCTAGTCTAATCTCATTTCCTGGTGTTAGTCATCTCAATTGCTGGCGTCGTAGACGTCAGATGAAATAACCACAATAAGTTGCAGAATTTCCCTGATATTCCACGGTCTCTGGACCCTTTCACACTTCTACTCTCTGTCCTGTGCTTACTCCATTTTAGTAGTGCAGCTTATGGTTAGCACTACATGATTCTGCTTCTTCTGGTGTAGGTAAGGCATTTATTCTGTGTGCCTGTATTCTAACAGAAAGCACAAATACATCACAAGATGTGCAGATAAAACAGAAATTACTTCCCCTTAGCATAAAATCCTTAAATATTTGGGAAATACCATTTACTCAAGATTTGCAAGAAGGCCTACTTCTAAGGAAACTATGCACACTTTATTGAATTTATATGACTTTAGTTGTGTCCTGTTGAGCTCATCACACATTGAAAAGGCTGACTGAACTAAATGTCTTTGCATTTTTGAAGTCAAAGGAACTGGCATTTCATGCTGCCAGCAAATGCAGCTAATTACAGTCTGGATTCCTTCATTCCTTCATAGAAAAGTCTGGGTTTTACCAGACAAACAAGGGAAAATTAATTCCCCAAATTTGCATTCAGGTCTCTACATGGAAAGGGGGAGGGGAAAATAATAGGAGTAAACAGAATAAGGCGAGTC
This sequence comes from Rhamphochromis sp. 'chilingali', assembly GCF_963969265.1. NCBI lineage: Eukaryota > Metazoa > Chordata > Actinopteri > Cichliformes > Cichlidae > Rhamphochromis > Rhamphochromis sp. 'chilingali'. The sequence continues at coordinate 26,736,364 of NC_137945.1, read as the reverse complement.
CTCTGAATGTAGTAAAGTGCAGCATTGCTCCCCTCTTGCTGCAGATGAAGCCCTCCTGATTGGTTTAAGAATACACGCTTGCACAGATAATAAGCATAAACCCATGTGGAAAAATTTCACAAAGTCCACAAGGGTGCCCTTCAGGGAGGAGAGAGGAGTGACAGAAGAGTCCGGAGTCAATGTTGTTTCCACACTCGCCGGCTCGCGTCACGTCCTAATCCTTCCCCCTGGAACCCAGGCAGCGTTAAACTAGCTGAAATGAGTGCCATGCAGGGAGTAAATGGAGGGAGACGGCCATCCACAATGGCCCTGGAAAGTAGCTGCTCTTGTAAACGGGAGGATTAGAGGAAAAGAAATCCTCCTCTCCTTGTGTAGGCGTACCCACAGAGACAAAGCCCGGTGTTTACACTCTTTTTCTGCACGTATAGCCCTCCAACCCCGGGTCTGCTGTGTGATCAGCCGAGCGTAGTTGGAGCGAACACTAGGAGATGAGCTGCTCATTCCACCTCATTCTGGGTGGAATATACTGTACCTTAGTTGTTTTTATCCAGCAGCATGGCTCTGGTTACTGGGTAGGTGGGGCAGTTGACCCTTTCATCAAAACAGAATTGATAAAATTTTGTGCAGACCTTCAGTGGACACAGAGAATAAATATTCCTTATTTTCCATCTGCTCCTGTGAGAACATTGTTGTTTTTTGAATCCATGATCACCAGATGATGAATTGAAATGACAAATCCGATTGGCAGTATTGTCATGTTTGATTAGATATCCTTGTGATTATTTATGGATTCTAACATTGGTTTAAAGCAAGTCTGTCCATTTATTTGGGACAGGGCCGGCGTAGGTTCAGACTCAGCGAAACCTAAATCTTACGTTATGCATTCACTGCATTTATTTCTGTGTATCAACTCGTCAGATTGTTAACAAATTGCTGGCAACTTGAGTGCAGTTCTTGCTAAGCAGCACCCATCAGACAGGCTGTGACTAATCACTCAGCCATCGTGTGTCCCTATCACATTAACACTTTAAAGTGAGCTCATTAAACGGTGGCCCTCGAGGTCTCGGTGTACACGCCGGTACCGGCAGCCTGCCATTTGCATTCCACACCTGACCCCGCTGTGATTTGGAAAACAGGCTTTCCAGGGAACGTGGACAGGCATGACTGGAGAAAACAGAGCAGCCCCATCACCTCTGCCTTGCTAGCCACCGTCCCCCCATGCCACCGCCCCGGGCAACATTTTACGCCGCTCAGCTCCTTTCCGTCTTGCTCTGTTGCACTTTGCCCTCTTTTTTTCTTTTTAAGAACTTTGTTCCCTGAATTCGTCCACCTCCCGTCTCTTCTTTTAATGTCAATTTTTCCAATCTGTATCCCGGAACTGCGTCGTCCCGGCTCTTTTGTCATTCTCTTATGAAACAAATGGTGCTGCAGTTTAAATGCACAATGTGATGTGTTTTTTTTCCCTCCCAAATGGATAGAATTCAAGGCAGGTGAATGGAGAAAAGGCTTCATTGTAGTATGCCAGCCATTATAGTGGGCACCTGATGATCTATTTAGAGATCTACGCAGCTAACGAGCATTCATTTTCATATCCTGCAATCTCTGATGACACATAAATAACAGTGCATTTCATTATGCAAATATCGGGCAGAAAAAAGGTGTGGGCTAGGAACCGTGGGTGGGATTGCACCTTGTGTTCGTGTGTCCGTGTGTCAGACTGCAGACCGTGTTCGCTTGATGGAGCCATTCAGTCTCATAGACATGCCCCCAGAAATAATGTCTGCTAATGTCAGTGTTCGTCCGAGGTGTCTGCGGTGGCATGCCGGGCGCCCTCCGTTCACTCCCCATTTTCCTGTATGACAAACAGCCATAAAGCCTCATACTCAAATTGAAAATGATAAACATGCAGCAAACAGTTTTTCTCAATCAAAACAGGGCTTTGTAGTCTAATCAGTGATGCTCCTCAAACATTGTCAAAGATTGCCTTCCAAATGTTCAGAGTAACAAAGTATAGTGGAGCGAAACGCAGAGCACATGTTCATTAATAACAAGTCTTTGGTGTAAATAGGGAAGCTAATCAGACAAACCTCGCCTTATGAGGTAATCAGCAGAGATATACCTGTGTGTGTGTGCGTATGGGTGCGTTTGTCTATGTGTGATCGTGCTCCCAGGTAATTATAGCAGACAGCTGCCATGGCATCCTGGATCAGTCCCACGTCAACAAGCCGCAAACACACTCTGATGTGTGCGCACACACAAACACGCACAAAATAGGTCCCACATCAACGTGGCGTCATTATTAGCGGGCTGATGCCCAGATTTGTGTCATTTTATTCAGAGTCACAGATAAGCCCAGGAAAATTGTGTCTGCGAAGCATCCGGAGCGGCTCGTGCAGAGACGAGATGCATCTGCCTTGCAACACGGGAGAAGGAGCTGCTGCTGAGATAGCGCAGAGACAATGATTTCAAACATTGTTGCAAAGATAGAGATGGCGTTATGCAAAAGCAAGCCCTGCCTAAGACAGAAGACAGGGATGCCGGTCAGTCTCACCCAGCTGACAGAGGCTGAGTGCAGTTCTCCATATTTAGCCACTCTTCTTTCCACACCTGATCTTTTCCTTGATGTACCCTGATCTGTCAAACCCTTTCCTCCCTCCTTCCTCTCTGCTGTCTGTCGGTCTCGCTCTCCCTCTCTCTCTAGTCTGTGCTGTGTTCGCCAGGCATGGTGTGGTATCATGCCTGCATGCATCATGAACCCACTAACAAATTAGATAGAGTAGCCACTCCGCTTCCCCTCTCACTCAGCTGTCAAGTGGAGCCACTGAAGCATTCACGCTCCTCTCCTCTCCACTTCCATCTATCCATCCAGTCATCCCCCCATCTCACCATCCAGCGTTCCTCTTCCCGCCACACTTCTGTGCCTCCCCCCACCCCCACCCCCCGCATGCTATACCTGCACACCCATAAGGGCTGCAGGTATAGTGTATGATCTCCCTCCCCTTTGTCATTCCTCTTCATCTATCCATCCCTCTATCCATCCTTCTCCCATTACTTCATCTTCCACCCTGCCCAGATCTCCACCTTTGCACACAAGCACATGAAGAAAGTATCTCTGTGCTTTAAAAGCCTGCTATGTTGTCCAACTGAGCTGAAAGAAACAAAAAAACTAAACTGTTATATAAATTTTTTTTTTAAAAGAATACTATTCAACTTACTATGATCAGTCAATAAATGCTAGATAAGTAAAGCAGGTAGTGTGATACTCCGGGAAAAGGAGCACAAATCAGCTCATGAGGAAATAGAAGCAGCTTTAAACAGTGGACAGAACCCACTGTTTCTATAAGAGGAAGAATCGAGGTATGTTTTGACATCATGACTACAATTACAATAACTATAACTGTATTTACATTCATGATATTCACGATATGAAAAAAGTAAAATAAACAAATACATACCTATTGCGGATCGTTAATCGAAAGCCAATCTAAAGACGCAAGTTTTACATTTGTTTTCAAAGATTTCGACACATGCGGCTGCTCTCATGTCCTCTGTCAGTCAGAGCAGAAAAGCTAAAAGCTGTTTCCCTACAGGTTATTTTTCTGCACTTTGGAACAACTAGAAGATTTGTGCCAAAGGACTTAAAGGGTTGTACAGGTTCACACCCTGTAAGCGTGTGACACATATATACCGGAGCAGGACAAGACCACTGAACTAACAGGAAACAGGACGAGCCTCCTGCTGGTTCTACTAAGCTGTTGATCATTTATTGCATGTTGTGGTGGATCAGATAGCAGAGAATTGTTATAGTCCAGCCTCATTATAATAAAACTCTGGATTAGTTTCACTCAAAGAGAGAAAAGGTCACTTTTTAGGAGTATTCACTGGACCTAAAACTAGTTTATGTGTTTAAAAAGTCAGTTTAAATAGACATTGCGTGAAGTATGCATATTTTTTTAAAAACCACACCAAATCATTAAACAGCATCTAAAATCTCCTCACCACATGCTAGACTTTACAGTAAAGTCACTGAACACTCACTTTGCTGAGGCCAGTGTGCAACTGCCTGCATGCAATCTTCACACTTCTGTCGCTTTTCATACGCCCAGGCGAATGCAACATCACAAAATCTTCTGCATGAGACTGTCTGAAACAGAGTCTTGTTACCACCATGACTGAGATTTTTCTTTCAGAAAAGGTGTCAACTTTTCTCCCTTTAGACATGAAAGGGGGGACGGAGATTTATACAAACTAGTCGGTTTCATATCACCGCCTTCGCCTTTAGAGCGTTCAGGAGGTTATGGTAGTGCACCATGGCACAGGAATCCTCATTGCTAATTCTCCCAAGAATTTAGGACTTGATGTGATGAATGGCATTGGTTTTGATGTATTAATGCGGCACAGAGTGAAAGATGCAAGCACTTTCAGAGTGCTTCAACTTGTACAACTTGTATTACTCGATACCTACTAAGTTGGTTGCATTAAAGTTTGGCCAGTTTACTCAGATATGTATCAAGTTTGCCCAGGATACATCAAATGATTGAACACGAATGTCAGGTAGAACTAAATTGACTTCCCCACTGATCATCCATAGTTTTTGGCTTAAACATACCCCCAGCAGCTCATCTTGGGGTGACTTAATTATCTTTTTAGGGATTTCACCTCCGATGGAGCAGATATGTAGGCAGTGAGCTTGTTTGGTAGATGTCTAATCTGACAGGGATCACTAAACACACTGAGCCCAGCCAGTCTGTCCTGAGGAGCAAGACATAGCAGTGATTAATAGGCTGACAGTGTAGCTCTGACCTCTGAAGGTTGCAAGGTTGTTTCCTGTTTGACTAGCCACATGGCACGCTTATTCATAACCAGATACGCGCACACATAAACTGCTGAATGCATCAATGCCTGTGTGTGCATCAGCTCTGCTCAGACAATATTATTTTATTTACTGGCACCTCAAGAGTTTGAAGTGTTTGAGAGCCTCGGTTTTACGTTGACTTTCACTAGCATGTCACAGCGTCATAATACGGTCCCGGCTAAATGGCATGACATAGCCTACTTGGAACTGAAACTGTACCGTATTTCAAAGACAGGCGCATCTTTTCTGCTTAGAGAAGATGGGTATGATGAAGGCCAGACTCTTCTTCCATAACTCATATGACTGGAGCCTTCTGGTCTGAGTGATCATATCCAACACTTTCCTCAAGCCTTCCTGCCTTTGTTGGCAGCCAAATAGACCCCATCCCCCACATACCTTTGATATCAAAGGTGATCTTCTTCCTTACCGCCTCTTTAAAGGAGAAGCTCCATTAATATGCATTGCCTTCCACTAGAGAGCGAGTCTTCCTCTCTAAGGTGTTTGTGGGTGGAGTGGGATGGGTCGTGACCTGCAAAGCCGGGAACAGAATGGGAAAGATGGTTATGCTATCTCCCTGAGAAGTGTGTTTTACTACATGAGCTGGAGGCTCAGATAACTGTATTTGCTTTAATTCCGATCCAGTATTGGTTTTTGAGTATTTTTAATGTGGTAGTTTGTTGGCATCCCAGTCACAAGAACTTCTCTCAAACAAACAACAACAAAAAACTGGCGCTACAGTAGTAAAGATTAAGTTCTATTCAGAGTCGCTTTGAAAAGGGTCCCTAACCCTGTAAATGTCAGCAATATATCTACAGTGCATGTTAAATACAAAGCAGTCAGTGGCAGATTATAGTTTGCCCTAAGGGATATAGACACAGAGATGGCAGTTTAATACAGCCTAAGGGCCTCCCTATGTGCAGACGCCTAGAGGGATCATACCGAAGTTGCACTACTTTATGTGCAGCGGAGGCAAAAGGCAGAGTTGCTGTCATAAGCACAGTGAGAGCATGACTGGTCTTCTACGGCTGCGTTATATCAGCATTTTAAAACCCTCAAACCGCAGAGAATAAGCCACAGAAATAAGCATGCTGTATTTAAAACCTTCAACCCCCCAAATATTCTGAATATTCATTCAGTAGACAGACTAAGGCAATTATCTTCATCCCTTTTAAGAGAAAATGTATAGTAAAATTTCAATAAAATGTTTCAGTAAATTGCTTCACATCTATAAACCATATCAATCAAATGTCATAAAAAATTTTAAAAGTAGTATAATTTTAGCTTTTTTAATATGAAAGACTATCATTAAATTAAGATCTGAGTACATCGGATGCTATTTTTGCTATGCTTATCCGTTCTAAATTATGTTTTTTTTCTTTGTTTTTTATGTGTGGAGCTTTGTTTTGTTTTTGGTGTTTTTGCCTTGACAGTCGCTGTGAGTTGATGAGTTAAGACTATAACACTGTGCCACTCCAGAACTACACAAGATGAACAGTTTTTAAAAACCTTGTATGTAGCATTAGCATCAGATAGCAAAAAAGCTATTTAGCATAAAAGTTCAATTAGTTTTAGATTATTTAGATTACTTTTGAGCCATGTAATCTCTAAATTAGTGGAAATAGTCCACAATAACAACTTTTTATTGTTTGCTAATAAACATGATCTGGCTTAATAAAATTAGCAAGATATCTAATACCCAGATCTTGCTAACTGCTAAATGGTTGCTAACTGCTTTAGCAGACAAACAAATCAAATTAGCTCCAATTTGTTTTTGCTTATTGTAATGTCCATTTCTGAAATTCACAATAACATTTTTTAAAAATAGTGAATGGCAATTTATTGTAAATTTGTGATCTTTTCAGCTCTTTTAAACCCATGTCACTCACAGTAAAAAGACTTGATTAGATAGGACTTGATTAGATAGGCATTATCTGTCTTTAAGATTGACTTTTGAGTTCTTCTCTTTAATCAGATTCTGTCACATGGAAATGATCTCCATTCAAAAGCAGTTTGATATAAAAAACAAATGTTAGAAACTTAATAGTCACAATCCGTCTTCCTGCTTATTCCACTGCATTGCGTAAAAATGCAATTTAGAAATAGTTTGTAACAGCGGTCAACTTAACGACCAAATTAAATACAGTAGTGACTAAAACCCTCCACACAGAAGCTGAGAGGTGTGAAAATTGTTGACTGTTAATGTGTGTGACCGCCGAAGACCTCACTTCTTCAGCCCTGCTGAGCGAAGTAAATACGTTTGACACTGGCAGGCCCAGGATCTCGTAAATTGCCCAGTGTTCCCTGTTGTCCCAAGATGGCCGAACCCGTTCTGTACTGAGCTGCAGCTGCAGGTAGTAATTACTGATTAGGCTGTGGAAAGTGGGGACAAATGCACTGTATAATCATAGAGCCCGTCGACAGTGGGAGCCCTTCACAATGGCTTGTAATTAACAAGATAATTGGTGAGAGATGGCAAAGATTCCTTGTTCTTCCTTATTTGCATGTCATTTTGCGCAGAGTTCTTTATGACTTCTTTTTTCATCTGTGAAGGGTGAGTCGCTAATGATACTGTGTCCTACTGCGTGACTCGCTCGCGTTGCGGATTCAAACTGGGTGCGTGCAGCCAAAGAGGGAAGTAAAACAGCATGTGTGGTGTGCACCTGTACACTCGCGAGATCCGATATTTGTTTTTGTGAAGTCATTTTCTGCACAAGTGCTATTTACACAGCCTCTCATCATATTTATATGCAACGCATGATCATGCAGCAAGCCTTTTAAGCCTTACTTTATCCTCGAAGAAAGCCCTTTAAGGCTGTTTCAACATCAGAGTTCCTTCTTTTAGCCCCTGAGGACGCCTTTCCATATGCATTCATTAGTGTTATTCTTACAATAACTCCAGTAATGAGTGCTCAGGCGGCTTCCTTTTCGAATACCGTTCACTACATCACACACTCAGATAGGAAGATGTTTATCACTCCTTTTCCAATTATATTTCTCCAGATTAAGGTGTCGCCGTGGCACTTGTTTCCTTGACAACACTGTCGTTATTTCACCCTTCCAAGTACCGTAAATCTGAGCGGATATGAAAACTCTTGTGCTTCCCCCCCCCCCCCCCCCAGCACCCCAGTTAGCCACACTAGCGCTGTCTGTTCGACCTCTCAAGCCCACCCCATGGGGTTCTTTTATGAGTGACTTAGATGGGCAGGGTGCTCGATGCTTGATTTTCCTCTTACTCACTCTTCCTCTTATTGTGAGCTTGAAGGGGCTCCCTGTTGAATTTCATATGGGGCACTGGCTGTTAATATGTTGGATTAAAACAATCGTAGATGCCAGGAACAAACACAATGTTTATTGGATTTTGTCTCATTGAAATTGGAAGAGAAAGAGGAGGAGGGGGTAGAATCCACCTCAGTAAATTGATGAAGCATGAAGGGTGTTAATAATGTATAAGGTTTTTAAAAAAATCAATCACGAAAATGTGCACAGTTGGAAGTGGGAGGGGGGCAGAATGGCACAGAACAGAGTGTATTTGACAGGTGACATGATTCCTTTTCGTGTAATTGATTTGCTTTGCCATTTGTTTCCCCATTTTTTCATCTTTTGTGGAACATGGGAGGCAGCGAGTGTGATAGATGAACCTGGGAGAGTTCATTTTTCCCCCCTGCACACCGCCGTGTAGCCTCCAGTGCATCGAACAGTGGTGCTCTGCTGTGCAGGTTATGGCAGCGTAGTAATGTTTGCCACTTACTATAACATGTCTATAAATCTATGTGGATTTCCACTTTGCATGCTTTTTTCTTCCCCAAAAGATGATGCAGGTATGGAAATAGAAAATGGTCTTACGAGTTTGACTGTATTCATTTATGTCAGCTTTTATTGTCAACACTGAGGAAAGTTACTTAAAGAGAAACTTGTTACATTGTAGTTATTGTCTTTTAGACTGCAGCGTTACCTTATGAGAAAGTAACACAGCAGAACACTTTAGTGCTACAATACCGTAAATTCGCTTTTCAATTCCTGGTGTAAATTTTTGCCTAGAGAGAAGCCGACTGTATATCTGCCTTTGCTCACTGCACGGTGAGGTGGTATTAGTGGCAAATGTTAAATTTTTAATATGTACGGGGTCTTGTTCACAAGTGACGGGAGAAGGGAGCGGGAGATCGACAGATGGATTGGTGCTGTACCGATCTGTTGTGATGAAGAGACAGCTAAGTATAAAAGCGAAGCTCTCAATTTACCGGTCGATCTACGCCCCTACCCTCACATATGGTCACGAGCTGTGGGTAGTGACAGAAAGCACGAGGTTGCGGATACAAACGGCGGAAATGGGCTTCCTCCGAAGGGTGGCTGGCCTCTCACTTAGAGATAGGATGAGATGTTCGGCCATCCAGGAGGGGCTCAGAGTAGAGCCGCTGCTTCTCCACATCGAAAGGAGCCCTGAGATGGTCAACTTAGGCACGCTGCTCAGGCCGTGAACAGAGTTATTTTAAAACCCTCTGGAGTCAACAAATCAGATAAAAGTTGATGTAAAGGGAGGTGGAAGGGAGCTAAAATGAACTGTGAGTCCAAACCTGATGTAGTAAAGTCCAAGAACAGTACAGCATTTAAAAAAAACTGAGCAGGGATTGCATTGGGTAATCTGAAAAATGTAACTGATAAGATGTTATGATACTTGCTAGTGGAGCAAATAAGTATTATAGCATGTCAAAAAAGAGTGCTAATAACTGTTTTCCTGCTTTTCTTAATGTTTTTCATGCTTTTCCTGATGTTAACCTGGCTCAGGTAAGACTTTTTTATCATTCCGTACATGCTCTACACATTTTATTATGCTTTTTATCGCATCTCGTGCTTGTTACTGACCTTCCACTGAAATGCCCAGACACCTGACTCATAACCTCTGCCTCATGTTGTCTCACAACACCTGCATGCTCGTGCATTTGTCAGCTCTTTAGAGTGATGAACCCATAAAGTATCCATGTATCCGTCCGAGAGACGTGTATAATGCTTCAGTTAGCATGCGCTTTCTGACTCGAGCATCATCCTCAAGGTTGGTCTCACTTGACGTTGAACCATCGTCTCAGTCACCGGCACTTATTACCGCATGCCTCTTCTCTCACCTCACTTTCTGAGAAAAAAGTTTGTGCCGAGTGTAGCGGCTGCAGCTGCGGCGCGCACACCCGGAGCTTTAAACAGAGCGAGCACTTTGACAATTAAGGCTGAAATAGCACAATGGCAATTGCTCACACCCATTGTAATTCTGTTTCGTCAAACTGCACGCCTTTAGGTGAGAGCCTTGCTGTCTTTGATTTCTCACTTTCAGTCAATGTTTTTTTTCTTCCTCTCTTCCTTTCGTCTGCTTTATTTTCCTCCAGAATACTCATTCAATTTTTACTGCGGTATGAGACTGTGAACAGCTTGCAGGGCGGGAGCGCAGTAATTACCACGGTTATGTCAGGCGAAGCTGAGGAACGTAGCCTGGGGAGGAGAAAGGCCACTGTGCAGTGATGGCCCCCCGAAATTAATGGAGAATTGGAAATGAATCAATAGCTAATGAAAATGTGTGTTCACTCTATTACTGCTTTTATGACGGCTGCAGCCTCGGGCAGGGCGCTTTGTCACCCGACTACACAGAGAGTGGTGGCACCCGTGTGTGTCTCTCATCATATTCGTCTCTCTTTTCTCATTTCTCTGTGATGCTTTTGCATCTTTGAACCTCTTCTCTTGTGCTTCTTGCTTTCGGTCCCCGTGTTCTTTTTTGGCCTCAAATTAATGGAGGTATGAAAAAGCTTCGTTTAAAATGCGGAAGAAAGACACGGTTGCTTGGTGGATGTCAAATGTTAAAGATGTTTGGTTCTTGTCTCTGAACTCCATAGTATTCTTCTGTAATAACCGACTGTTAGCCAAACCTCGCTGTTAATGGTGACAGCCATGATTATTAGTTCATGAATCTGTGTTGACACATGTGATGCAGGCTTCACTGTCAACTGTTATCACCAAGATTTCTTCTTCTTCCAAAATGGCCCTTAAAGGACTGTCATTCAATACATAAATCTTACAAAAATAATACAAGTTGACTGAAAAAAGGTATTGGTCACGTTTTTGGGGCCTTAACACTTGATGTAACAGATGTAACCGTATGCCATAACCTTCCACATCAGTCATTGTAGAGGTGCATCGACCCAACGTGTAGTTACATTTCTCACGTCAGGTTACGTGGAAGTTACAGCGTAGAATTCCATCTGAAGCATAATTTGAAGGCTACCTTAAGTAAAAGATAGTCTTCATTAGGAGCTGCTGGGGTTGGGGTGGCATGAAGACATCCGATAGCTACACGGTGACTGGAGTTTCAAATCTCATCTCTGACCACTTAGATATTAAACAACCTATAAAGGTTGGGAAACGATCATGGTAAATACAAGTTAAACACATGTAAGAAAGCTCGATTCTTTAGATTTCTAAATAGATCCGCTCCTCTTATAGGTGATGCCACCAGTGCAGATGTTGCACAGTTACTCGCATAGATGTTAGAGGTCGCTTCACTTGGTAAAGTTTTTATATACTGGAGTAACACCTTGGATTAATGATCCATCTGGCTTAAGACTGAAGCTAAGGGCAAAGCGTCCTAGGCTGAAAGCTCATGATTAGTGTAGTAATGACCCAAGACGCAATGAGCTTGGAGACGGTGGATGGGCAAAAGTTTGCCAATCTTGTGTCAAAGTTCAGCTCGTTTTCCTATTAAATATCAATCACTATTATTAGTTTCACATTAAATTTAGTCTCTTTGTGTTACTGCTTATGACCTCATCTCTGTACTGAAATGAATGTGGGTGTGGAGAGAAGCTGCATGGAGCCATTGTCATCTCAGAATGAGAGAAAAAGTACAAAAGAGCCTCTCTGATCTTATGGCTTCTTCCCATTTTAGCTGCTTAGCATATATTTGTTCACTTCTGTTGTTTCTTGTTGGTGAAATAGAGCATCTCCTACTGCTGTAATATGTGTTCCTTCTCTTCTTGCTAGAAGTGGGACATAAACACAGCACAGGTGAGCGAGGGAGCCCTGTTTGGGTCACACGGGACATCTTATAGTGGGTGGATAGCACCACCTTAACAACCACATATTAACATTGGTACATTAAATGTTACAGGAAAAACAATTTATAGGCAGAAGGAAATGTGACTTTAGTTGCCATGTTAGCTTACTTGAATATAATGAAAGATGGGAAAGGTTGCTGAAGGAGACTTTTTCTAATGTAACCTACAGCAGCACTGTGTAACGTTGCTAACTAATGATATACAATCATAGTGCTGCTGTTGGTGTGGCTTTTAGACATGCTGTAGCGAGGATTTAATCTCATGCTGGGATAAAAGTAGCAAATAGACAATACTATTATCCTTTTGACATTTGAGCTGTTTTTAAGGTATCATCAGAGGGGAAAAAAAGAAAAACATGACATGTCTGACTTCATTGGCCAATGAGACTGTCGAGGAAGAAAAAGAGAGACGTGAGGAGAGGAGGGGAACCTTTTATGTCACTTATCCAGGTTGTACAGGGACACAGAGCTCAGTGCACATTAGTTGACTGCTCCCCCAGGATTCACAGATCATTTCTCTTCCCTGACATGGTACATGCAGCACTGCCAAGGGGTGCCTGACAGTGCGTGACATTGTGTGTGTGTATGTGTGTGTCTGCGTGTTGCACCGGGGCCCAAACCTCCACCCATCAGCACCTCCTGCAGACTGCAAACCCTCAGGGCCCCCCGCCATTCAAGTTGACTGCCTCTCTTTGTTAACAGGCTGTATGATACTGCAGATAAACACAAACTACATCTCCACAAGGTTGCCTTGGACACCATCAACTGAATCAGCTTCAGGACCTTATCTTATTATCCCACAGCGATGTCGATTGTACGTCAGTACAGAACAACAACGACTCGTTGTTTTATGTTCGGCCAGACAATTAAATCCCAGTGAAAGGCAGTTCACTTTCCCAACACTGTTTGCTGTTTATTCAAATTCATTTAAAAGTAATCAATCTATTAAATAACTAGAAATCCATCCCTGTTTGCTTCAGTACCTTTCAGCTTTCTGGTGCTGCTGCTTCCTGCTGGAAATCTCATTCTTCAAAGTAGTCAATCTGTCAACCGCGCGCTGTTGTTTCATTACAAGCTTTGAGTGTTTTCCCCTCGTTGTCGAACCTAAACAGTAATAAACAGCTGTTTTTGTGCCGTGTTATCTGTGATTGATAGAATACAGTAGTGAGTCATGAAAGCCCGTACGTGCGAGTTTCGCAAAGAGCGCCAGTCTTGTTGGTGTTTTCTTTTTTTTTTTTTTTTTTTTTTTACAACTTTATTTATAGTTTTCCAACAAAACAGTCCAGAATTTCTTACAAAAGTTGCGAACCCTACCCCCCACCCCCATCCAGGTGGCATCCCCACAACCAGGAAGCACAATACACACAACACAAAAAAAAAAAAAAAAAAAAAAAAAGGGGAGAAACACTCAAACCAATCTGTGACAGTCATTATAGCACCAACAGCCGGACCCCGGCACATGAGAGAAGAAACAAAGAAGAAAAAGGGAATAAAGAAATCCCAACAGTCAAAGTACGGGCATTGAGGAGACTATGGACAGCAGTCTGAGAAGAGAGCAAGAGCATAAATTACCAACAAGTAAAGAACAATAAATCAGGCAAAAGACAGACTCTTGACATGAGTTATGAACCGTGACCAGGTTTTGTCATATTTACTCTCCAAGCCGCGCACGGTATACCTAATTTTTTCCAGAGCTAATCCCAACATCACCTCTCTAATCCAATGGACGTAGGAAGGAGGGTTCGACGCCTTCCAGCTCAGCAGTATCAGACGGCGGGCATGCAACGAGGCAAAGGCTATTGCGTTTTTGTGGAGGGGAGAGAGTCTCAGCTCTTCCCGAGGTACACCGAAGATAGCTATCAAAGAGTCAGGCCGCAGTGTTTCACCCGATATAGCTGACAGTGATTGAAAAATTGATGTCCAGAAACCATACAGGGAGGGACATGACCAAAACATGTGCCCCAAAGAAACAGGAGAGTAATCACATCTAGGACAATTCGGTGCAACATCAGGGTACAGTTTAGACAGTCTGTCATTAGAATAGTGGAGCCTGTGGACGACCTTAAACTGAATCAGGCCATGTCTAATACAGAGAGAAGACGTATGTATACGCTGTATGGCTTTCTTCCAGATGTCTTCTGACATGAGTTCTCCAACCTCCCCTTCCCACGCCGCCTTAGGTTTGTCCCATGTATGAGGGCAGCTTTCAAGAATCAATGCATAAATCTTCGATATTGCTCTTTTAGTGGGCTGACTCACATTAAGAACTAGATACAGTAGGTCCTTAGAGGGCAGAGACGGGTACCCTGGGAGAAATTTAGAAGCAAAACTCCGAGCCTGAAGGTATCTGAAGTAGTGAGACTTTGGTAAGTTATGGTCTTCACACAAATATTTAAATGAGACAAAGCCATCCTCAGTGAAGAGATCTTGAAAGAAAACCAGACCGTTTCTGTGCCAGACTGCAAATGAATGATCTATTTGAGATGGTGTAAAAAGATGGTTGAACATTATCGGAGAAAAGCTACAAGTATTTGTCAAGTTAAAATGTTTCCTGAATTGACCCCAGATCTTAATTGAATTTTGAACCACCAAACTGGAGTTCAGCCCAGATGCTTTGACAGTCAGTGGGAGAGGGGCAGTTAAGATCGAAATCGGAGAGATTGGGAGTGTAGCTCTCAGTTCCATATCTGCCCAGACTGGACCCTCCCCATCCGCAAACATGGTTATCCAATATGTCAGCTTGACAATGTTAGCAGCCCAATAATAGAATAAGAAATTAGGTAAGCCCAAACCACCATCAGCTTTAGCTCTCTCCAGGCTTGCTCTCCTTATGCGTGCAGGTTTTTTGTTCCATATGAACAAAGAGACAAAGCGATCCAGCTGGGCAAAATAGGATTTGGGGAGAAAGATGGGGATCATTTGGAATAGATAAAGAAACCTGGGCATTACAGTCATCTTCACCACATTTATCCGTCCTGCCAGCGAAAGTGGAAGTTTTGACCACCTACCCAGATCAGATTTAGTACTGTCCAGAATAGACCTGTAGTTATACTGGAAAATAGTCTTAATCGAGCCAGCTATTTCCAGTCCCAAATATGTGAATTTGTCATTTTCAATTTTAAAAGGCAAATCGTCATAAGTGGTCTGTTTTGCCAGATTGTTCAATGGAAACAGTAAAGATTTTGATAAATTAACCTTATACCCCGATATGTTGCTGAACTCCCGCAGCCAGCGGAAAAGGTGGGGCATACTCCCAATTGGGTCTGATATCTGCAAAAGGAGATCATCAGCATAAAGCAGAGTTTTATGAGTTACCTCACCCCTGGATATACCTTTAATCCTCTCATCAGATCTGATAGCAATTGCCAGCGGTTCGATCGCAATGTCAAACAGGAAGGGTGACAGGCAACAGCCCTGCCTCGTCCCCCTGTAGAGCGAAAAATATTCCGAAATCAGACCATTTGTCCTGACTGCAGCCATAGGCGTTGAATATAGGACTTTAATCCATCTACAAAAAGTAGGTCCCATGCCGAATTTCTCCAGAACTGTAAAAAGGTAGGACCATTCGATTCTATCAAACGCCTTTTCAGCGTCAAGGCTCAGAATAACTTCCGGTTGTATTGTCGAATGGGGGGAGAATACCACATTAAACAGTCGTCTCACATTAAAAAATGACTGCCGTCCGGGAATGAAGCCCGTTTGGTCCTCATTAATAATGGTGGAAATAATAGGGTCCAACCGTAGTGCAAGAGTTTTGGTTAAAATCTTATAGTCACAGCACAAAAGACTTATTGGCCTGTATGAGCTACACTGTACAGGATCTTTATCTTTCTTTAGTAAGACTGAGATCGTGGCCTGGGTAAGCGTCTGCGGCAGATTGCCAGTAGCAAAAGATTCAGCATAAACTGATTCTAAAATAGGTGTGAGCTTCGAAGAGAATTCCTTGTAAAACTCCATGGGGAAACCGTCCGGACCTGGCGACCTTCCAGTCTGAGATAATTTAATAGCGTTCGTTATCTCTTCAATCGACAACGGCTGTTCCAAAGGCGACTGAGCGTCCGGAGAGAGCTTGGGAAGATCCAGCGAGTCAAGAAACGAGTAGATCTCGGATGAATTACTGCCCACCTCTGATTGATATAGGGTAGAGTAGAAATATTTGAACTGGTCATTAATGACTCGGGGGTCGTGAGATATCGAATCAGCACCTATTTCAATTCCCGAAATCACGCGCTCGGCTGACCGCTGTTTGAGCTGAAGTGCAAGGAGCCTCCCCGCTTTATCTCCATGCTCATAATATACCTGCCTGGATTTAAAAATATTTCTTTCGGCTCTCCATGTCATAAGCGTGTCAAATTCAGTTTGCAACAGTAATTTCTCCTTAAAAAGATCTGGCGTAGGTGAAAGAGCGTAACGCCTATCCATATCCGCAATCTTGTCAGCCAGTTCTTTAAGTTGTTTAGAGCGCTCCTTGTCTCTGTGTGCCACATAAGAAATAACTTGGCCCCTAATATAGGCTTTCATAGACTCCCACAAGACTCCCCTCGACACATCCTGAGTGTCATTAATTTCTAGAAAGAAGTCAATCTGATTGCTGAGAAACGTTTTAAAGCGTTCACATAAAAGTAATAGGGGGTCTAGCCGCCACGTTCGTTGGGGCGCTACATTACCTGGAAAAACCAGACCCATCTGCACAGGGCTATGATCTGACAACACTATACTGTGGTATTTGGTGCTGGAAATTAAGGGAAGTAGCTGGTTATCGACAATGAAGTAATCAATCCTGGAGTAACTATGATGTACAGGGGAAAAAAAGGAAAATTGCTTCATAGATGGGTTTGTTGCACGCCAAGGGTCTGATAAGCCGTAAGAACGAAGTAGGGAATTAATAGCCACTGCTGCTGACGAGAGGGTGTTGCTCGACCTCACGCTTGATCGGTCCAGCTGGGGAGAAAGGACACAATTAAAGTCTCCACCTAGAATTAGTTTATAGGAGACAAGGTCTGGGAGAGTCGAAAAAAAATTAAGAAAGAACTGTGCGTTGTCCCAGTTAGGTCCATAAATATTAGCCAGTATTAGTGGTGTGTTAAACAGCTTGCCCACTACAACAACATATCTGCCATTAGGATCGGATATCACTTCAGTGTTCAAATGGAACCCCCTTCCTAATTAAGATTGCTGTTCCCCTGGCTTTGTAGTTAAAACGTGAATGATATATTTGTCCAATCCACTTACAACCTAATCTTTTTTGGGAGTTAGTATTTAAGTGTGTCTCCTGTTGTTGGTGTTTTCTGAGGCAAAAATAATCTTATTCACAGGAGATGATTGCAATAAATGTAGACTCACTCTGTGTTATTTGCTTATGGTGCATGAATTCATTTCAAATGTGTTATGGGCAAATTAAGAAAGGCTTAATTATTAGCTAATATTGTGGCCCTGTCTTGTAGGAGTTCTTTTACAATGTTCACTTTCCTGAATTTAGTGTTGTTCAAACATAGGGACACATGGGAATGGAGGGGAGTTTAGAGGGGATTCCAGCTTAAGAATAATCGGGAATAATGCTAGAAGGACCATTTTTCTTAGCAATAAATTCCACAGTTATCCTTGTGATTTCTCTTTTCTATTTGTTTATTTTAAATAAGAGTGCAGGATTTCAAAGGCTGTAGTCAGCTGTCACTGGACTTGTTCGTGTAAAAGCATAAATATATTGAAGCATGGCAATTCTGACGTTCGCACTCAAAGCTGAAAGCGTTAAATATGAAGGTTGACAGAATCATAAATGCAAATAGCTTTTTGCAAACTTTAGGCTCTTCTTTGTTTGCTTGAACAAATGCAGCTATATGGACGGCTTCTCTGAATTGGTGTCAGTCAGTGTTGTGTGAGTAAGCATAAATGTTCAACATGACAGACCAAAGAATTTCAAACTAGCTGAGAACGCCCACATTCTGGACTCTATCAGTTGTGAGTTAGTGCAGATGTGATTTGGCCCTACAGAGCTATGGTACAAAACTCTAACATTTACGGGGTAAACATTTCTTTTTTTCTTCATTATGTTTTTGACATTATCTTTCTTTCTTTTCTTTTTACTGGATTTTGATTGTTATAAAATACCTTTTTTTAGCTTCATCACAGCACCACACCATGATGCAGTGTTTGTCATTTTCATTTCGTGCATCATACAAACAGCAGGAGAGAATTTCTAGCAACAGTCACCGTCGACCACTAGCTCCTAGTTGTCATCATTGGAGTTATTATTGCCCTTTATTCTCAACTAGCCAGTCACAATACATTAGGAGAATTCTAGGACTTTGTTTTCATTTAACTCTGAAATAATGTTTTTTCCAAAAGCAGGTACAAATAATGATTTATTTCACATGTAAATGCTAGAGCCTGGCTGGTATAAGATTTTTTAGACCGATTCTGATATTTGGTGAAAATATAAAATCTAATATTTCAAATTACCAAATTAAGATGTAGTTGTGTTTGCTGTGCTACTTCTTTGTTTGAAAAATGGTCTAATCAGCGATTCTGTTGTCTCCCTCGGTGTTCACTTTGTTGGGGCTGTTAGAAATCACTGAAGGACAATTAAGCTGAACCCAGAATATGAATGACTGAACAAACCCAAATGGAGAGCTTGTCTAAATACAACTTCTATTTAATGGACCTATGAGAACCTCTACTATAAAGCATTGTAAAACACTACTCCAGAGTAAACAGCCCACTCTTACCTACCTTGTGGGGCGATCGTGGCTCAAGAGTTAGGAGTTCGCCTTGTAATCGGAAGGTTGCCGGTTCGAGCCCCGGCTTGGACAGTCTCGGTCGTTGTGTCCTTGGGCAAGACACTTCACCCGTTGCCTACTGGTGGTGGTCAGAGGGCCCGGTGGCGCCAGTGTCCGGCAGCCTCGCCTCTGTCAGTGCGCCCCAGGGTGGCTGTGGCTACAATGTAGCTTGCCATCCCCAGTGTGTGTGTGAATGGGTGGATGACTGGATATGTAAAGCGCTTTGGGGTCCTTAGGGACTAGTAAAAGCGCTATATAAATACAGGCCATTTACCATTTACCAGTATTCCCTTTTCGGTGTTTTGTACTTGGTGTGGCGTAAGGGAAAGTTTGCTCCATTAGTATTCTGGCCAGCCTGCCAGACCAGAGGAGTCAAAGCACCTCTGGGGTCAAGAGTCCCTCGAGTGATGAAATTAACCATTCGCTAATGTTCCTAGAGAGAGAGACAGACAGACAGAGAGAGAGAGAGGGGGAAGGAGTTAGCTTGCCTTATCATGCCACAGAAACCTGCAATCATCCTTAGAGGCAGATCAGTGAGCGGACCGGTGAGCCTGTGAATATCCTTCAGTGCCTGTGCAGGTGGCCTCCCATACCAAGTACAGCACATTAATCCAGTCAGTTAACAAATAAGCAGCCTGGCTAATAGAGGCCTGCCAGAAGCATTTGTTTCCACCATCATGGTGTGTGTTGGGGGGGCGGGGGCTTGTTTAATTTTCTCCTGCTTTGGAGAGAGAAGCAGAAGGGGAAGAGGGAGAGATGGTGGGGATTAAATGAGGTATAGGATGGCAGGGATTGAGGGGAAGGAGTGAGGTAGCTGAAAAAGTGCCCAGCTTGGCAAGCGTGCCGGTAGGTTTAGTATCGTCAGCAGTATCGCTCAGCCTGCTGGCTTGTTGTCAGTCAAAAGTGATGTTAAGAGACCTGCAAATAATGCGTTTAAAAAGAGCTCACAAGAATTCTCAGCAGTAACTCGCTATTTGTACTCCAGATATTACAAACGGTCCCATGGCGTGTGGATTTTGCACGCACGCATTCACGTGTTCAAACAAAGTGAAACTACTCTGAAGTATTCACAACCTTTAGCCTTCACGAGTCAGAACTCAGTCAATGCCGAGCACACAGACACGAAATGTACAAACATCCACAAATCATCTCAGAAATCTAAGGGGGAAAATACTCTGCACGACTTGTTTGAGAATCCCTGCATTTTCAAGTTTTCTTAAAGCGTTGCTTGCAGATGCGTCCTTGGATACTCTGCAGGTAGAACGCCGATAGATGATTCAACAATAGGGTCAGCTTTTTAAAAATTTAAACAAATACAGGCTTAGGTGAAGCCGTAACTGTAGCTAATATAACAGTCGCTTTTTGATCCACCATTAGGTTTATGGCTTCCTGTACTCTACTGGTTCTCAACAGCAACCAAAAACATAGGTAACATATGTGGACGTCATGATAACTAACTAAAATACTTTGTGTCTTGCTACACTTTAATATAAAGAGTCAGAAAAGGGATGAGCAGTTCTTTCACTGTTAAATACAAAGATCTGAAAAGGTAAGTGATCGTGTCAGTATTATTACCAGGTTGGGGGCTATAAAATTACCCACACGCAATGAGACCACAATCACATATCTGTGCATAAATGTTAATACTGACTACTAGACTCGATTGTACCTGCTCTATAAAGCTGCTCAGCTTCGTGAGTGATTGGTGATTTATTTGTGGACGTCTCCAGCATTGCACTGTTTCCTCCCCTGAGGATTGTCCCTCTACTTCCTCCTAGTCCAGGGGCAGCTGTGCTCCCTAATGGGCCCGCTGACATGCGTGCCGCTGTAATGATCACCTCCAGGAAGTCCTCTCTTGCTTTGTCTCAATGACTGAATCAATAACAGGCCCGCCGTTGCCGCCCAGGTGACCATTTTCATCAGAAATTTCCGTCTCTGTTTTGGATGAAAGGCTCCAACTGGCTGCTAAGGGCCTCTTCTCTGTTCCTCTGGTTTCTCTCTGCCTTCCTCCCCAACAAATCGTCAGAACCGGCGGCGGCTTCCTTGAAGTCGTTTTTTTTCCGAGCGTTTCATTTGAAGTATGCAAAGAGACCAGCATCTGTCTGAATGAGCAGCTAAACGTCAGATTGAATAGAACCAAGCGCACTGCAGCAAAGGCTCATATTACTATTCATGCCTGGGGGTATCTTCTGCTTCTGATGGTGCAATATTGCTCTTCTAATCGCTTTAGCTCAATAGTTAAATTGTTTTAATTCATTTTACAGCTTTCTAAAGGCAATTCAAGCTAATTTGCTTAAACTACTATGTTCGATTACTGTAAACCTCCTCGGCAAAGACAAACTGTGAGTGCATTGTAACACTTAGTTTCCAGTGCACAGTAGGCACTTTCTTTGTTTTTGAGTTGTATTCCCATAATCCTTTTCGGAAATGTCGGCCCAAGCTATTTGAGCAATTAGTTGTGAGTTGGTCATTGATTAGTAATTTCTTTCGGGGCCAAAGCGGGCTGGTTAGCAGGGCTCTCGTAAATCCCCTTGTCTTCATCAAGCCTTATTTCCAACTAATGAGGTCTATTAGATTACAACTCTACCTCACACGTTTAACAAAAGATTAAATTGGCAGGCCTCTACAGGGAATATGTTTTTATAGTACTCCCATAATGAGTGAAAGTTAAGGAAATGGGAAGCGCTAAGCAGGAATAAGTCATTGGACATGCTGAACTAGGCCGGGAGGGCCCGAGCGCTTAAAGAGGCGCGTAATGCTGTCGGATAGCTCCTAAATGAAAGTGACGTGACGGCGCTAATGAGAAGGCTTCGCATTACGTGTGACTCCTGCCCTGGGGGAAACATTACAGCTGACTTAATGAGAGGAGATATTGTACACAGGCACTTTTGTAGTTGAGCAATGAGACCGCCAGCCTTGCTGCTGAGGTACAAGCCGCCGCAGCGAGCAAGTGGTTTGTTAACGGGCCTGACAGGCTGAGCTACGGGGAGAGCGCTGGATAAATGCTCATTGCTGAGACTGTGGTGCGGGTGCAGGTTGAAAGATCTGAGACCTGAAAACAGTCAGATTCATAAATATCTGTCTTAAGTGACTTGTCTGTGCCCAGAAGAGAACTCAGATCTCATCATAATCAGGGTAAAAGACATTAAGGCAGCCTAAATCTAGGCCCTAACCCAAAGGATGTTGGCTGTTATCGATATTTGGTGATTTAAGAAGTTGATATATTGGCTGATTTTTTACCAAACATTTATCATGTGTATACATGTATTAGACTTTAAGTTAACATGGAAATGCTGTTTAAAAATGATCTTGTTTTATCGTTATAGCCATGGATTATAACCAGGGGTGCACATAAGTGGTCCGCATGTGCGCATTCGCTGTCAAAATAAAAGACGCCCACCAGATAAGAAGTTGCAACGTCTGTTTGCGTCCCAATAAAAGGCAGTGTTTTTGTCCACTAGAGTGGGATTTTCACAGCATATTCTGCACCACATCTCTGTGCGTTCATCATTTGTTTGAACCCAGCTCACCTCCTGCAACCACTTTTCCGAGAATACGTGCTTCTTTTGCGGTTCGGACTCCTTCTGACATTTCTTTGGAGGTGGAGGAACACCAAAGTAATTGCTTAAAGGAGCTTGCTTCTTCGACATCTTTAAGACATCTACTAAACAAATGTCTGTCCTCCTCCAGAAAATTTTATGTACGCAAAAGAGATTGCAACTTCTTATCTGGTGCACGTCTTTTATTTGGACAGCGAATGTGCACCTGCAGACCACTTATGTGCACCCCTGATTATAACTGTTGTTGATAACATTCCAATGATATGGTGCCAACAGGGAAGTTGCAGAGTGCCCCCTTCTTCCATTGCTTCGTTACTTTTTTTAAGGCCCTGCCAATGTGGTGAGGCCTAACCTAAATAGACAGTACTACTCTGTCAAGTGCTTCACATTTCTACCTTGCCCTAGCGTTTCTGGAGAACCCAGCATGCCTACACAACTATTCATTTTTTATTTTTTATTGAACTTTTTATGCAGTTCGTTATTAAATAACAAAGATTTGTGGAATTATTTCCAAAGTATCTTCCCTTTTGTTTACTGCCTAAAACTTTTGCATAGCACGCTTAACCCAGAAAAGAATGAAAGGGCCAGGATAAACTAGAAATCAGTATTGCAAGATATTAGAACTGTTGTCTTTAAGTACTAATTAAGATCACTTTTTAGGAGTGGGTATAAAGCTCAAACATTTTACCTGCATGTTGTACGTCATGCATGCACATAGATGATGTAAATAACATGGCGTGCCCTCTAAAGAGTCTAGTGATTGATTATACAGGGAGTGCAGAATTATTAGGCAAGTGTCACGGCGACGGATGGCCGGTACTGAATAGGACTCAGGTGCAGAAACCCAGAGCGGAGACAGTAGATGATTTAACAGTTTATTACGGTTAAGTGCAAGGGGGAAAAAAAGGGAAACGTGGCAAAGACAGAAAATGACGAGACGTGGAGCCTTGGTGTGGCGTGCCCAGGGGAACGTGGCTAGGGCGAGGGAACGAGGCCTGAGAAGTGGAACGGAGCTGAGTGGGGAACAGTCACACTGAGGGGAGAGGATATAGGAGTTAGGCAGGTAGTGAAGGCAGCTCAGAAGTGGCCAGTATAAGAGCAGCAATTCTTACTTGCAGTTAGGGACCTGGAGTGTTTGAGAGGGGGATGATGAAGATCCAGGGGAGGCTGAGTGGCGTGGAAAGGCTGACCTGAGATCCGGGGCTCCAGATGGAGTGTGATGGCAGGAGGGCAGGCAGGTGAGGCACAGAGGGATTTCCAAAATGATCACTAGGTATCCCGAGTCCGGAGGTGGAGTGAGCCAGGGTGGGTACAGCAACTGTAGCACAAAAGAGTCTTTGTTAGTAAGATAAATCACAGCGAGAATTTGAAACACAAGACCTGTTACCAACATGGGTTGATGACGAACTGGCAGTGAGTGAACATCGATGTGTGGTTTAAATCCCTCTGGCTTGATAGCCTGCAATAGGCTCCAGGTGTGCAGGAGCTGGAGTTGGCCCTGCCCAGGGGCGGATCCCAGGTCAGTTCAGGAGCCTAATGGAAACTCCAGCCACCCACCGTAGACCATGACAGTAAGTTGTATTTTTGAGGAATAATTTTATTATTGAACAACAACCATGTTCTCAATGAACCCAAAAAACTCATTAATATCAAAGCTGAATGTTTGTGGAAGTAGTTTTTAGTTTGTTTTTAGTTTTAGCTATTTTAGGGGGATATCTGTGTGTGCAGGTGACTATTACTGTGCATAATTATTAGGCAACTTAACAAAAACAAATATATACCCATTTCAATTATTTATTTTTACCAGTGACACCAATATAACATCTCCACATTCACAAATATACGTTTCTGACATTCAAAAACAAAACAAAAACAAATCAGCGACCAATATAGCCACCTTTCTTTGCAAGGACACTCAAAAGCCTGCCATCCATGGATTCTGTCAGTGTTTTGATCTGTTCACCATCAACATTGCGTGCAGCAGCAACCACAGCCTCCCAGACACTGTTCAGAGAGGTGTACTGTTTTCCCTCCTTGTAAATCTCACATTTGATGATGGACCACAGGTTCTCAATGGGGTTCAGATCAGGTGAACAAGGAGGCCATGTCATTAGTTTTCTTCTTTTATACCCGTTCTTGCCAGCCACGCTGTGGAGTACTTGGACGCGTGTGATGGAGCATTGTCCTGCATGAAAATCATGTTTTTCTTGAAGGATGCAGACTTCTTCCTGTACCACTGCTTGAAGAAGGTGGCTTCCAGAAACTGGCAGTAGGACTGGGAGTTGAGCTTGACTCCATCCTCAACCCGAAAAGGCCCCACAAGCTCATCTTTGATGATACCAGCCCAAACCAGTACTCCACCTCCACCTTGCTGGCGTCTGAGTCGGACTGGAGCTCTCTGCCCTTTACCAATCCAGCCACGGGCCCATCCATCTGGCCCATCAAGACTCACTCTCATTTCATCAGTCCATAAAACCTTAGAAAAACCAGTCTTGAGATATTTCTTGGCCCAGTCTTGACGTTTCAGCTTGTGTGTCTTGTTCAGTGGTGGTCGTCTTTCAGCCTTTCTTACCTTGGCCATGTCTCTGAGTATTGCACACCTTGTGCTTTTGGGCACTCCAGTGATGTTGCAGCTCTGAAATATGGTCAAACTGGTGGCAAGTGGCATCTTGGCAGCTGCACGCTTGACTTTTCTCAGTTCATGGGCAGTTATTTTGCGCCTTGGTTTTTCCACACGCTTCTTGCGACCCTGTTGACTATTTTGAATGAAACGTTTGATTGTTCGATGATCACGCTTCAGAAGCTTTACAATTTTGAGACTGCTGCATCCCTCTGCAAGATATCTCACTATTTTTGACTTTTCTGAGCCTGTCAAGTCCTTCTTTTGACCCAAAGCAAAGGACGTTGCCTAATAATTATGCACACCTGATATAGGGTGTTGATGTCATTAGACCACACCCCTTCTCATTGCAGAGATGCACATCACCTAATATGCTTAATTGGTAGTAGGCTTTCGAGCCTATACAGCTTGGAGTAAGACAACATGCATGAAGAGGATGATGTGGACAAAATACTAATTTGCCTAATAATTCTGCACTCCCTGTATTGTGTGACGTTTAGTGTCTTTTCATCTCATAAACAGTTTTAAAACTGGATAATATAAGGAAGGGAGCAGAGATCATTTAAGATTGATCACTTCTGTTGTTGATCTGTACATCCAGCAGTAGTTTGGTCAGTAGGTTTGCAGTGCTGTGATGCTCCGTGTTAGAACTGAAGCTAAAGAAAAAAGAAAGTCTGAGCGCTGATACTGAAAACATCCCAATCAGTGAAAAAGAATTAGATTATCATTATTAATTACAGGGCTCTTGTTCAGATTTAATTTATGGGCTGTCATTTTATTTTGTTTACTCAAAACGACATGTAGCTTTTTTAAATTTAATTTCGGGTGGGTTTTTAAAATATACAACAATTTAAAAGTTAATAGCCATAAATGTGGTCACAGTCATCAGCACTCAAGGGGTGATCTGGTAAGGATGAGTGCATAGACACACTCATCCTTATGAGTGGGTCCAGATCTTTGTGCTGTGGTGCTGTACTTGTACTTTCTTTATATACCAGCAGCCACTTCAGCTGCTACAAAACAGATAAAACTCTGTGTTTCTTACACGCTGACTTTATTTAGAGAGCAAATCTCCCTTACTTTAAAAAAGTTAAGTTTCTGCTTGCCATCTAGCCCTGGCGCGATGACTGGGTGCCTTGATATTATTCAGTTACCTCTCCAGATCGCCTCATGCCCCACGGTTGGACAGACTCCAACTCGACTGTCTTAGGCAGTAGCTGGCAACAACACATCTATTTCTGCTCTGGAGATCTGCCGTGACCTAGAGCACCGCTCTAACCAGAACCTACAGCAGGCGAAGAAGTGGTTCATGCGTCGCTACAGAGAAGAACAAGCGCAGCCGTTGCCAACTGCAGTCCCAAGACTGTGGAGGTGAAGTATGTCCGCAAGACAAGATGCTCAATGAAGACGCAGATAAAGAGGAACTACTCATCAATTAAATGCCATGTGTATTATTTTATACTTTATTATAAAAAAACAAAAATACATTCAGTGGCAAATGACAGAGATTTTAAAATCGGCCTGTTGTGCCTTTCCTTCTTGTTAAGCATGTAATGGCTACAGTTTAAGTAATATCAGGCTTCAATCTGCACTAAGCGCCTAGTTTTAGACTGTTTTTTTCTTTTCATGGCCTATTTTGATATCAGCGAAAGGGAACATTTCTCATATGGTCGTCTCAATCAGAAAAAAGTTTACAAGGAGATGAATTAAACCGGCCTTTCTTTCATGAACCACTGGATGTCTTAAAGGTACAGTTAGTAATTTTTTGAGGTTATTTTAAAAAAGGGAAAATCCTTAAAGTTTATTGTACTCATAAATTTATACATTGATTACACACATTAGTGTGTAATTACATCTTCCAACATTTTGATGAGTTCTCATAAACTCAGAATGAATCCATTAAAAAAGGATTGGAGCAGGCGCCGGTTTGTGGAACCTACTATATTCCCCCTCCATATTTGAATACATTGGCCAGGAAGGATGTTTTCCTTTCATTAACTGCATTTTATGTAAATTCTATGGGTAGAGACCGGTGACATACGTAGCACACCAAAAACAGAGAGGAGAACTCTCAGGTGCTTGCGTGCTGTGGAGGGACATTTAAATTCGTGCCTGCACCCTCACGCTCAACATATGAAGGTTCATATCTATGTTTTATCACAGGAGACGGGGTCCCATTCAGGGAAGAAACAAAAACGTTAAGGAAAGACCAGGATCTTAATAAAACGTCACCTTAAGCTTCGTCTCCTGACCTAAAGTTGGGACTCTAACACACTAAAATGTGCATAAACATATTTGTATTACAATAACTACAGGAGGCTAACAGCAGCTAACAACAACAAAAACAGAAGAACTTATCAAAAGAAATAATTAAGTGCTGTAGGTCTAAACTTATTTTTTAAATCTCTTTTGGTTGACTAAAACATGTTTGTCCTATAGCAGCCACTGTAGCTAGAATCATGCACTTGAACTGGGAGCGGTAAAAAAACAGAACTCAGTTGACCACAGTCTGCACTCTACTGTCATGTAGTGGTAAAAGTTTTACGACTGTAACTTTAAAGTCTTGTGAAACCTGAAAAATCTGCTTTTAATGCATAAGATGCATATGGTTTATTTTGAGATGTGAGTCTTGCTCATTTAGCTTGTTTCAGGAATGAAAATGCAGAGGTGAATATGAGCATGTGGTGGGGCGTGGTCCGCGGTGGATGCCGTGCAGGTGCGTCCACCCTCCCTGCACGGCATCCTTAATCCTTAATCCTTAATCATCCTTAAAACACGGGGACTCAGGGGTGGGTGGGTGTCGTGGTGTGATGCAAGTCAATAAAATGGCTCAAAATTATGATCCTTGGACCCGTCGTGTCTCATTCACACCACAGAGCATAAATAGGTCCTCTTTAAATCTCTGTAGGTCTCTTTCCATAAGTGTGAGAATTGCAGTGATGTTCCAGTGAAGCCTTAGCACATGGTTGTTGTATTTAGTATTTTTAGTATTTATTTATTTATTGTCATTGTCAAGAACAATGAAATTGCGTTTGGGGCTTCCATACAACCCAAAAAAAGAAGAAAATAATAAATACCCCTTAAAACCCAAGTGTACATATTTAACCCAGTGTGACTCCAATGCAATAAGACAATCCTTAGCAATAATGTTCGTAGAAATTCAGACAAAGACCTGAGAAACATGACAAAATACAACAATGCAACCCATTCAATATTATTGTACTGTGAGATATGATATCAGATATGATAGTTATCTATTTAAGAAAGAGGGGGGGGGGGGCAGGAGGGGGAAGAGAATAAAGATATGATGCACCAATGCAGACCAGTTCATTGCTATTAAGAAGTTGGATATGGTTATTGTCCGTGAGAGGGGGGCAGAGAGTTCAGGAGCCTCACAGCCTGTGGATACAGGCTGTTGGCCAGTCTGGATGTTCTGGCCTGTATAGACCTGTACCTTCTCCCTGAGGGCAGCAGATGGAAAAGGTGGCGCGCAGGGTGATGTTGGTCCCGCAGGATACTGTGCACCCTCCTCAGACAGCGAGTGGGGAAGATATTACTGATCTCTGGCAGACTTGTTCCAATAATTCTGCCAGCTTCTTTCACCACCCGCTGGAGTGCTTGCTGATCGGCCTTGGTGCAGCTGGGGAACCACACTAGAAATCCATACGTCAGAACGCTGCTGATGGCACAGTTGTAGAAGTTCAACATCAGAGATCTGGGAATGTGTGCGCTCCGCAGTCTCCTCAGGTAGTAGAGGCGCTGTTGGGCCTTCCGTACAACTGAGGTGATATGGTTGCCCCAGGACAGGTCCTCGGTCACAGTTACCCCCAAGAATTTAAAACTGCTCACCCTCTCCACCGCCTCACTGCCAATGAAGAGAGGCAGATGGTTGTTATGACCCCTCTTCCGGAAATCTACAATGATCTCCTTGGTCTTTTTGGTGTTTAAGACCAAGTTATTGTCGTGGCACCATGACTCTAGTTGTTGCACCTCTGTCCTATAGTTTGTCTCATCATTGTTGGATATAAGTCCGAGCACTGTAGTGTCATCTGCAAACTTAACAATGAGATTGGACGCGCAGGAGGAAATACAGTCATGGGTGAAGAGAGTGTATAGCAGAGGGCTCAGAACACACCCCTGAGGGGCACCGGTGTTGACCACAAGGGTGGAAGAGGTGTTCTTACCCACTCTGACACTCTGTCTACGGTTAGTGAGGAAGTCCACAATCCAGTTGCACAGAGAGGAGTTAAGTCCCAGTTGGTGGAGTTTGGGACGGAGTTTGTATGGCCGGATGGTATTAAAAGCCGAGCTGTAGTCTACAAAGAGGAGCCGTGCATAGGTGTTCCTGTGTTCCAAGTGCTTCAGTAATGTGTGCAGCACTGTGGCGATCGCATCCTCGGTTGACCGGTTCTCCCTGTATGCAAACTGGTGAGAGTCCAGGGATGGTGGAAAAGCAGCTCTGATGTGTTTAATGACCAGTCTCTCCAGGCATTTGGCGGGAATGGGGGTGAGTGCCACAGGTCTGAAATCGTTCAGACATGTGACATTTGACTGTTTTGGGATGGGAACGATGGTTGCTGCTTTGAAACAGGATGGTACCAGTGAACAGGACAACGAGGTGTTATATATGCAGTCATGTACAGCGTGTTGACATCCTGCTCACTGAGCTCCGGTCAGGCGTCAGTTGTTGTGTGGGTGAGTGATGCACCTCCTGCGTTTATTGACTGGAAAAGCAGAGACGAGGGGAAAAGAGGGTCACCGAGAGGTGTGTGTGTGGAAGGGGGGTACAATCGTCTGTCCAACTCTCCACAAGACACAAGTCACACCTCATTAGGAGGTAGTGGAAAAGAGAACAGCAGTTATGTCTGCCGTGAAAGCACCGTCTCACACACACATAAACACAGACACGCTCGCACACGGACACTTCTACCCCAATTACCCCTATCTTGTCCCTCGAGCTGACGGACTGAGTTATGCTGACAGGCACCCCTCTAGAAAGTAGGGGGAGAAAGTCAAAAAGAGAGGGAGGGCAGGCAGGACAGGAGAAGGGGAAAAGTGATGGAGGAGTGAAAGCTGGGGGAGTTCAGAAAGGGGAGGAGAACAGAGGCGAGAGAATAGACAGAAGGTGGGGGTGGGGGCGTCACGCGGCATGAGGCAGAATGAAACATGTCTCCCTGTCACCTGCCACACACTGGAAATGGATGGGCCCGCAATCTTGCAATCAGCGACTTATCTCTGCGGCCTGGAGGGGGAAAAAAGGTGGGCAAAAAGAAGAGAAGGAGGCAAGAAAAAAATGGTTGAGAGGAGTTTCTTCTGCTGCAAACTCACAGTAATTTGTTACAATTTCTAAAGACAAATATGACAGGGTGGAATTACTCTGCCACTACGGAGGCAGTCATTTGCAAATGCCATAAAGTGCAGGTATAAATCTCCTACCCGGATCCACTTAATCTCTGACTTCTGGGCTCTTCGGTGGCAGCTGTGTAGTCATGTGTTCACAGCAGAAGCCTTCTCAGTTCTCATATTTTAAAAAGTATTGTACAGTAGTGATGGAAGCGGCTGGTACACTGTGGTGACTAATGCTTTCTGTTGATACTGAAAATAAGTCGAAAGCTTTGGAGGCCACGAAATGATGCCGACAGATCTCCAGCAATCAATGCAAGGACTATTCATGCACCCAGAGGAGGCTCCTAAGAGCATCTTCAGCTCTTAGGAAGAAAGGCAGGAGAAGGTAAGGATAGACAGTTATATTCAAAGAGCAGAGCTGTAATACAGACACACTTCCCATGTCAAAGCTCTTATGTATAACTTCCAAATGATATGACATACTAGTGCGCATGCGCCAACCAGCGTGCAGCCTGTTACAGTCGCTCCTGCTTTTCTCTTAGTTTAGCTCTTTTTTCTTACGTATTCTTTTTTTTTTTTTCTGACTTGTATTTTCCTCCGTTTTCTATCTCTTACTCAATCATGTGGATTGAGAGAGTTTTTGTTCTTCTGGTGGCCGTGGAACTGTTACTTTTATCATGGAACGGGACCGCGGCACATCTCCTACACGCACGGACTGTTTACTCCAGAGATCAGCTGATCGCCCTGATGCCGGCCGGCTCGCTGGCCAGGCCCGCAGAAGTACCAGCTGAAATTTGGAGGAAAACACATCGGGGATGCAGAGGTCAAGGACAGAAGAGAAGAAAAAAGGTGACGGTGAGACAGCGGAGGCTCAAAGCGAGGAGGAGGTTTAAACCGTGTCTGCCGTCTATCGTGATGGGAAATGTGCGATCGTTGGCAATTAAAATCGACGAGCTCTCAGCACTGGTACGGAGTCAGAGGGAATACCGAGAGTGTAGCCTGATGTGTTTCACCGAATCATGGCTGCACCAGGACATTCCCGATGAGAATGCTTCCGTGGAAGGCTTCCACACTGTTCGGGCGGACAGGGACAGCATCGCTAGCGGTAAGCGTAAAGGAGGTGGGCTTGCTGTTTTAGTTAACAACCGGTGGTGTAACCCTGCCAACATAACAATCAAAGAAAGGATTTGTTGCCCGGACACTGAACTGTGTGCTGTTGGACTCAGGCCGTATTATTTACCCAGGGAATTCTCTCACGTCATCTTGGTGGCTGTCTATGTTCCCCCCTCTGCTAACCCCACAGCTGCATGTGACACTATCCACTCTGCCATAGCTCGGCTACAGACTCAGCACCCGAGTGCCTTTATTGTGATCTCGGGTGACTTCAACCATGTATCACTGGACAATACACTACCAACATTCAAACAATATGTGGACTGTCCCACCAGGGGAGAGAAAACTTTAGACTTACTGTATGCTAACGTCAAGGATGCATACAGCTCCTCCTCCCTCCCCCCACTTGGTAGGTCAGATCATAACCTGATTCACCTCACCCCCCGCTATGTGCCAATTGTGAGGAGGGAACCTGTGACCACCAGGACTGTTAGGAGGTGGTCAGAGGAGGCAATAGCGGAACTACAGGGCTGTTTCGAGGTGACCGACTGGGAAACACTCTGTGAGCCTCACGCCGAGGACATCAATGGGCTTACTGAGTGTATCACAGACTACATAACTTTCTGCACCGACTCCATTGTTCCAGCTCAGACTGTTCATTGTTACCCAAATAACAAGCCGTGGGTGACTAAGGACATCAAAGCCCTCCTCAACAACAAGAAAAGGGCTTTCAGAGGGGGCAACAAAGAGGAGGTGAGGAAGATCCAGGTGTTACTAAAGGACAAGATCAGAGAGGCTAAGGAAAATTACAGGAGGAAGCTGGAGTGGAAACTCCAGCAGAACAGCATGAGAGAGGTGTGGAGGGGCATGAAGACCATCACTGGATTCAGGCCAACCAACAGCAGGGGAACTGAGGGAGGTGAGAATAGAGCCGACGAGTTGAATCTGTTTTTCAATAGATTCGACACCACAGTGTCTGCTCCCACCCCCACAACCTCACCTGCAGTCAGCCTGGAATCCAGAGCCACACCACTGTGCCAGCCTCTCTCTTCACATGTTGCCTCCTGTGAGATTCCTGACACCCCTCCCCCACCCATCACCTTCACTCAATACCAGGTTGAGATGCAAATGAGGAGACTTCACTCAGGCAAGTCTGCTGGACCAGACGGAGTGAGTCCCCTTGTCCTCAAGACCTGTGCCCCCCAGCTGTGTGGAGTCTTTCATAAACTGTTTATGCTGAGTCTGAGTCTGCAGAGGGTCCCGGTGATGTGGAAGACATCATGCCTCGTCCCTGTACCAAAGACGCCTCGTCCCAGTGGCCCCCAGGATTACAGGCCCGTGGCACTGACCTCCCACATCATGAAGACCCTGGAAAGGCTCATCCTGGACCAGCTGCGACCCATAGTAAGACCACATCTGGATCCCCTTCAGTTCGCTTATCAGCCTCGTCTCGGAACAGAGGACGCCATCATCTACCTGCTCAATCGTGTCTACACCCATCTGGACCAGCCAGCGAGCACTGTGAGGGTCATGTTTTTTGACTTTTCCAGTGCTTTCAACACCATCAGGCCGACCCTCCTGGGTGATAAGTTAGCAGCAATGCAGGTGGATGCTTCTCTGGTGTCCTGGATTGTTGATTACCTGACAGGAAGACCACAATATGTACGTCTCCCACAGTGTGTGTCTGACAAGGTGATTAGCAACACAGGGGCACCACAGGGGACTGTCCTCTCCCCCTTCCTCTTCACCCTCTACACCACAGACTTCAGCCACTGCACAGAGACCTCAATCTTCAGAAGTTTTCTGATGACTCTGCGGTGGTTGGATGCATCAGCAGGGATGATGAGACAGAGTACCGGGCTGTGGTCGACTCCTTTGTCACGTGGTGTGAGCAGAATCATCTGCAGCTCAACGTGGCAAAGACCAAGGAACTGATCGTGGACTTCAGGAAGACCAGGAAACACTTGACCCCTGTTTCAATCCAGGGGGTCAGTGTTGACATTGTGGAGGACTATAAATACCTTGGAGTACACATTGACAATAAACTGGACTGGGCTAAAAACACCACAGCACTTTACAGAAAGGGCCAGAGTCGTCTCTATTTTTTGAGGCGACTGAGGTCCTTCAGCATCTGCCAGAAAATGCTGAGGATTTTCTATGAGTCTGTTGTGGCCAGTGCGATCCTCTATGCTGTTGCATGCTGGGGGAGCAGGCTGAGGGTCGCAGATGCCAACAGACTTAATAAACTGATCCGTAAGGCCAGCAATGTTGTGGGGATGGAGCTGGACTCCCTCAAGGTGGTGTCGGAGAGGCGGATGCTGTCCAAGATAAAGACAATGTTGGATAACACCTCCCACCCACTCCATGACATGTTGGTCAGTCACAGGAGCTCGTTCAGTGAGAGACTGAGATTACCGAAAAGCACCACTGAACGACACAGGAAATCATTCCTGCCTGTGGCCATCTCCCTGTACAACGCATCCACTTAACACACTGTTTGCTGCTACAGCTACACATGTTTCTTTTCCAAATATTTATTTATAAGTGACTTATGTATGTATGTATGTATGTATATATATGTATATATTGTACTATTCTTAGTTAGCGTATTGTCTGTCTTGTCTTAATGTTGGTTTAAAATGGAGCACTGTAACAAAAAATAATTTCCCCCAGGGATCAATAAAGTATTCTGATTCTGATTCTGATTCTGAATTTTATTTTTATAGCGCCAAATCACAACAGTTACCTCAAGGTACTTGATATTGTAAGGTACCTACAATAATGCAGAGAATATCCCAACCATCAGATGACGCCCTATGAGCAAGCACTTGGCGACAACGGGAAGGAAAAACTCCCTTCTTAACAGTAAGAGACCTCCAGGTGATCCAGGCCCAGGGAGAGGTACTGTGAGGGGAGGGAGAAAGAACAAAATATTCCCTGTGTAAGAGATAAATAATAACAAATGATTAAATGCAGAATGGTGCATAAACACAAGGAGAGTGAAAAGAGGTGAGTGAAAAAGAAACAGTGCATCATGGAAGGCCCCAGCAGCTTAGATCTATCCGGTCTTTAAGTGATAACGTGATGAATCCTGCTTCCAGGTCCAAACTACCCTGCCTTTAATAAGGCTGTTGTGTTTTTAACATGTTTTAATGCTTTGTATCTTGTTCTAGTTAATCTCAAACAGCCCCTAAAAACAGTCAGTGATCACTGTCGGCCTCTCTCGGCTTTTGTTACCGCTACTCATTTTAAAGCTCTGTTTTTAAAACCTTACGATGTAACTACAGCCCAGCCCATGCAGCAGTATATTAATGACTAGCCTTGTATTGTGGATGGATTATCTCAGTTGTTCTCCTGACTGAAGTTTGGTTTGTTTACAGCATCCTGCCATGCGATTGCATTTGTCTCTAACCATCGGGAACCCTCACTTTAACTTTTATTGAGTGGAAAAAAGTTAGCGTTCATCCTCCAGCTTCACTGTTTATATTATGCTAACATAGCTGTGTCGCTAGCGATCACATAGCACATCATTATATACCAGCTAGCCCAACTTCAGTAACCCTATAAACGTCACTGCTGTTTAGTTTTCTGTCTTCATTTATATTGGAAGTGATAAGAAAGCTGTACGTTTTAATTTGTTTCAGAAATCTCTCAGTCAGGACATGCTATATTATATTTAGATGGAAACTAGCGAGCTAACTTCCTGCTAACTTCTAACTCCATTAAACTTCATAAATTCTGTTTTCATGGATGCCTGGATACTAAACTTAATTAATACACCTATAGAGCAAGTAGAACAACAACGCGGATCATTTTATTAGAGATGAAAGAATTTAGACAGTTTGTAACTCTCAGTGATGCCGCAGTGTTTGTTTGCCTTTGGGACCTGCAGCAAAGTTTGGGTCCAGTCACAGCTAATGACGTCAGACTTCAATACCGGATTGCATCATAACTAAGGGAGGATTCAGGGTCACCTGATCCAGCCCTAACTATAAGCTTTATCAAAGTGGAAAGTTTAACCCTAATCCAAACTGGGAACTGGTTCCACAGAAGAGCGGCCTGAAAGCTGAAGGCTCTGCCTCCCATTCTACTTTTAAATGTTCGAGGTCTGAGAGTGAAGTGCTCTTTGATATGTGCTATGAGGTCCTTAAGATAAGATGAGGACTTTAAATTCGTTCTGGACTTAACAGTGAGCCAATGAGGAGAGACGCCGAAATGGGACAAATAGGCTCTCTCTTTGTTGTCCCTGTCTACACTCTCACTGAAGGTAAAGAAGTCTTGAACTTCATTAATCGTGTGATTTTATCAGTGTAAGAGACAGTCTTTCAGTTTTGTTATAAAGTGGCTTGAGTTGGACTTGGGTATGCCATTGTTTAAGAAGTAGAGAAATCCCCACTCAGCACTGATTACAGTTAGTTTTTCTAGCACTCATCATCATCAGCGCTATGGAAAAGACACCTGCATTCATTCGTTTGTCGCTAAGTTTTTCTTCTCTCGCCCGCAGTTAAGCAATTGGCAGCGCTCGTGTTGAAATCGTTAGCCGTCTGCAGTCATGTTGTAGTAAACATCTGACGTGCGGCTAGACAAAATACGAGACTGCAGGTGCGTGCTCCCATTCGAGGCATTAACAACAGCAACGAGAGATGATCACACAGTGCGCATTATTATTAGCGCGCCAGACAGTGAGTAATGAGTCCAGTCACTGCCTTAATTTATGTGTTGCTACTTCGTCTTGTCACCGCTGTTCAGCTCCAAGGATTTTACTTCCACCTCGAGGAAGGCGGGGAGGAGTGAGGCTGAGAGCGAGGCAGGGAGAGTGAGGGGAAAAAAATAACACTGGAAATGTGACTGTAATGCAGCTCGCGAGTGCAAGCGTGGATTTTCTACTTCCTCTCTGACCAAATCCCACCATTTCAGGAGATTAACCTCGGCATGCGATAAATGTTCGACTTCTTCTTCCCCTCCAATTTCCTTGGAGCTAGAAACTCCAGAAGCCAGCACGGCATGTAAGATAAAAAATGATCACCTAATTCACTCAAGCACAAAATACAATTCGGGAGAGAGGAGGAAAAAGCAGGCAGAAGGGAGAAAGACAGGAAAAGGGAGTGTGTCACCAGTGCACTACCTCACATCCACCGCTTAGAATTCACCTCAATCAATTATTATTAAATGAAGCACTTATTCAAACAGACCTGTGCATAGCAAATAGGTTGCAGGACTGTGATTGTCTGTGGAATTTCTTCTTTTTCTCTTATCCTGTGGGATTAATCGTATTGTTCAGCTCTCCCCGCTCCCCATAGTGCACCTCACATGGCAGCTGTGCTCAAATGCTGTTGATTGCTGAAGGTGCCCTCTGCAGATTGCCGCTGCCACCAAGCCATTTAAATAGAGTTGTTAATAAAATGTAGCAATGATTGCCTTTCACGTCCCCCACATTTCTGGTTTGGCAGACGGCTGGTACAGGGCGAACGTAGGATTTGAGCTAACTCTCAAACTGGGCCTAAATGGTAATGATAAACTGAGATTAAAATTCTGTCCTGACTTGCACTCATTTGGTCGAGTTTGTAATTACCAAAAGAAAAACTTTATCGCTGCCTTACATTTTCGGATGTGCTTTAGTCAAGACTACTACTCTTGGATGTTGACCTTCACTGGATGGCTTTGTTCAGAGTTTGACGCTGTAAGCTGCATTTAGGTTGAAAGTCTCTTTGGAAGCCAAGCGCGGACAAACAAGTAGCTACCACAAGGGTGGTGTACATGCATCATTAACCGTAGGCGAGATCTTCTATATGATTATCACCTCCACCAACAGGGATTTGGGTTTTTTAGCATTCTGTGTGTAAACACTACAGCTCGAAACCCTGAGTACAGCTGATTAATAATCCATTACAATTTGGCTTATATCCACCTTCAGGGTCAACTTTTATTTATTGGTTAAAATTTAACAAAAAGCTTTATAATATAGGGACTATGATTCTTATAAGTGTGGTGTGTGTTGTCAACATATAGAAAGCACTGTATAAATATTTACAAGTTAAAGGTTAAAGTGTGACAAGACCATGTTGGCATGGGAAACGTTTTATATGTTACAGTAGCAGGTTATAACCATTTAAATACCACTTTGAGTTTATTTATGCGATATATTTATTGCTGCACAGCGAAATGAATGCTACACATGTACTATATCCACATAAGTAAAATATAATTGTATTCAAAATGACAGAGATCGACAGACAGACAGATTGCTGCTGCGGTCCGTCGTGGTGAAGACAGAGCTGAGCGTAAAAGCAAAGCTCTCAATTTACCGGCCCCTCACCTATGGT
Source organism: Rhamphochromis sp. 'chilingali' (assembly GCF_963969265.1). Classification (NCBI taxonomy): domain Eukaryota; kingdom Metazoa; phylum Chordata; class Actinopteri; order Cichliformes; family Cichlidae; genus Rhamphochromis; species Rhamphochromis sp. 'chilingali'. Next base: position 26,698,681 of record NC_137945.1, on the reverse strand, counting down.
CACGAGCTGTGGGTAGTGACCGAAAGAACGAGATCGCGGATAGAAGCGGCAGAAATGAGCTTCCTCCGAAGGGTGGCTGGTATCTCCCTTAGAGATAGGGTGAGAAGTTCAGCCATTCAGGAGAGTAGAGCCGCTGCTGCTCCACATCGAAAGGAGCCAGTTGAGGTGGTTCGGGCATCTGACAAGGATGCCCCCTGGGCGCCTCCTGGTTTAGGTGTTCTGGGCATGTCCCACCAGGAGGAGGCCCCGGGGGAGACCTAGGACACGCTGGAGAGATTATATCTCTCGGGTGGCCTGGGAACGCCTTGTTGTTCCCCCAGACAAGCTGGAGGAGGTGGTTGGGGAGAGGGAGGTCTGGGCTTCTCTGCTTAGGCTGCTGCCCCATGACCCGGCCCCGGATAAGCGGAAGAAGATGGATAAATGGATTGTGTCTAGTACAATAAAATAAGTTTCTACAGGGCAAATAAAGCCTACACTTGTTTTCAGTGTACTACAAACCTCACAAAGACACAAAGAAAACAAAAAGAATATATAATATTGTTCCCTTAAAAGTAAATGCTGCCCTGAGAGGGAGCTGCCTTGGCGGAGGTTTGCTCTCTGAGTCCTGCTTGTTTATCTTATGAATAAAAAACCTATTTTTAAGCATCTCTTCCATGCTGTAAGTGAACTTTTGCAATAAATGTAAACTTTCTTGTAATATCAGGGTAATCATTACTCAAAGCAGAGTATTTCTGTACAATTGCATTTCCTTAGTGACACATTGCTGTTCTTCAAACGAGTAACATTTAAAAAAAAACCTGACAGTGGTGGTATTTGTGATTTGATTGATCCATTATCTTTGTGGACAGGCATTTTTGAGAAGCATTGATGCAAAGCAGCTACAAAGAAACATGAAAACTGCTGCCAAGAGATTCAAATCAACTGTGTGTAGCTAGAAAAGAAGCCTCAAGGACATTCAAACAACTACGGTCTACAAGCAACATCTTCTCGTTGGGATTCTGGTCACTAATATTTGCTCGATAACAAATCTTTATCCTAACTCGATGATTAGTTGAGCTGGAATATTTGAATATTTTAAATATTTTGGTTTAGCCTGAATGTGCCAGCGTTCTATCGCTGCTGGCAGTCGGCCTCCGAGCTTCATCTCAAACCTCGCCGGGGCAGTTTATTACATCAAGATGTCATCCAAGACATTTTTATCAGCCAAAATTTGCCTCTAATGAGCCATTAAATCTTGGATGTGTTTCTTCACCAACTCTCGCCTTTATTTTAGTGCCGCTCATCGTGTAACTGGCAAAACAAGTTTTATTTACTCCAATCATCCTGAAACCAAACGGCTGTTGTTAATATAGTAAGTAGAGCTCTGTGCATCTACCACAAAACAAAGGAGCTTTCAGATATGAATATGTAAATATTTGTGATTAGCAGAAAATCACTTCATATGGAGGCGAAGAGTGAAGCAATCACATTTTTCTTTCTGGCTTTGCTTGGCCAATATACCTCCTACACAACTGAATAATGCATATGGACAAGTGTTGGACTAATTAATGTCCACCAACCTTCCTCCACCATCAAATAGGCTTCCCCTGACACCACCAGCTAATGAGCCCACTGGTGACGCAGCCACCAGCGCTCTGTTATGGAGGAGGTGAGCAGTAGTGCGTGGGTGGATCATGATGGTGATTAGAACCAGAGGGTCAAGAGGGCTCTTTGACTTGTTATCAATACCCACGAGTTAGGATATCGTGCTACAGCAGTGCTTCGCGTACCCACAGGTTCACACGCAGTGCCAGTGGGCACAAGCGTTTGAGTATTAACAGAGGTGGGAAATCCATAAAGTCTCCATCTTGTTGGCAGAGCTTGTTTGTCTGTCCCTGCAGAGTGTTGAACGGATGCCACGGCTGTGTCCGCCTGCATCCTTGTGATAAAACGAGGGAAAAATTACACAGGCTAGACCAGACACTAACATATTCATTAGTGAGGAATGACTGACTGGGCTGGTTGAAATGTCACTGGGCCAAAAGTCTCCCAGGACTAATGGCACTCTAACGTCTGCATAGAGTTGTAACACCCTGAAGATTTTTGGCTTTCCTCATCAAATGACCGCTAAATTGAAGATTTTCCTACCATTTTCTCGAAGACACCTGTCCCTGTGAAGAACCTTACACTTGTTTCTTTTCTCTGTGAGTGAAGAGCTCTAGTTTATCTCTTCTCCTTCGCTCTCTGTTTCACTGCATGTATATGGGTTGAGAGGTTAACCGAGCAGAGCGGTGCAGAGAACAAACACTCTGAAGATACTATGTAGCGTCGATGCTAACAGCTTTCTTGTTGATAACAGCGTCCTTAAGTAACCTGATGATATATTGGAGAGAAATTCTAAACTTTCATTTCTTCCAGCTTCTACTGTGAGCATTTGCTGCAATTAGTCAAAGAGAAATTAAATAAACAAACACACACTGATGAAAATAAGCATGACTTGGAGCCAAAAATAACAGTCGAGGATCTGCTACCTGTTTTCGGACAGTTTATTTCAAGTGGGAGATTACAGATTCCTGCGAAAGACACCCACACGTCCCACTTGTAATTACCACATAAAGGCTGACCTGAACGATTTCCCAGGTAGCAGCTGGTATTTTTAGTGAATAACATCATGGATTACATTCTAAGAGGACAGCTGTAATTTGTTTAAGAATGTCAACTTAATTCAGTGATGTGAAGAATTTGTGAAGTTAAAGCTGGAGAGAAGCACTGCTGGTCCTCCAGGAGCCCCGGCTACGCGTTGGAAACAGCTTTTGCAAATAGTCCGGGTTATGAAGTGTCAGGAGCCGTGATGAATAACTCTAATGATCACGCGTGTGTTCTGGGTCACGGCAGTGAAAAGCGGTCAGAGTAGAACAGAATGCAACATGGCAACAACTTGTCCTTGCCGACACCACTGCGGAGGGGTAAAAGCCACACAGGCCGTTCGTGTTAATACACCTGACAAAACAGTCCGTCACTGGTGGAACGCTAAAAGCTCTTCTGAGGAAAGCCAGACGGGGGGCTTTTTCTCTCACGCAGGTGACTGCCGGCTGCCGCTGTCGGCTCCAATCACGTTGCCGTCTGCGCCACGCTGTTCCTCAAACGCTCAAACCGAGCAAGGCTTTTCTCTCGCCACCTTTCTCTTCCCCTGTTGTTTTATTCATGGGGCTCAGGGTTCATTTGCCAAGTCCTCTGTTGTAGATTTAAGAAGACAAACAGTGCTGCAAATCCACCAGAACAGTTTTAGACTAAATGACATTTTGCTTTGCCGCCTGGCTAATCGTAAAGAAAACAGTGGCAGATCAGCGCTTAAACCTCGTGTCTTCGGGCAGATATCATGCTCGGTATCATGGAGGAATCCTTTGAAGTGTTTGCTGTCTTCCAGAGGGCCCTCAGAGGAAACGCTTCCCTCTTTCGCACACAAACACAATCAGACACACGTATGCGTGCTTTTACACACAAGCGCTCGCCCTGAGAGTTAGTTAATGGTAGGGAAGGCATTAAACAACACGCTCCTCTGTGTATTACCGGTTGCATTATCAGTGGCGGCGCTGGCGAGGAACCCTTTGGCGCTTTAGGACCGCTGCGCTCGTGTCTCACCAGCAGGATTACCTGGGAGAGCTAATAACGCTTATTAGCCAAGCACAAGTACACAGTGTTCTACATGTGCGTGTGCACGCGCGACCGCAGCAACAGGGGTGGCTGTAAAAGTATATTTGTCAGGTTGGTGCGCACACATGAGCATGGATACAGTAAAAAGATGTGTGTGAAGTACAGGACACATGAACATGTTGTGTAGCTGCAGGCAAGAGGCTATAAAAACATATTAGAAAGGAAGACTCCTGCCAGGAAGAAAGCTAACAATGATGGTGGAGGGGAGGTAGGGGGGAGAACTGTGGGATGGCCTGCTTATCTTTGGGTGAGACTCAACGATCCAGATTTAGAACGAGGTACGGCTCCAAGAAGTGATATTAAAAATTGTTTTTTAGTCATAGACGGCCAATTAGTTGCTACATCTTGAGTCACATCTGAATGGGTGCCATGTGCCTACTCTTAGTTGCATATTTAGCCTTAAAGACAGATCGCGTACCAAAAAAGAAGTCTGAAAATACCCCGCCAAAAGCCTGCCTGTGCCAACATTGTGTGAGTGCTGGAAGGCACTGGCAGCCGCACTTTATGTTGTCATACTTATAAATGAATTCATAAAGAAGCTCACCAGTACGCGCTAAGTTAAATGGGTTTTATTCCTTTTGCTTGTGCCCCACAGTCAGTCCAGGCCTTCCTTACACTTAAAGTCACGCTGATGGCTGAGCGTACGCTTTCGGTTGTGCTTCTTCACCTGCAGCCGTGTCTTTGTCAGGGGCAGCGGAGAGCATCTCAGTCCTGCCTCCCTCTGCCTGCCTCTGACTCACAACTTTCTTCCTCCTGTTGTTTGTCTGTGGGTGCTCCAAACTTAGCAGTCTCATGGCGGTCGCGCATGAAGTGTCCAATAAAGAGATACAATGCGGGGAAGGCTGACATGCTGTCAGTAGCCAGCTGTTTGCTAGAGTGTGTCTATGTGTCATAGTTGTTTTGACAGTGACATCGAACACTCGCATGTTTCCAAACTATTTGCCTCCATCCATCCGAGCAGCCATCTATTCATCCATCCATCTCTTCATCACTGTTATTTAATGAGATGGCATCAACACATCAAGGTTCATTGGCTGTGTGCAGACAAACCCAGATTTAATTAGGCGCCACCACCGAAATGCTTGCCCTCAACAGCGAACGCGCTGGCTTCACAAAATAATGACACATTTACATTTAACCGTCTAACCTATTTCTAATTAGTCAGTTGGGTTTTGTTTTTGTTTTTTTATGATGGCAGAAAGTTCAGCAAAATGACAAACAGATGTATTGCCAATTATCGTGCATTCTGAACACCTCATTATTCCTTCATTTGTTTTGTTTTTTAACCGTCATCTACCTACTTTTTTAGCTCTCTAATTTGTACAAGCGAGCTTGTGTAAGCAAGCCGAGAGTCAGAGCTGGCACAACCTGAATGTGGCTCCTTGTGTCTCGACTGGCTCGGCAGTTGCCCCTCTAGCCAGTTGAAATCAATGGGAGCAGTGGGCAACTGTGGCTCTGTGTGGAGCAGATGGCAGAAGAATGGCCCTTCCTCCTACTGTGGCACGCTCGGTTACATACAAATGGGTCAGCTCTCATCGCTGGTCACATAATATCATGAAGCCAGCGGCTCAGTGGGGTTGTGCCACGGGGGAGAAACGGTCTCTATAAGCATGTTTTCCTCAGATCTTGAGTTGGATGACAAATTGCGTGATAAATACTTGAAATACAAACAGTGACAGCTGGTGTCAAGTCCTCTTGATGTAGTATAGTGAGTATCATAGCCAAATAATACCAACAAATACAATCCAAAGATACTGAGAGGGGGGCTCAAAGCAGCTACAGCCACACTGACTGCAGTTTAGGATGAAGTAAACTCAGTAAAATGTACATATTATAATCTAATTATAATAAAGTAATTCTTTTTCAGTATTTCGAGTATTTCTACAGGTTCCAGTCTTTATGCTAAGCTAAGCTAAGTCAAAAAATAGATATATGAGAAATTTATTTTTTATTTTTTTCAATTATCCAGCTGTCTGTCTCCATGTCTGGCGATATAGTAAGGTATATATAATGGAAAAAGACTATCCTGGCCAAGCTACAGTGTGCTAATGACTTTATATATAGCCCTCATTGTAAGCTAAGCTATTTGCCTCCCAGATATGGCTACATGTTTTGTAAAATACATCTTGTCATCTAACTCCTGGGAAATGGTTGAACTACTTGTTCAAAGGAGGACTGGCGAGTACTACATTTAGCAGGAAGTTGTGTCAAATGTCTGTGGTATGCTGTGCGCGCTATAGTATTTCTGTAGAACTTATGATTTATTTATAATCAGTCTTTATTCCTATCCAGCTGAAGCATACCCAACATCTTTCATTCATTCACAACTCCTTCCTCTCTATTCAGGGACTTCTATATAGAGAACTATACAGTAGTAGTAAAAAATGCAAAAGTTGACTGAAACCTATTTTCCCATTTCAAGCTTGCATCTTGTTTAAAGTAGCACGTATTATTCCAAGAGCACGTTCCCAAATTAGTAAGAGTTTTTGCTGTGGTGCACTGTGGTTTGTCCTCTCATCAGTCTGTCATTTTTCCTCTGGAACAATCTTATCTTAAGCTCGGGTAAGCACTCCGGGGTAGCTGTGCACTCCTTTCTGAAAAGTATTGCAGAATAGTTGGTGCACACTATGTGAGTAATTCTTTATATTAGGGTAGTACTGCAAAATGGTGAATTCACTTTGTAGGTCACTATAGTGAGAAGTGAGTGATTCCTGCTGTAGCCCTAGAGAAGTTAAATTAATTGCAGGGGTCACTGGGATTAATTAGACCACTTACAGGTGTATTCGGGCTATTTTTAGAGTAACAGAGTTAAGCTGTTTCACATTGCAGTAACATAACTCCCAGATTGTAGTATCTGATATTGATACTACCTCCAGTGGAAGAAAACTGATTAAAAGAAATTGTTGGTTATTACTGCAGATTAACTTCTGCTTAGATATTAACCGAGTTTTCTTAGGCTGCTATAAATTCATATGAATTCATGTTAAATGTAATATTTTTCTATCTTGGACTATCCTGTAGACTCTGTTGTCAATCCACATGAATATTGCATAATGAAGTAGAGGAGTGTTTTATATGTCCGCTGATGATTTATGGCCCTTCTACCAGAGGTAGGTCTTAATTGCTTAACATGCGTGATGGTGTCAGCCTCACAGTGGTGGATGGATGGATGCCAGCATGACTCTGTCACATATTCACCCTCATGTTTTTCTCTGAGTGGAGGTGTATTATTTACTCTTTCTCTTGTCTTCCTCATCCCTCACTTACTTACTCCGAGTTCCTCTGCCTTCAGTCGTTCCCTATCTGTGTTTCCCTGTGCTGGTTTCTCTCAGCGCATCTCTACATTTCTCTTACTTTTCTCCGTTCGCTTTCCTCCCGCTCGTCTGTGCAGTCGATTGTCTGCCGGAGCAACATGTGGCAGGTGGTGAGAGGAAAAAGCAACTGTGAAGACGAAAGAAAGCTCACTGACAAAAGCTCCTTCCCCCGAGCTTGCTTGTAGCTGCAAAAAAATACATCAATTACCTCAATGATTGAATGATGTTAGCACAACTCTGAGGATGTTGCCTCTGTCGAGATGAATGGCGCAGCTCGGCTCAGTGTAGATTTCTGTGTCGACTTGTGTTTGTTTTGCGCGTGCAGCCTCGCCATCAGTAATTATAGCACTGTGTCGCTATCTGGCTTGGCCTGCCAATCAAATCATGAGAGAGTTATGTACTGCAACGCTGCAACATCTGCGTGGCAGCGGTCTATGTATCTGACTCTTAGTACGGATTCCAGGAGCTCCAATTTCGCCACAGAAATAAGCTGGCAACTATGTCAGCAGAATGAGGACAATAGCATAACTGTTCTTTTTGACAACACACAATTAGGTCCATATATTTTTGGACGGTGACACAATTTTTGTTATTTTAGGTGTGCACCAAAATATATTGAAGTTTCTATTGGACGATGAATATGGGCTTCAAATACAGAATTTCAGCTTTAATTGGAGAGGGTCGAGATAAATGTTGCATTACTGGGAAGCTGTTGCTGTGTGAACATGTGGTCAAAGGAGCTTTTAGTGTAAGTTGAATGGGTCATCCTTAGGTCATCTATCAGTGAGTTAGCAGGAACTTTTGGAGTGGGGGAAAAAGAAACATGGTTAAGGTCAGTAACTTAAAAAGGCCCTTATGTACATAAAGGACGGCACTGGTGGATGATTGTGGGATCCTTTCCATGATTAAGGAAAAACTTTGGACAGATGAAACTAAGCTCAAGACTGGAGTAAGTTTAGAACAGCTCCTATCTGAAACCCAAACGCTTATATCATCATCCGTAAAGCAGTGTGATGGATAAGTATGCATTGTTTCCAGTCGCACAGGGTCAGTAGCATTTGTTGGTGATGTCCTAGAAGAACTGTATAGAGATACTTTCTGCTCACATGTAGTCAAGTTGACTGAGCAGCGCTTCCCAGTACAGTCGGATAGTGACCCACAACATTCTGCAAAAGCAACACAGGACTTGTTGAAGGAAGTGGAAAAAAGCCAGTCGCTTCATGCCAGCTTGGTGGACTGCTTGCTAAACATAAAACTCAAAGCAGGAAGACAGATTTGGTGTCTCATTTGCTTCTACAGTTTAGGCAGTCGGAGTATTATGAATAGCATTTTATTTACTTTATTAAATTTATTATTATTATTGTCCAACTCCCTTTTGGGCACTAAAAATAGAGGACTGTGTATAATAATGAATATTATTTCTCTTCTGGTAAGGTAACATGTTTATTCATCTCCTCATTTTAAGTCTCCACATTCATTATAAACCCCACCAGTGCCAACAAAACATGTCATATTCTGCACTAATAGCATAGTTTCATTTTAATCCTGATTTTCTAAAAAGCTTTTGATTACTTTGGTCATTCATTGGTTCTCGTGTCAGGTTTGTTTCACAGATGGTGGCATAGATTTTTATATCAGAGTTTGAGAAACCTTGTTATAGTTTTAATTAATTGATGTGTAGGAATGGGGAAAAATCTCATTCTTGGCCTGCGGTACCACATCTATCACCAAACAAGTGAGGTCCAAGGCTGCAATGTTACTACAGATGTAAACCACATCTGGCCAGGGCTGTATGATCTGTATGGCAAGCATTAGAGAAGGCTGTTCATCTTTGCAGTGCACACTTCTGCTTGTGCGTGTGTTTTTAGCTAAGAAACCTTTGTCTGTCAGTGCCTTGTGGCATGTTCTTGCCTTCTCTCAATTTGTCTGTGTGTCAGTCCCTCCTGTTTCCCTCTTATCTTTATTTGCATATCTTTAGGTCTGCATCTTTAGATCATCTCTGAGTCTAGTATCTTGTCATCTCTTATTCTGCTGGCTTATGTTCCTTGAGTACCGTCCTTTGTGAGGTTGAATGCTAAGTAGCTCTTTTCACCCAGAGGCTGGAAGGCTTGGGAGACATGTCATAACTGGATATTAAAAGTTTCAGGTTAGGTTAGCATTGTGAAGAGAACGTCTGTAGATATATGACAGACTTTGTGCTTTAAGTGGCAGTCGATTTTTAGCCAGTTCAGTGTCATGTCGCTTTTGATACACAAAATTAATGGCAATTTTTCATGGTAATCACCTGAATTATTTTTTTACTTTAGGTGTGTTTATGTTTAATTCATAAAGGACTAAAAAATCAAGTTCAAGTTTTAAAAAAGTCCTGAATTGACCGTATCCACTGTGCACCGTCTCCCAATGCAAATGCAGAAATAGCCATGGACCAAAAGAAACAAACTTTTTAGAAGACATTTAAAAAAGCCATTCGTATCTCAGATAACTCTCTTCCACTCTCTTCCTCACCTCAACTAGTATAAGAACTGGTTCACACCTTAACTTTATAAAGCTCATGCAGTATTAGCCGTGGATCGCCGTGTACATACGGTATATAACAGACTTTGAATGTACCAAAGCTTATTTCATCAATCCAACGTTCTGTGAATGTCTTCTTATGGTTTTCTGCTCAACCCGCACCTGCTATGAAATCTGTAATTGATTTTAGTAAAAGAAAGCACAGCAGATCTTTAAATTTTTCCGGTAATTTAGTTTGTTTAGCATAAAATCTTTTAGCATAACTAAGAGTTTGAACTTGATATTCACTGTACAAATACTTGCATGCTTTTATAGCTTCATAAAGCCTCTGGCATGGTTCTATAAGATTACTGCTTGATGAGTGAACTAAATGTTAATTGTGATGATGAATGATAATAGTTTGTTTTTTAAGTTTAAATATTTAAGTCCCAGTTGACCAAGTATCAAAATGTAAAAAGATAATTTAAAGGTTCTTAAAAGCCTCAACAAGAGCCCTGTGGGGTTTAACCGTTGGCAGTTGCAGTTTGTGGTAGTTGGACAAGTTATTAGTAACAAAGAAGCAATTTAAAAAGAAAAGATTAACACATTTTATTGGCTACAATCGTACAACTGTCCTTGATATCCAGGGATGCTCAGGGTTGTTTAGAGGTTGCCTGACAGACCTTACTTTACCTTTAGCGTTTCTCCCAAGTATCGAAGTTTGACAGGTACAGGGATGTTTACAGCAAGAAAAATCATGAAATGACCGCAGCCTTCAGCCACTGGGTCTCCATGAGATAAACCTCATTATTTCATAGACAGCCACATTGTTTGCCAGAGACATATAGGCCTACTTTTAGCCAGAGAATGACATTTTGCTGTTCTCTGGCGTTATCAATGTGCTAAACGTTGATAAGGAAAACATGCATTAGGATGCCGACACACAAGGTAATGATAACCTATGCCAATCCTAATAGACTGTCAGAAATCTTGATTGAAATCTCCCGCTTTTGCCTGCTCTAAAAAGCCAATCAGCATGCCTATGTTTTCCTAACATCTTAGATCTATTCTCCCTTTTCTAGTGCTTGCTTTTTAGGGTATGGATATTTGTTTTGGAGCATGTGTATACCAGGCATAAAACAGTGTTGTGTTGACTGTAATGGTCATAGAGATGTGAGGAGAGTGTAACCTCTGCAGTTTTCATTAGTTTGTCTATGTCAAAAGATCCTGTAATGAAGCATAATGAAACCTTTGAAGGCTCATTAGCATCATATAAGCATACTAATGCAAGATCATTATCATCAATAATGAACGTACTGTATGAAGAGCATGCATTCGAAGCATTAGTATAATTGCATACAGAGGACTAGTTGTTAAATATCATGTGCTGCTTTGCTCTAAGTCAGACAAGAAAAAGAAAGCCATCCATGTCTGAACAGTAACTATGAACCTATAGCATCAACTTAGCTTAACTTTAGCTTTGCTAGCTTGGCTCTGCCAACAGAATAAAAATAAATACCTTTGGAATCATCGTATAAAGCTTGTTTGGAAACATACGACAAACATACAAAAACTGAACATTTAGTTTTAACATTTACATGACAGATTACTGTTTGACCATTTCCAGGTGCTTCAGCATATCCAGGGTTAGCCGTATTACAGCCTCTAAGCTAATATTAGCACAGCTCTGAGCAAGGAAATCTTTCCAATATGTATACACCCAAAACTTTAGTGTTTTACATTAATTAATTAAGTGCAATTTGTGTATGTTAGTGAGGTATTGTGTCTAAAGTACTGAGTTTTAAATGTGCTTGTAGTTTGGACAGCTGTTTTCAATTCCAGCCTCACTTCTTAGCTAACAGCACACTAGCTTTGAAGTAAAAAGCTAAAAAAAAATCTAAAATGTAATTAAAAGGAGGCTCTAGTTTTGCTCTTAATTTGTCAAAAGCAATTCTGACAGTATCACTGACACAAGATAAAGGCTATATACACATATCAGTATGGTTTGATTTGTTTACACTAATTAAACCATGTTAATTGGCCAGTGGTTAATGACACACGAATATGCTTATAAAGCCCACAGCTACTTATATGTATTCAAAGTAATTTCCTGCTGGTAATGTTATCTGTTCTTTTCATGGACTTATAACCTGTTTTAATCTATCACAACAGTGTCTCATAAAGCATAGTTTTTTTCATGCTGCCATTCATGTCAACTTCTTTTGTTTCTCTTCTCTCTCTTTGTCTTTGCTGCTGCTGACTCGGTGAAGCAGGTAAGATTGTTATTACGCTCTCTCCTTTATGCTCCCCCCCCCAGTATATAGTACATTCATATGCCTGTGTAGGTGTGCAAGTGCATGTACATTTCCATGTGTGTGTGGCAGAGATGGGTTTAGCTGAGATGAGTAAAGCTAGGTCACATGCTGTCTCTGGTGGAGCTGATATTGCTCTGGCTGTGGGGGGCTTACAGGGGGCAATGCTTGCAAGTGAAAGAATTGTGACGCACACACCAGACACACACATCCAGTAGCAGATGCTGATCGGCACACCCGCTGCTGAGGAGTTACAACTGGATGATTCCCGTGTAACGTACTGTAGCTTAGTGCAAGTGGGGTGGTGGTCTGACAGACTTGTTACTAGAGCTAAGCCTGACCAGATTTGACCAGTGTCTTTGCAATAATTACCCTCTTAAAACCTGCTATTGTAAAACATATAATCACTCTAACTTTCCTGCCCAGTTGTCGTTGGAAAACCAATGGGAGAATTTGTTCCATCGCTTCTCATCTTTCCATAATGACATTAGAGAAAAAAATCCAACAGATAAGACAGTCAATAAACAAATGATTTTATTTAGTCCACATATTAAACATCAGTCAAAATCCTTTATATTAATATTAAACAGTTTTAATTACTGTAATACTTTTACAGCTGAAATTAATTGATAGTTAAGCTCAGCTTTTTGTTACCATAGCCCCTGTGATGTCACTCATTCGTCAGCCATGTCTTTTGCCAGTGCAGTCTCACCCCTTTGGTCATTGCAGTCTTTCCCAGTTGCACATGCTTGACTCTTCTTCTCACGTCTTAGTCCTTCACACCAGAGATAAAGAAGTAGAAGAGAGGAGGGAAAAGACATTTAGCAAAAAGAAACTACTTCACCTCCGAGCCATCATTTTAAAACTATGTCATATGACATTTGCATCATAAATAGCTTTGTTATAGCCGGACGGCTGTGTTCTATGGTTTCAGATCTTTCTGTTCAAGGACACTTTAAATCTGGTCTTTAAGTTTGACGTCATCAGCCGTTTCCGGGTCCAAACTCTGCTTTAGGTCCCAAAGTCAAACGAACACTGTGGCAGAGAGACTTACAAACAGTCTAAATTCTTTCATCTGTAATAAAATGATCAGCGTTGTTGCTCTACCAGGCGTAACAATTACGTTTAACATCCAGGCATCCATGAAAACAGAATTTATTAAGTTTAGTGGTTGGAAGTTAGCAGGGAGTTAGCTCGCTAGTTTCCACCTAAATATGATACACCATGTTCCATGAGGGATTTCTAAAACATTAAAATGTACAGCTCTGTTATGACTTCCAACATAAATGAAGACAGAACACTAAAAGCAGTGACATGTGTAGGGTTACTAAAGTTGGGCTATCGAATGATGTTACATGGTGGCTCGCTACACAGCTATGTTAGCATAATATAAACACAGAGAAGCTGGAGGATGAACGCTAACTTGTTTCCACGCGATAAAAGTTAACGTGAGGGTTCCCGATGGTTAGGGACCAATGCAATCGCATGGCAGAATGCTGTAAATGGACCAAACTTCAGTCAGGAGAACAACTGACATAATCCATCCACAATACAAGGTTAGTCATTAATTTACTGCTGCATGGGCTGGGCTGTAGTTACATCGTAAGGTTTTAAAAACTGAGCTTTAAAAAATGCTGCCGATGAATAGCGATAATAAAAACGGAGAGAGACCAACAGTGATCACTGACTGTTTTTAGGGGCTTGTTCAAGATACAAAGCATTAAAACATGTTAAAAACACAAACAGCTTTAATAAATGAAGAGTAGTTTGGACCCGGAAGCAGGGTTAATACGTCATCTCTTAACAACTGGGTAAATTAAACAGGTGACAGAATGTAGAAATATATATATATAAACAAAATATATGGAAACACACATTGCCTTTAAGGTTACATCAGGTCGGTCATCCAATGTAAAAACTGCCAAATCAAGCATGTGGGGGCTACTCGCTGTGGCGCCCCCTTGTGACAAGAGAGCAGCTAAAAGTAGTTTTTATATTTTTTTAAAAATCGTCATCAACCGAGACACTGATAGATACCTTAGAGAATTTAAGATATTCTTACTGTTCATCATTTTTACCATAAAATGACACGGCAGTCATCCTAAATATTAATATCGCTGCTGAATGTTTATGCTTGAATTTTTCTGGATGCAGAAGTCAGCTAAAAGGAAAATACTGCACAGCTGCGTCCTGATTAAGGCAGCACTGTGAAAACTCATTTCTCTGTTGTAATAAATGTAATATCAGTTCTTATATTATTTCTTCTTTATTACTGTGTACAATGCGTCCACCCCCTCCCTCCATCCCCCCCCAAAGTCCTCAAACTATGGTTATAAGATAAGCACAGAGCCCAGTCACCTCACCAAGTCTTTTTATATTGTTCATACTGTATATAATTTTATATATTAGCTGTTATAATATTAGTGACACGAGATGAAGCAGGTGAAGGGGGAAAAAAAGATTAAGACTGCATTCCACAGCGGGAAAGGTGCAACAATAGTCCTTTTCACATGAAAAGCAGAGGAAGGAAAAGGAGCGAGAGGCGTTCTGTGAATATGCAATATTGAGTGTGTGTGTCCTCCCCCCTCCCCATTTTTTTTTCTTTTTTTCCCCACATGCCTGCTTTGTGGAGCTGTCAAATTTCAATTTAAAAACTGGTTCTCTGTGTTGTAACATTATTCCCCACCATAATAGAAAAGGCAACCTGAGGTTACAATCAAATTCCACATGCAGGCGAAGAGTTTTAAATGAGTGGCTGCTATTTCCTAAATGGTAAAGACAGAGACAAAAAAGGGGGGGAGGGGGAAAAAAGCATTTCTGTATTATTTTGTAGCCTTTGTTTTGGCGAAGTTGTCTGAAGGTTGTGCACTGAGAAGGACCTTAATTAAGATTTCGTTGCCTGGGGCTCTTTTTGCAAGCTGTAGTACACGGAGAACGCGGGGAGAGCCAGATACAGATCACTGGCTATCCGGGTCAAGTCACATGATTAGCAGAAAACACTAACATTTTCACCACAGCCACCCTTTTGACTTAGCAATCAAATTTCTCGGAGACAGACGGAGGCGAGCGAAGTAATTCGACGCCAGCCGCAGCGTCGCTGAGCTTTTAGCTTGGAGTGACCTTTAATTTGAAAAATGCGAAGAGGTCGCGTTGTAGCCTTTCAGTGACGTGGACGTGTTTGTTTTTGTATAAAAGGTGCCAACAGAGGAGAAAAAAACCTCACATATTTATTGATTGAACTTCTCAGAGAAATGTTTGTTTTTGCCGTGATCGCTTGACCACAGCCCGAGCGGAGAGTTTTGCCTCACTTCCTGCCAAGCTCATTTTCATGTTCGCATGGCGGGCCTACTGGGCGCTGTGGTTTTGCTGTTGTGTCCAGGGCAAAACATTCACACCCTCCACAACTGCAGGTTAATATAGCCAGTGACTGACAGCTGGATCACAGCATTGATTGAATCCAGAGTCTCTTTATTTTGCAGCCCCCCTCCCCTCTCTTTGTGTCTGTCTCCTGCATCCACTTCCTCCTCGCTCGCTCCCCTTCCTGTTTGTTTGAGTTTGAAATTCAGGCTGGTTATTACACGAAGAGGAGAGAAGGTTATTGCCTGGTGCGAGGGGAGGGGTGGGGTGCGTTGAGTTAATAGTGGCCACCTTTGGAGCAGCTCGTCTGTCTCTCTCTTGAGACTTCTCGCATCCCCAGTCTTACAACCTCTGCGCACTCGCATGAAGACTCGGGGTTGTCTCCTGCAGGTCCCTCTGTGGTTACTAACGTCAGCTGATCGGAATGAGCACAATATCAACATGACGCAGGGAATTCGTGTGCTTTTCCTTACTTAACTCTTTTTTCTCTCTCTCTAGTTCACCACTTGTTTTGGGTTTCCTCTGTAGATTTTAACAGCTTGCTCAGATTCAAAAGACAAGGAGCGGCATGTAAGAGAATTAGCTTCTAATTCATTACCACATTGCCTTCTTGGAGTGAGTGTAAGTTACACCAGCGTGGGGTTTTTTGTGTCTTTTTTTTGCTATATTGTCTAAAGCTTCTGCAAATGCAGATATAATGGGATGAAACAAAAAATAGTGAGTATGTGGAGGGAGGGGACTGGCTGAGCCTAGAAGAGACCGCTATTAGCCGTTAATTCTGAAACAAATTATGCAATTAGCTCTGGCATCAGGATGTAGGCCATGAGAGAGGACAGCGTAACCTTCATTTGATCTGTTCTGCGGCGAGCCAGCGAGAGTGAGGGAGGGAGAGAGAGAGACCCATTTAATAGGAAAATTTCTTTTGCCTGAGCAAAGCGTTAACAGTATCCATAAGTGCCACTTTGGCTTCCCTTTGAGTGCTTTCTTCTTCCTATTTATGGAGGGATTTTCATAATGTGTGAGTGTGTTTTTTTTCTTTTTGAGGAATACTCATGTCCTTAAAACAAAGAGGTAATTTGTCTGTGCGTATGAGATAATATTGTCTGGGGAGTCGTACGATTTGCTGCCCCTGCCTGACTGTGAAGCAGAGGGAAGGTGTTGATTTCAGTGTGTGTGTGTGTGTGTGTGTGTGTGTGTGTGTGTGTGTGTGTGTGTGTGTGTGTGTGTGTGTGTGTGTGTGTGTGTGTGTGTGTGTGTGCGTGGCTCCGTCAATAAAGGTCTCAAACAGCAGCAGAACCGATCGTAGCTCTGCTTAAGCGCTGGCCTGCCTCTCGCTGAGGATTGGTCTTTAACGTAACACAATCAAATTTGTCCACAGTGAGGAAGTCATTAATTCTAAGTGGACCATTCATTTAACATTGTTAGGAGGCAGAGAGGCAAGAGTCCCTCGGCATTAGCGATGTATGTAACTCCAAAGAAGCTTCGTCACAGCAGACAGTTACTGGATTACGGTTCAGTTTTATGAGCGTTCACGGTGAAAAAAACAATAACAACAAAACGATGCTAATAAAGACAACTTTCCACAGAGATGCTGTATGTAACTGTTTTTTAAATTTCCCCTTGTTGCTTTTCTCACTGATCTAATAACTCAAATGAGCAAAGCGTGTGTGTTTTAAATCCAATCACCTGTTGATAAATCCTAATTTTCTTTCACTCTGTCAATTATGAAAACGATCAATATTAGCTTTTTTCACTGAGACTTAAATTCAGCCAGATCTGGTTTACAACATTCAATTCAATTCAGTTTTTTTATACAGCACCAAATCATAACAGCAGTCCCTTCATGGCACTTTTTATTGTAAGGTAGACCCTACAATAATACATACAGAGAAAAACCCAGCAATCATATGACCCCCTATGAGCAAGCACCTTGGTGACAGTGGGAAGAAAAAAATCCCTTTTAACAGGAAGAAACCTCCAGCAGAACCAGGCTCAGGGAGGGGCGGGGCCATCTGCTGCGACCGGTTGGGGTGAGATGTTAGGGTTTGATTGTCAAATGTAACATATTTGCATTTTTAGACCTCTACATTATCAATGTGATTTTTTTTTTCCTAACCCCCAAAAATGCAATAAATTGCACAGAAATGCCAAATTTAGAAAATCCATCCATTCTCTTCCGCTTATCCAATTCAGGGTCATGGGGTGGAGGGCTGGAGCCTATCCCAGCTGTCTTAGGGTGGGAGGTGGGGTACACCCTGGACAGGTCGCCAGTCTGTCGCAGGGCTAACACATAGAGACACAGACAACCATTCACACTCACATTCACACCTATGGGCAATTTTGAGTTATCAGTTCACCTAACTCCACTAACTGCATTTCTTTGGACTGTGGGAGGACGCCGGAGTACCTTGGAGAACCGACGCAAACATGAGGAGAACATGCAAACTCCTCACAGAAAGACCCCGGCCTGATGGTGGAGATTTCATAGTTCAGACTGTATTCACCCTGAACCGTTGCATAGTGGACATTTAGTTTATTATCCATACAGCTGCTTTCAGAACTCATCTCGTATTTACTCTGCTTGAAGCAGAATTGTTGGTAGCTCATCCGTTGTTACCTGTAGTGTGCTAGCAGGATTAGCCTTAGTAACTGTGGTACTTACCTATTTTTATCCAACTTATATTAGTGCTCACAGAGAGCCTCGCCCACACTAAAGGGGAAAACAGTTCACAGCTGTCTGTTAACTTTGTATTGCTACCTCCTTGACAATCTTCATTCGATCATGTAATATTATGTAGAAATTTGCATAATGTGTGATTTTTTTTTTAACAATTCAGTCAAAAATCAACTTTATTGAAGAAGAAAGTTTTAAGTAGATGCGCACCAAAAGTCCCAACACATGTAATGTTAATAATACACAACTAAACAAGTTATTTTAGCTAACTAGTGATGCAACTAGCATCGCTCCCTGCGCCAAATGCGGCATCCTTCTGCTGGTTGAAGTTTGGTTGCTGGTCCCTGCTTCCTCACCTACATATCCAAATACCTGTTATACACACCAGCACACCAGCATTGACTTGATGACTCATTGATTTTCTGCCTCTGTAGGTACTGTAAATGCCGTGTGCCACTACAGCCATAAAGTAATGTGACAAAAAGGTAGAAAGTAAATCTTGAATTTTACTGTGACAAGAAGTTGTTGCTGTGTGGCTACACTCATGCAGCCATACTTGTTACCGTGGTTACCAGATGATTGCGGCATCAATATATGACACTTTTTTGAGCTTTATAAATCAATACAGATTTCTTGGTATTTGTTAAAATAAAGTATTTGAATAAATATTTTCTTATCGTTTATTAAGTTTATATTTGTTCGACTCAGATAAGATATTGACACTTAATTTCTCAGTGACCAAAACAAAAATCTGCCTCTCTGTGGATTTTCAACCAAAATGCATGAAAAATTCATATCAGGTTTCTTTTCCTTTCTTTTTGTTCCCCCTTTGTTTGCTTTCTCCCTCAAGCACGAGCGTAGTAACGATTTCACGTTTTCTAAAAGCTGAGTGTGACGTCGGTTTGGAGTAACGATTTGGGACGTTATCAGCGCAGACCAGGAGAGTAAACAGCAGCGCTATCTCCAAAAGGTTAGCCATATGTTAAAGCAGTAGCATGGGAGGTGAGGGAGAACAGCTGCCCACGCCCGCTCCCACCATCCCCCTCTGCAAGCTGACAGCTCGCACACAAAACTACACACGCTTTGCTTGTGTGTTAAAAATAATACATATGTGCTCAAATGTAGCTTTCAGACAGACAGGTGCTCGGAGTCATCTGCAATGTGAAGCGTGTTTGAGGATGACCGTGGACTCTCCATGCGAAAATGGCAGACACACATGTGGGCGAGACATCTGGAAAGCTAAGCAGACCAGTGATCAAAATCAAGCCAATGTGTAAACAAAACAAGGCGGCTATGCAGTATTAGCTGGCCAGCTGTCAAGATGAAACTTGTGTAAATTAGTCTCTTTCTTGCCATTTCCATTTATTTATTTATTTGTCAGACAGCGGAAGGCATATTAACAATACACTAAACAGAGAGCAGATTTAATGGTCGTTTTTATACCCTGTGCTGGGACGCGGCGTGGGCGACGGGGAGCACTTTTTGTGCAATGATAATATAATAATCACACAGACTTTGCACAAAATGAATACTACGTATAATTACTGCAGAGTTGCATGTGTGTATAATCATACTGTTATCATGGCATTGTCTTTCATGTCCAATGTTTTCACAGATGATTATCTAATTGGCATACAATTTCACACAGTGGAAAGCTCAAAGACTCCTATTATGCACCACTGCTTAATTAAAGTCGCTTTTCGCACTCATGAAATCCTGTCACAAAACCCTTTTCACCATTCCTACATGCAGTCCTCTCACGCATAATTGTATTATGGAATGCGTTACATTGTCCTGCTTTAATTCGCCGCCCACGGCTTACAAATTGCAAAACAAAGACTCGATTGCACGGGAGCTCGCCGCTTTCTGAGTTTTGCTTTATGACGGCGCAGACTCGGTGATTATTTCCTCGATAGGCTGAAACTCATCCCATCGACTCGTACATCAAAAGTCAGGAGGCGAAGCCTAAACTGTAGATCTGGAAATCATGCAAGTCCCTTCAGAGGACAAAGCTGTGCTGTGCTTTTTGAATTGAACATTTTGTAACAGCACTTCATTCTGAAACTAGAGGAAACAGAGCTGTGTGGACTTTGATTGCTCAAACGTCAAACTGATCAAAGTTTTCTTCCTAATGTTTAATAATTTGCAGAAATGGTGGACCCTGCTTGTAACAATGCTGAACGGCTTTAATATGTATTTGTGCTCGGTTTTGTTAAACTTTCATGGATTACAACTTTAAGATGATAATTTACTAGAAGATCAAAGGAACTCCTTTTTAATTGTACTCCAGATAGAAAATCTAGCTGCAGCTTAGATTTTCCACGCTCCTACATGGAATGACATTTGGGTTGTTTTGGGGGGTTTTTTATGCAAAAGAAAGTAGATTAAACATCCTTGTTGGAATTCTTTCCGAGTTACTTTTAGGCTGTTTTGGATGCTGACAGAAAAGAAAAAAAAGTCCCCCAAGAAAGCAGACTCCACCTCTATGCCAATTATCTGATCCTGTCTCCAGCACTCGAGCGAGCAGCAGATAATGTAACAGCTTTGCCTCTGTATTCCTGCTCCATCACCACTGCCGACACTATCCACTGCAAAGCGCGCATCTGGCACCTCCGCATTCACCACTTAGCTAAATTACATTACTTCTAGCCTAGCGCCTCTAACAAGGTGCTCTGTGTATTTCGCTAGCTGGGAAAACAGAAAGGGAACACGGCAAGAGACAAAGAAGTAGAGTAGCTAACACGGTGTTAACAATTGCTCAGTGAGTTCCTCTGCTTCCCATTACACACACTTTGCACCTTTTAACCTTGTTAGCGGGCCACGGCAGCACGCCGCCCCAGAATGCTTGTTCCGTAATTAAGGGTGGCTCAGGTGCTAGATTTATGGAGATTTGCAGGCCTGTGATTAAAATTGAAATTTAATTCTGGTAATCTGGCAGAGGTGAAGGAAGAGGAATATTGAATGGGAAAGGGGGAGGAGGGAAGGACGGTTTGGGTGGTTGGCTAGCCACGTATCAGTGGGAGATACTTCACACTGGCTGTTCAAACATGGACTTAAAACAGGCTTATCTCCCAAAAGGTTAATGAGGAGCGGCTGGCTGCGCTTGTTACAAACGCACAACAGAGGTCTCATCTTCCACTGCACGGCGGCGCGTCAGTCACAGAAGTACTCGCATGCATATACACACACACGCACAAACACACACATATATGCTGGATAAGCTGCAGGCATCACAAGCCCGCAGCCTCACTGACAGAATTCTCGTTTCCAATAACATCCTCAGACGACTTAATTACTTTTCCTTTTGATGCAGCTCACAAGAATAAGCGGACTATAGATGGAATCTCTCTTTTATCCATCCGTGTGTGTGTGTGTCTCTCTCTCCTTCCTCAGTGATAACTGATAATTTAGTTGTGGCATTTCAGATGGCTGGCCACGACTCTGAAGTCCATTTCCCCGAGCTGTAATGCAGCTTATTGACTACGCTGCTCACAGGGCAGGTTTGGTGACATAGGCAGCTTTGTTGGCCCTGCGGTGGAAAAAAAAAGCATCTAAATGAAGCCGGAGGAAACACTTTTGTGCTTTTGTGTCTCTGTGCATGGTGTCACAGGAAAGAAAAATGCAATAAAAAGAAAC
Organism: Rhamphochromis sp. 'chilingali'; assembly: GCF_963969265.1. Taxonomy (NCBI): domain Eukaryota; kingdom Metazoa; phylum Chordata; class Actinopteri; order Cichliformes; family Cichlidae; genus Rhamphochromis; species Rhamphochromis sp. 'chilingali'. The sequence continues at coordinate 26,677,202 of NC_137945.1, read as the reverse complement.
AAAACAAGGCAAGTAGAAGAAAAAAAGGTCTTTTGTACAGAGGCCCATACACACACTCATTTTTTGAATGGCTCAAAGAGAAAGTGCCCTTTGCCTTTTGTGCTTTTCCTTTGTTATCTAACTCCTGGCCAAAGTGAAAGTGTGCCGCTACGTGATGGAGAAATGTTCCATTTCACCTCGTGGTGCTCCATTTACCATTTTGAACTAACCCTTTTATTCCCCCTGTGCATATGCTTTTCATTCCATTGTTGGCCCCTAAAAATGAATATAGGCTTTGACACTCGTTCCCGGCCTGTAAATCATGCGTATCCTGGACGAGCACACGCTGCAGATTTATGTTGATGCCACAGAGGTGCATTGTAAATGCAGCCGTGTGAGGCTCAGTGTGTGGATGCCCACCTTGTTTTTCACCTGCAGGGAAGCTAGCGGTTGCTCTATCTTATCAGCGCATGGTGGTGTTTAGGCCTGGCAGGGGGTGTTTATGAGCGTGTTTGTGTGTGTGAGCGAGTGAAGTAAGGGTTCTCTGTATAGTTACAGACAAATGCATATTTTTTGTACTTTATTTTGTAAAAATTATATTATTTTAACTTAATTTAGATTCATTTTAAATGCAAATCCATTGCATCAAAAACATGTTGGTTTATTTATGTTAGTTCCACATTTTAACATATTTGCTCCTTTGCTGTTTAGAATAGAAGGTGGATTCCACTCTCACAATAATAAGCTTTATTTATACATCACTTTAAAAACACCTTGCTAAGGACTTCGCAATGAAAGCATATAGACAGTAATATATGAAAGAATAAATAAGAGACCACATCAGATAAAAATAAGTATATAAAAATGTGCTTTCAGAAGTGATTTGAAGGAAGTCACGGATTCTGCCTTATCTCCTCAGGCAGGTCGCTCCAGAGCCAAGGGTCCCTGATGGCAAAAGCATGATCACCTTTAGATTTAAGCCTCGGCTTTGGAACAGCCCCACCTGAGGATCTGAGCCTTTGAACTGGCTCATTAGGGGGCAACATTTCTGCTATGTAGCTTGGGGCCAAACCCCAACATGCTTTTAAAGCGATCAGTAGAATCTTAAAATCAATTTTAAATCATACAGGGAGCCAGTGGAGGGAAGCCGGGATTTGGGCGATGTGAGACCGTCTGCTGAAACCAGTAAGAAGCTGAGCAGCTGCGTTGTGAACTAGCTAAGTTTAGTGAGGCGTTGACTTTTTTGCTAATGCTAATAAAAGGTGGGAGTTGAGGAAATAAATGCATGAACAACTTTTTCCAGGTTGGAATGTGAGAGACTTTGCTTCCTGACTCCTGAATGGAGATCTAGAGGAGAAATGTGTGAAGATAAAGATAGTGGTGGTCCTGCTTCTCCCCCTTTTCCCCCTAAGAACCAATTAACACCCAAAATTGGAAACACAATAACCTGTCATGTTGTTGCACTGACATATGCACAACTGTTTCAGAAGCTGTCATGTTGTGAAACTCAGCACATGTTTGGTAAGTGAATTGCTGATTTTTCCCAAAGCTGTGAAGAGTTTTTACTTCATTTGACTGCAGAAGCAGTATATTCAGTTTTTATGTCCCAGTTACTGTTGAACTTTTACTAATGGCCTCTGTCTTCTTCATTTAGACAGAGGCTTCAAAGCAACTGCTCAGATTCGATTCAAGATGGCTGCCAAAGAGACTTGTTTTCCTTCCCTTCTCTTTTGCAACAGGCTTCAGCTTAATAAGAGACCGAGCGAACTCTCATTGATGTGTTTTGTTGGTCTGAATAATTAGATTTCTGATTCAGAGCTGTTGCCTTGATTGGAATTTTTTGTCTCTAACAGTTGATAAATATCACTGATAAAATAACAGTAACTAGGATTTTGAACCTCGTATTACATCTCAGGCAATGTGAGCTAAAACGGGTAGGAACTAAATAGTGTTGTTTTAAGAGAGATTTTAAAAGTAAAGGAGAGAAAAACGAACAAAAGTAGCATCCTTGATGTCAACACGTTTCAAGGCTAACTTAAATAGTGTGATCTGCTTTGTCAAAAGCTGTGATTTGGTCTAAAATGTGTACTGCAGAGCTCGCTCTCTTATTAGCTGCTGAAAGGACGTTTGCGGTTACCTTGAGGGCAGTTTTTGTGACGTTTAAAGATCCAAAATGTGACTTCTTTTAAAAAAATGTGGGGAAAATGTGAGTTTATAAAACAAAGAACAGTTGTATCAGGATATATTTTTTTTCACTTAAAAGGGCATTTTGAGAAAATGGCACAGCCATTACAACTCATTAAAATGCTGAAACATCTGTCAGAGGGAATTCATCAGTTTGAATGTGGCTGATTTCATGTGGGATATGATATCAGATAAAAAGCAAATTGATAATGATTCAAAATTGTCAAAATAACAACTAATACTATGGTCTGTGTGTAGAAAAAAAATTGAGGGTAAAGTTTTTAAAAGTTAACTAAGTGCTAAAATGTTCATGCATCAGATTTTTTTTTAAAGATTGGTAGCATTAACGTTCTGGCATCTCATCTGGTTGCTATTACTAAATACACTATATGGACAAAAGTATTTGTTTGTAGCTCTTAATGTTTAAATTTGGGTGTTTTCAGTCCCATTGTGTATAAAATCCAGCTCCTCGCCGTGCACTCTGCCTTTACAAGTGGTTGTGAAAGAACGGCTGGTTCTAAAGAGCTCACTGAATTGTCTGTGAAGGTTCTCAGTCTTCCAGGTCATCATAGTCTAAAGACATGCAGACGCTTTTCCTTCCAAGCTTCATAGACAGCTCACTGAATTCCAGTGCAGTGTCCTAGATATTCCACAATCAGCTGTAAGTGTGATTGTAAAGTGCGAGTGTTTAGGAACCACAGTGGCTCACACCCCGTACAGAGCGGGTTCACCAAGTACATAACCTCAATCAGAGTTCAGACTCCTCTCACATTAACATCAGCAGAGGCTGTGTGTGCTGAGAGCTTCATAGCAGTGCTTTCTACTGCCGAGCAGGTCCTGTGAGCATGATGTGGCCCAGGTGGTCCAGTACTTTTGTCCATATTTAACTTGAGCATTTTATCAGTCTTTGATCTTTTGTGCTATTTAAACTTTACTGTTTGTTACTACTCACACATATGTTCATTCAGTCGAACCAGCAGTTGTAAATAGTCATATTTACTAATATGCGCCACTATTTCTTTCCATCTATCCTCTTCTACTCATACTATGTGAGGGTCGCAGGGGGGGCTCGAGCTTATCCCAGCTACCCAGGGAATCTGATCCCACTAACTGGATGTTTTTGGACTGTGGGAGGAAGCTGGAGTACCCAGAGAGAACCCACACAAACATGGGGAGAACATGCAAATTGCACCCCGGGCTGATGGTGGAATCAAACTCAGGACCTTCCTGCTGTGAGGCAACAGTGCTAATCACTGCACCACCGTGTTGCCCGTTTTTCAGCCAGCAGCATGTGGCACGGGTGTGTGCACTCGGGGCTGCTGAGCCCTCGGGAGCCCGTGTAGGGCCCCAATGTAGGTGAGGAAACGATTTCTTTAAATTGAATTTAAAAAATAAAAAAAAAGAACCTGGCCCTGAATGGTGATGTTAATGTGACCTTGCTCATTGCAGTGTGCTGTTACAACTTCACTTTCTCAAGTATGACCACTAACCTATGGCACTGCACACTTGCAGCTGCTTCAGGAAATGGGTTTGTGTGCATGTGAGTCAGTCTCCAGGACTTGGTTTTGCTCTGACTGCATCAGCGGGAGTGGTAGTGCTGGCAGCACGGCGTCTCTCCGGCCGGGTGGGTGTCAGCCACAGAGATGAATAACCCTCTGCTCTCAGCCCACTAAGTAATCCAGCCAATGATGAATTGCTGCTCTCACTGACACCCAAATTGGAATCATTGGGTCCGGGAGCCAAAACTGGGCGAAAAAAAGACAAAAAACAGAGGGCCTCTGGCAGCGGCGTCTAGTCATCTGTTACCGTGTCGCTCCTTGAGGCCGCACCAGGTATTCCCCTCCCCTCTGTGTGCTCAAGGCCTTCAATAAATAGAAAAGACAAAGAACCTTTCAGAAATGTGTCACGCTGATATCCTTCCGCATCGAAAGGGTGGCACCATCTCCCTTCTGTTTAGTTGTTGGATTGTTATGTGTCCAAGGCCCTGTCGAAGTGAAGAAAATGGTCACTTTAAAGGAATCTATGACCATCTAAATGTTGTTGTTTTTAAGTAAATAGATTTTGAGCTTTTACTGTAACATCCAAAAGTCTGTGTTTACGTCCTTCTGCCCTTTTCGCCTACATTCTACTAGCTGCTGAGTCTGTTGGCGCCGCATGTAAAACAAATCCCCCAACACAAGAAATGACTTAATGAACTTAATGAGGTTTTCTAATTACAAAGGGAAGTTAGCCCATGTCAAATGGGCCTTTTCTGCCTTCCTTGACATGGATTAAGAGCCAGGCTATTAAATCCAGCCCTACTTTATAACACAATCAGTCATATCTGCAGTAATTCTGGCCTACATTTTGACGCATTTGAATAGAATGAAGTTTGTATTTCTAGAGTAGACTAAAGAAGCCTGAGGCAGGAAATGAACCTCCTCTTGAAACCTTCTCAGGGACGGTGAGTGGGGAATAAAACAGGAACAGGATTGTGTTAGTGCCTAAATTATAAAGGCTGCTCCCCTCAGATGAAAAGGTTTGATATATGTTATTACTCTGTGTTATATCAAACTTAGGAGTTTGGACTTCTGCCATTAATTTCTCTACAAATCTTCTTTATTCTTTAGTTGTTGGTTTTTTGCATTGATGCCTTTTCGTTTTTTTTTCCCTCTCTCTTCATTCTCCCTGCCTGTCTCTTCAACCGGTCCATGGCAGGGAAGATGATTTACTTTGTCATCATTAACACATCAAAAGAGCCAAGTGTGTATTTCAAAGTCATCTGATAACTGATACTCTTTAATGGCGCACTGGAACAGTAATTAATTTCAAAAACACCCCATTTATTTGTTCTGGAAGTGAGCGCTCCCGCCAAAGCGGCATAAATCCTGTCTGTTGCTGCAGCTCAAATTAATTTACGTGTTGCGTCTCCTTGCATCTTTTGAGAATTTAATTATCTCAGCAAACAGGCTCTGGGAGTGTTGAATATACATTCTATCGGCGAAGTTGTACTGGAGCCAGTGCAGCATACAGACATGTTGTTTCATTCTGACTCTCTACGCCTCCTCCCGTCTCATTCCAGGCGTCTGCTTGCCGCAAACATGGAGACGAAACTTTAAAAAGAAAAGAACAGATGTAGCAGTGATAATAGTATTGAGCGTATTGCAGAGGCAGACTGTGAAAGCCACCCAGCAGGGCCGTCTATTCGAGAAGATTCGAGCGTCCCTGTTAGCACGGTTGATCCAAGTCGGTCCAGAACCGTCGGTGCTCGGGATTTTTGGGAAGCTTTTTTGAGAGCTTTTGAAAAATGGGAGCAAACCCACTTACATGACAGTCACCCTGTGATAAATGACAGACGGATACACACCAGTGATCACACGGTGACAGCCAGGGCTGACCTGCCTTGACCCTAGCACGGCTCGTCAGTTGACATTCAGAAAGGAGAACACTGCCGTTGCTATCTTTGCTGTCAGAGCCGAGGCTTTGAAGGTATTTATATATCTTAGAATAATGGACTGATCATGCTGGGATAAGGTAAATTGCTTCAGCTACCAGGTGTGCATGTTTGATTTTTGGGCTGTTTGGCAATCTGACATGAGACTTTTACATTTTGTAAATATAAGATCTTAAATTCCATTAAAGTGATGCTTAATAAGCTTTAACTCTAAAGGTACCGGGTCAGATTAAAAACAGTGGAACATCACTACATGTTATAAACTGTATTTAAAAGATGGACCTAGCTACAGCGATGTTACACATTGGTTTGTGGACTCTGCATTGATTACTGTCACTGTGTTTTGTTCTGTTTTTGTTTCTAAAAAGCAGTTGTGAGTGTTAAGTCTGTTTTGCACAACTAATAAGTATGTATACATTAGAGGTGGGACTCAACAGATACCCCATCATATGATATTACTGCGATTTTTAACATTTTGTGATATGCTAGGTATTGCAAGGACATTTATTGCTATTTGCCACCTATTTCAACAGCAAACAATGTCTTGAAAGTTAAACTGTGTTAGTATCTGTTTCATCCAATAAGATACAGTTTTCTCACTTCAGTTATTTTTTGCAGTAAAATATAATTGTCCAGCAAACCAACACTGTCACTAAAACCTGCCATAGATGGAGTCAGTCTGATATCAGTCTGATATCACTCTGCAACTGAATGAGGTGACGCTGGCAATTTGATGCAATCTGTTTGTGATAATAACACAATCAGTTTTGAACAGTTGTTGAATATACTGTTGCTGTCTACATAGATGAAAATTCACATTAAAGGGAAATTCTGAGAAACTATTACATTTGCTCTCAGCAACCTTCCTGTTTTATAGGAAAGTAACCAGAATACAATCAGCTGGCAGCCGGTTTGCAGAAAGGTTGTGCTATCACTTTGCGATCAGAAGAGACTGTGGGAAACCTCCAAGCTCTGAGCAACCATTTAGTCACCGCAAGCTGCAGAGGTCGCAAAATGTGTAAATCACCAGGCAGCAAGCAAGTTGCTGTCCTACATTTAATAGTAGGACTGAGCTATTAGCTTGCATTGACTTAGGAGGAAGCTTTTTTAAGCTAGGTGTGTCCAGCTTTGAGCCGATATAATGCAAGTTTGTCCGGCTGTATCTCAGTATGGTGGTGCACGAGATGAGTAAGGTTGCCAGGTTCACAAGTTTTAATTTGATTTGTGTTTATGTAAATGGGGTAGTGCTATAGCGCGGGGGTTAGCACTGTTGCCTCACAGCAACAACATCCTGCTTTTGAATCCACTGGCCAGCTTTGGCCTTTCTGTGCACATGTTCTGTGTGTGGCTGCATGGGTTCTCCGACTTCCAAAGGCATACAGTGTTAATAGGTAACTCAAAAATTGGGTGTAGGTTTAAATGGTTGTCTGTGGCTCTGTGTTAGCCCTGTGGTAGACTGGTGACTTGTCCAGGTGTTCCCCTTGTGATGCAACCTTAAATAAACAGGTGAAAGAAAATGGATGTTTTTTATCTACATGGTATTTTTAGGTTTGATTTGGAGCAAAGGAATAAAGCTTGACTAGACTCGTCTAAATTGATAAACATATATATATATATATATATATATATATATATATATATATATATATATATATATATATATATATATATATATAATCGAAAGATGCTCCCTCTCGCACACTGGGAAAGATATTTCAGGATGCTTCTCACATGAATTTTTAACTCCAAATCAAACAGAATGGAAGTCATCAACTTTTAAGTCGAGTTAGCAATACGCTGCGCTCCTACTCATTTTCTTTTATTGCTTATTGATTTTGCCTTTCTATTGGGTGGAAGACACTCCAGCGTGTTTCTGTAAACAAGTACGTTTCCTGTAGGCCCATTTTCTTCATCAAAGGGCAACTCGCATATGAAATCAGCTTTGACTGATTTACTGCAGTTGAAATATGGCAATAACAGAGTTACAGCTCCCTGTCATCTTTGTTTTGACAGACGAGGCTGGCACAGAACACACCGGCACATACGAACAGGCGGACAAACAGATACACATTTATGCACACAAAGTCAGCATGAGTCGTTGGGGATTTTCTCACAAATCGGCCCCCTAAAGGGAAAGAGGCCGGCATAAATCAGCTGGTGTCAGGGCTACAGACACCCACGGCTCCTTATCACCACGCGCAGGTGGACACACTCACAGATTGATAGGCAGATAGTCGGTCTGACAGGCAGGGCGACAGGCAGCCAGGTGGAGAAGCTTACAGAAGCAGGGCGCACAGGGTGGAGGCAGGCAGAGGGAGAGCAAAGGCATCAATACTGATCACAAATCTCAGACTTGATTCTGAGTTACTGATTCTCATTTTAAAATGTTTTCCATCCATAACCTTTAACTACAGCTAACACAAATACAGCCTACAACCAGTTCAGTTTTTTTAAACCTTTAAAACAATTCCAGGAGCTGCTCAAATCAAAAACAAGTAAGAGTTCCTCAGTTGCGTTCCTCAACTGGTAAGGTATTCACCCACGAGGTAACTGGTAATTGGGGCTGTAAAGCAGCTCCATGCTTTGCAGGTGAGCCTGTGGGGAGAATATGCCACTAAGATCCCCATCAGATGTTCTGTTGGCTTCTTCCTCATGGGTGAGATGAAATACAATAATCACAGGGCTTTTCTAAACCTTCCAAATATTATTCTACTAAAGCTATTTCACACATTCTGCTCCATTTCCAGTGATTATACACAGGGTTGGTGTTCATCACGTGGTTCATGCAGCAGTTTGGCCACTTAGGAGGAAACAGCAGCCATCCTACTGCTGTTCCTGGGAGCTGATGTAAAGGTTTTTTATTTGTTCCTCCATCCTGATGGCAGGTTTACTGGAGTTTGGATTTCAGACATACACTAAAATGTTGCAGTTAGTCTCTGGTGGCTGCTGGTTTCACTTGATCCAAATGAAGTCCAGGAGTTATTGGAAAATGTTTTCTATCAGATGGACATATTATAGTGTTACTGATGAGTAACAGCCCAAGGCCAGACCTGCACACTTCCGGAAAAGTCAGCATACTTACTAGCTGTCCACCATATGCCCACTTGGAATTAAAGATGAACAGAAACACCTGAATGTCTTGTACTAGTTGCTTCTGTTGCAGAGGTTTACGATTCTTCAAATTCAATAAAGAGCCCTGCAGAGCTGCAAATGGGGTGGGTAAGATTTTTTAACTGCTTTTTTCCTTTTTTAAAAGAAGGACGTGGAACACGCTGCAGTGTTTCTGCTCTTTTTCATGTTCGTGCCATAGATCTGCCCCGTGCTGGGAGAAGGCACGCAAGTCTTGATATGTAAAGAACGTGTTTGCAGTGGATTGAAACTGAGTAAAACTCTAACTTTCAGAGTTCTACACGCCTCTGTTTTTGTTAAAATACTACAGGCCTTCTCTCTGCTTAGCTAGAGAACTGCACAAACACTAAAAGCATCCATCATAACGCACATCAAGTTAGTGGAACACCAGAAAACAAGCAAACAAAAAACAATGTTGCAGAATGTAACATTAAATAGTTAGAGTAGTTATAAATAGTATAACTATATAAAAGATAAGAAAACATTAGCAACAGAACGTACAAGGCATAAAAAAAGCACATAACATAAAGATTAGAGTGAGACTGTAAAATGTCAATTTAAAAATGACAGAGTCATAAAAATAAAAGCGCTTCAGAATTATAAGACATTAAATATTGAATAATCACTGATGGGGGACAGGTTGTAGCAAAAGGTCAGCTATGCTTATATCGAGGGATGAAGGCAAAATGTGACTAAAACGATGCATAGATGCAAGTACAGGCTGGGAGGATACAGCACTCTCCTCTCTTTGATCCCTGTTGCTGTGTGGATGTAAACAGACAAAGGCTTGTATTACTGTCAGGGAGGATTTGGTGCACACTGTATCATGCAAAGCTATGTTGGGTAGCAGTGCAAAACTCCATTTGTTTCCACCCATCAGAGTCTACTGCAGCAATACTAAGCTGGTGTTCCATTTCATGGGCTTGTCTGTTTTGGGTCATGGACCAGAAGCGAAATGCTTTGCCTACACAGAGAGCGGATAACATCTCTGATCCCATTATTTACTCTGTTGAGGACTTACACATTCCCTGGCTTTTTCTTTTGGGAAAACCGCTTAAAGCTGGTTACACGAGGCAGAATTATTGCCAGAGTCTCTTTCTAGTAGTCACAAAACAAGCACAGTCTTGGAATGATTAAATGTGCGGCATCTCCCAGAAATAGCAGATTTCCACTTTTTAAAGAACGTGGAAATCACAGAGGTGTTTCACAGTAGACATTTCAGGGGAGAAAGAAATGCGAGTTTGATGACTTCTCATGCACAAAAATACCTTCTTTTTTTTTAATTTTATTAGAGGCTTTGGAGTCACGGTCTCCTAGCAACCTTGCTTGGTGTCAAGGAGGTCCATCTGTGGACAATAATAATGAGTAATAGCTGCAGAAGTAAAAGTCAGGTACATGAAGATATATTTTCAGTGAAGGTATAGGTCAGTTGAACCACACAAGCAAATAAAATAAACCAACGTAAGGCAGCAGAATGTTTTTGAAATGTAGCGTCATTCAAGCTTAAAGCATCAATGCAAAAAATATATAGTTTAGTATCTAAAGGTCTTTAAACAGATGTGTAAAATTTGTGCCAATATTTGAATCATTTTCAAGGCTGTTCACAACGATTGCTGGATGAATGTGAACTTATTTTTTCCACTAGTGTGTTGTAGCTGAAAACGTGCACTGGTACTGAATGTATACTGAAATGGAAATAGTAAAACAGTACTACTTTACCTCAGACACACAGTTAGATGCTGCTCCAGGTTAATAATCTCTCTGAGGTGATTTCTGTGCCTCCTAAGATGTTGTCCCAACTCTGCCAACAAGAGTTCAAACTGCCCCAATGACATCCTCAAATATGTGCAAAAGCAGTCATAATAAAGCTGCAGCTCTTTTATCAAACCATGAAATTTCCCATAATTTCCAGTTCGTCCTTTTCTTGTTTAATAATCAGGACCAGCTGATCAGATCATGACTTGAGCTGAACTTCATTACGTTCATAGTGTTTTTGGGGGTTTTTAAGGATGTGTATGCACACTGTACGCTCATCAACACTGACTTTGGGCTTCACTCGGCCCTCGGAGGTGTTGGCGCGCTGTTTAACTCACTGTATCGTCGCATCATGTCTTCTGTCTAAGTGGGCTATTACAACTGCTGACAAGTAAATAACATTGACACCACGAGGCAGCATGCTCCTGGGAGATATTAGGTCGTGAGATTCTTGTAGATATTACTTTGACACCACCACTATTTCTGCAGCCGAAGCACATGCTCAGTGGCGGTGGCACTCCCCAACAGCATCAGTCTCCCTTCCCAAAAGGGGAAAAATCAGCCTGGTCTCTGACGTTCCCACAATACCACCCACAAGACCCACCTTGCAAAGACCTTGAAATGCCAAAAGCTCAGTGTATATAGGGGAATAACAATGATCATCTTCAAATATGTAATTCAGACACATACATTTGAGTCTTGCATCTGTTCTGGCTTAATTAAATATTGACAATGATGCCGTCATTCTGTTTTTTGTTTTGTTTTTTGACCTTTCTCTTGCAACGAGAGACTGTGGGCAGGAAATCTACCTATACTCACACAAACATTACACATTACATTTCACTGCAGCTTCCCGCATTGCTGCCATCCAGCATTTAGGGAACTATTGTGGAGGCCCTTCTGAAAATAGATCAGCCTGCTGTAGCATCAAAAAGATGAAACGGAAATGAGCAGAAACACCAGTCTCCCCACCACGAGTCAGGTGTGCTGCACACTTCAAAGTCAAAGGGAGTCGTGAATGCGGCACAAATGAAGCCTCCGGTACGCCTATTCAAACTTCCACATCTCGATAATGACCTCACTCTCCTACACCATTACTCATCATTCATTGAGCTCCGGCTGAGGTGGGAAGGTAGCGCTGGCTGGTGGATTCAAGGCTGGCAGAAGGTGATGGGGGGCGGGAGCGCCGCGTGAGTTAAAAGCAATTGGGAGCAATTTGAATACAACTTAATAATCTCTTTTATTTTCTTGTGACGTTTGCCTCTCTTCTCTGTTTGCCTTAAGGAGCTCTTTTCATATTTAACCTAAATATACTGTGATTGCGGCTCGAGACTTCAGTTTGGTGTTACTCAAGCACAGATTTTCAGTCTCAATGCTTCATCTTAGCCTGCAAAGATGATAAGCTCTTTTTTAAGATCTAACTATGCATATATAACCATGAATAAATGGACAAATTTAGTCAAAAGCAAGGTCTTAGCCTGTTTCTTTGCACGACTAGCTGTTAGTTTGCAGACCAAAAGCAGGTGGATCATCGAGAATTTTCACATAGCAGGTTTGTGAGTTTTCATTTAGTTTAAGCTATCTGTGAACTCTTCTGGAAACAATCCATATCGATGAGAAAGCTTCTGGTCTGATCTCCCGATGTCAATCAGAAGCACTGCATTAAAAAAATTAAAAGAAGATGTTATTTTCCTGTAAACACTCACAGATTTAACTGATTTCCATCAGTTAATGGTGGTTTAAAGACTGTGAAGCCGACAATCACAGGTTCCTCAAAGTGTCACAAACTATCCCTTTGTGAACAGTGCAGGGGAGGGGGGACCCAGTAAAAACACCCATGCAGCCACACAGTGGGTAGGTGTTGGTGAACTGTGGGGTTGTGTGGGCAGGGCAACCCTACACTTACCACTGGATATGACCACACAGGCCCCACAGCAGTTTTGCCCTTTGTTGCCCCTATATGGGGTTTCTGTTGGCAAGCCCACTCTAGGCTACCTCTAAGAAAACTCACGTGGACTCTAAATATGCTAGGCCATGTGGTGTCCATAGAAGGTTTGCTTTTCTGGGTTTTTTGTGGGGCACTCATGGTTGGTTTGCCAACAGAGAACCCTTATTGGACCCATGCTGGTTATTGTCATGATGGTAGGCTTGCCTGTAGAAACCCCATATAGGAAAAGCAAAGGGCAAAACTGCTGTGGGCCCTGTGTAGGATAGGTGTGGGTTTGCCCTGCCTACACAGTCTCACAGTTCATCAACACCAACACCATGGGCCCGCACAGGCATGTTTGCTGGTACATTATTTATAATAAGTAAACAACCAATGTGGCTATTATTTAGAAAGATGACTGGTAAAATACAAAGCTAAACTGGATCTTGCCTTTTCAAAGACAGACCAACATGATTGATTAGATTTAAACATTTGTTGCCCCTTTTCTGGATTGAGTGGCTCCATGGTTTGAGCCCGGTGCTACCTGCTGTGGTAACCCCTTGTGAATATTTTTATTTTAATAATTATTTATTTTTAGCAACATACTGGTAAATGGTAAATGGACTGGTTCTTATATACTGATTTTATACTCTAATTGCACTTTATGTAACATCCCTCATTCTCCCATTTACACCCACTTCAAGCACTTATGCTTCCTATCCAACATTAAGAACTTGAGGTTGGTATCTTGCCCAAGGATCTTTGGCATGCAGATTGTAGCAGCCAGGATTCAAACCACCATCCACCTGCTCTGCCTCCTGAGCTACAGCCCCTCCATTCTGGTCCCAGGTTTGTTGTAGCGAAGTCTCCTTGAGAAAAGCGTAATTGTTGGTGATGTTAAATTTGCAGCACAACAGCACAGTGGAATCTGTATATCTGTAGAGCTCGATGGATACAGGATTTTTGAGACTGATGCAGATATTTGTTGATTTAAATATTAAAACTAGCGTGCTGTGGGGTTTATTTCACTAACAGTGTATCCAACAAATCTGTCTTTCAATTTAGGTGAGTCATCCCTAATGCATGCTTGTAATATTTGGTAACTTCAGCACTTCCCGATCTCATTCAAATATGTCCAGCTGTCAAAAATCTGACGCAGAGGCTTCAAATGAGCCACGTCCATCTTTTATATACAGTATGTTGTTCTTTAACCTTCTGCTACAGAAAACTGAGTATCTCTGTTTCAGCTGTTGGTCAGCAAAAGAAGCTATTAGAAGACGTTGCCTCGAGTTTCAGTGCGCTTTCTTGGTAATTTACTGTGATGTTTAATTTACATAATTATTGGCTGATTAATTGATAATATAAGTTGCAGTAATTGTTTTGTTATGTAAATAACGAAGCAGCTTTTGAAGTTGTTAAGTATTTCCTGTCGCAGCTTAGCTCAGAAAGTGAACCAAAGAACCTCTCCTCTGTGGCTCGTGACCTTTGCTTCACGTCAGGAGGACATCACTGTAAATCTGAGGGAGAGTTACGGTTTTAAAGCCCGGCGATGCTGAAGATACTCGGCTTCAGTACATGAGGACAGAGAGCACTAAGGATTATGTTTCATGACGACACAAGTACATACATCTCAATGGCACCAAATCAAAGAAAGACAGCAAAAACCTTTTAGCATGTCTGCGTGCCACATTACACCACTCCATTATTCAGCACGCTTCCTAAGAACTGGTCTCAGTTCAAGAACTGAATATATCTCCCCTTGTTCTCTTCATTTCTGCTTGACTGTACATCCATTTCATGTGAAGGCTTTCATTTCTTTTCTTTTTAAACCAGCTGTGCATTAAACCAGCTGCACAATGATGTTTGCATGAATGCCAAACACAAATCATTTGTTGGAATTAAGCATGTTTTCTCTCCAGAGCCTCTAAATGCTCCAAACAGTGAACAATGTGCGTTTCTACAGTGTATGGGGGATTTTTACCTTAATGTCTCAATTTAGATTTTACAACACTACGAATGCGAGTAATCTCGTACGCTTCCTCCGTCTACAAAGCATACAATCTCTTCGGGTTGTGCCGATTCATAAAAACCCCTACATTTCAGTCCTTTGAATTACAGGAAATCACATTTCCCTACTCTGCCTGCTCATGTCATTTTCAGCCTTCTCTACATGAATTTTGGCAAATTGGAAAATATTTTTAAGTTACCCAGACCTAGATTGAGCTAACCCAAGCCTTAAAGGAAGAAGACGGAGCTTTTCCCTTTCCAATTTATGTACATATAAAAGTGATATTTCTAAGATACTGAGTGCCCTAAAATTTTATAAATCTCTTTGCAGGCAGCATTGCCACCGCTTCATCCTCCCCTGCAACATTAATGTCATTCAGAAGTAGCCAAGGAAAGTGCTTGTCGTCAGATAACAGTGTTTTTTCTTCTTCTCCCTGAAAAATAGATTTACATTTACATTTCATTCAAAAGCTCCAACATGTCCAGCCTCTTCTCCAGTCTTCATTTCTGCGTTTATCCTATTTGGTGTAAAAACATCACCAAAACTGTGCGCCAACGCTACCTTCCATATTTCGAGTTCTCCAGGAACTAAATATGGACTGTGTGCACTCTTTCCAATAGCATTCCCAGTAGGATCAGTGCTAGGTGACTATGACGTCACTTGACGTTAACAGGGACCAACTGAGGCTAATTTTCAAGCCTGAATACATCAGCATCAAACAGCTGTTTAACTGAATGTAGAGCATAGAATGAGAAAGTTGATATTATGAGCTGTAAAAAACATCGGTCCAGACTAGGGCTGGGCGATATATCGAGTTTTTAAATATATCGATATATTTTTATACGAGATATGATATGTGACAATATTGTTTATATTGATATAGTCTATGTTACGTTAATTATAAGTACTAATTATGCTTGTGGGGCCGCAAGTTTGCCTCTCTTTCGTCCACTTGTGTCTCTATGCAAACCTTACTCTGCCTCGCCTCTCCTTCACTGAACACAACTCCCCCTCGCCCATCGCTTCACCTGCAGGCAACGACAAGATGTACACGGCAGCTATCAAAGAGGAGCTGGTCAGTAAAAAGAAAACATTGTACTGTGCTTCAACGTAATATTACCGTACGGTGTGTGTATGAGGACCACAAATGGCACCTGTAAGAGACGTGGTTACAAAGAGGATTTCAAACTCAGTCAGTAGAACTCGGGAACAGAGCAGCTGTGAAATCTGTCTTTGTTATTGTGCTCAGCGTCTTTTAGTTTACATTTTGACTGCACAGTTGTGAGCTTTTTGTTATGCCGAAATACAACATTGTTTTATTTTATTTATGGAGCATGATTTTAATAAATGCTGCAAATTTATTTCTGAGTAATTTCTTCATGTGCATCTAAGCTGTATGTTAATAAAAGTGCCTGTGAGAGATTTGGGACACAGCTTTGACTAAGAACTCTCTTTTTGTTCTTACTTTATGGCTTTAAAAATAATATCGAGGTATATAGCTTATATCGGCATCCAGCTAAAGAATATCGATATATGAATTTAGTCCAGACCTTCTGAGTTTCTGTTGAAAAAATGAAGTTTAGAAATGGAAAGAAAACTTGGAGAGAGAAAGAAGGAACTTTAAGAAATCTGAGATTTCAGTGTCTCAAATTTTGTGTGACATGAAGTTGACCTTTCGCCAAGCGCCTTCACTGAACAGCTATTGCCCAATCATGGCTTAGTAGCCCCATGTTAGTAAGACATGTTAGGCCTGTAGTTGCCCCTCCCTGAGCCTGGTTCTGCCAGAGGTTTCTTCTTATTAAAAAAGCTTTTTTTTTTCTTTCCCACTGTTACCAAGTGCTTGCTGATAGGGGGTCGTCTCTGTATTATTGTGGGGTCTTTGCCTTACAATGTAAAGTGTCTATAGGTCACTGTTATTGTGATTTAGTGCTATACACATGAAATTGCATCTTTAACCACCAGAATATGCATGTAGCAACTGTTCCATTAAGTTATACCTTAACGCATTTTAAACCCTGGACTTTATTAACACAGACATGTCTTAAAAAGTTTCTTTTCCTGTTCAAAACTTCCTGCATGCTCTAAATATTGGAAGCAGCACGTCCCCTGCGCCTGCGTCCCCACTAAAATTTGCACCTGCACTTCTGAGTATGTGCCATTGGAGAAAGGAAAACTCGCCAGACATGACAACAGCATCTCAGTCAATTATCACTCAGATTGGTCTTCCTATAGTCACACCCACAGTTAGCACTTCTGAGCTCTTCAAATTCTCTTTTTTATGGGTACTGAGATCTGCTTTAAAGCAAAAACTTGCAGACTCTCCATACTCTTTCTATTTCCCCTTCCCCTCCTTGCACTCAGAGGGAGTGTGTGTGTGTGTGTGTGTGTGTGTGTGTGTGTGTGTGTGTGTGTGTGTGTGTGTGTGTGTGTGTGCGTGCGTGTGTGTGTGTGAGAGAGTCCCGAGTGGCCAACCAGCCAGGCTGCCTGAAACTTCTGACTAGCCATGTTCTTCAAACATCATGCCGCAACCAAAGCATGGCAGGATGACAGATAGTCCCTTCAATATATAGTGACAAACAAATTAGTGCAAAGATGCTTCTCGCTGCATACCAGATGTGTTGGGCTCTGTGGTATGGAACAGCCGATGAAAAACTGTCCACGTCCCATCTGTGCTTTGCCGCGACCATCGGTGCAGCAATTTGTGCTGAACAAAGTAGTGCAAACAGCCAGCCTGATTATATGTGTCATAATGTGAGGCATAAAAACAGTGGCGGGGGAGGATCACACAGGCGCTCGCAGATTTGTATGAGCACCGGAGAGGACGGGGCAGGGTGCAGGTGACTAAACAGGACGCGGAGGGGACTGGTGAGGGAAGAAGGGAAAGCGAATAGAAGTAGGAAAAACAAATTTATTTTAGATCTCCATACAGATAAATTGTGTTTCATATGAAGTTGCAACCAAAAGTCAGACTCCTTTCAGCTATTTTTCTCCCTCACAGCTTCCCTCCGCTCAGAGTGTTGCTTTTCGGCTCCAGCTGCCGTCCAGGCTTGAGCTGGTGACTGCAGGGGTTTGACACGAGCAGGCCAATTTGTATCTAACCTCACACCTACCTATTGACACCCACACACCCTGAGATTGGAGACCACATGCGGGGGTCACATCACCGTCTTGAGTGCCGTGTCAGTGCAACACGTTTTTGTTCTCTCTCCCGAGCGCGGCGACAGGCCAGAGTTTCGGCTCTGAGTAAACGAATGTGATGAAAGCGGAGAGACAAGGCTTCTCAAGTCGAGCTGGAGAATGCTTTGCATCGGCGCCGATGACAGCGAGCCCACGCGGCTCGCTGACAGAAAGAAGGATAACTGTAGGAGGGAGATGAGCACCAGCACACTGAGAGGCAGAGACATTCCTGACCTGCTTAGTGTCATTACGCCGCAGACTTATCTCGCCTGCTCTGCCTTGTAAATACACTTGAGTGCTTGTTATCAAACGAGCGGGGCGACAAACCTCATCCAGGTTTGAGTCTCCGGCTCTCTCCGCTCGCTCGTAAATGAGTCATTCTCATGGATGACAGCCTACATTAATATTCAGTTATGGAAGGAAGCGAGTGCGCATTAAATCCGACACTTATCAGGTGGCGATCGTGATCCGTGTAGAAGTTTTTAAGCGAAAAAAAAAGATTTGCCTGTTTGCTTTTAATTGCCGAGATGTATTCACAGGAACAGACTCTTGACTGCGTGTAGGATTCATTCAGCTTCTTGCTGCCACTGCTCGATCTCAAAGCCACACTGACATTTCAGCTGGAGCCAAGTTCATTTTTAGGATGATTTGTTGCTCGCGTGTTTTATACACTTGGCTGTTTTCATAAAGGCCTTTCCAGCACTCTAAGTTACTATTGTTACGATGTTGCTATTTTAGCGCTAAAAGCTTTTGCAGTCAAACTGAATGGCATCCAAAAGCAGCGTACTTGGTCTTCACAGCGCGGGATCCAAAGTGAAAAATTTATATATTTTTTCTTACATCGAAAATGCACACTTCACACAGTTCGCATTTGAGAAATGACATTAAAAGGCTTTTATCAGGAGGGTGCTCTCCAGCTGTATCCCTGCACTGAAAGCAAGCACGGCTCTCAGAGGTGAGTGTTTGAGGAGCTGTGAGCGTGAGTGTTAGGCGGTGGCGTGATCATAAGCCTTCCCCCCCCCACGCCGTACCATTCCACCGTCTGCCGGGTCTCTACGACAGCCGTCACACACTCTGAGCAGGCTCCTGCAATGACACTCGAGCGTGGCGAGTCGCCTCTGAGGAGCAGAGGAGTGTGTTCTGTGTCTCGCTGTCAAAATGGAAGAGCAAATGTAAAAAAAATGTAAAAAGTGAGAGAGAAAGAGATAACGGCATCAGATTTTGCCATGTGCCACAATATGATTAAACAGTCCGCTGGAGTTCTTCTCCACAGTGTTGTATTCTGCGCCACCTTAGTTTCAACCTGCCAGCGCTGATCATGAATTTTCAGGTTCAGCCGAATCTTATCTTTTCTTACATGCACAGAAGTGTTGGTCAGCAGGCCCCCACTGTTTAAGTATTTGCACCCATTAAGAAGCTACATAAGAAGATGGAAGACCAGAAAAGGCACATTTCAGTTTCTGTTCTCTCTGATCAAGCAGTAAAAGGAAAGTACTGCTCTTTTCCTCGTGTTATAAGAAATGTGACAAAAACAGACTGGAGACAATTGTGTTTAGCTTCTGTTAGCTTTCCTCACTGTCTAGATTTCTAAATTATTCTCTCAAGCAAGCTTTGCAAAGCAAGAGCTGTGACCATGACTGTATGACAGAAAGCTGTAAAGTGTTTATGGGGGTTTGATTCCGAGTAATTAGAGCTAAAACCAAAGAAATGCATGTTGGTACACCAGAAATTAGTAGAAGTGGGGTCAGAAGTTACCGTGGTTACACTGTGTTTTGATTTTTTCTGAAATACTCTTACTTACTATAAGATGAGCTAATTGCTAAACATAGCATAAAGGCAGGAGACGTGGTGAAACGACCAACCTGCTAATGCCTCATTTGCTTGTTAAGAATGAGGTTTTTAGCCATTTCTAGGTTCAAATGCTGTTAGCGCCCAAGAAACAAACAAGCTCAGAGGCGCCATTTAAAGCTAAAATCAGCCCAGATTCTTTCAGCTTCATTAAATTGACGAGTGGAGCTAATACTCAATGTTAAGTTGGGTAACTAGTTGGCAAAGTATCTCATGTTGATGCTGTTAGGACATCATTGTAATAACATTGTTATTCTCCAAGATCAGCAACTGACCAGTGACATTATCTGAGCATTCAGTTAGCATTAGCCAAGAAGTTAGCCAGTGCTTTTAAAAACTCACTAATAAACCAACATGATAAGCTAAATTGGGCTAACAGAAAACCCAACTTGATAATATAGTTATTATATTTTACAAGTTAGTAAAGAAAATACATTAACAAGAGTTAATTATCCAAAGAGTCATAACAACATAATTGATTAGCGCCAATGTTGATCCTGGACCAATAAGATGCACCAGCTAGCTGATGTTCTAAAAACAAAACTGTGATATATACTTTGGATGGAAACAAAGAGTGAAAATACACTGGACGGAGATCAGGAGCACATGACTGGAAAAAGACGCCGAAAATGACAAGAACTCACCTGAGGTAACATCTGAAATGAGCTCGTCCACAACATGGAGGTTAGCCTTTTAATATGAGGCTGTGTGGTTTGGATTACATGCCTGGATGAAGATTTGATCCTAAGCTTAACGTCCGCACTGAAATCTTAGTCAGCCAGGGGACGATTCTTTTCTGAAGTGCTAAAATTTGGTGTCCAGGGACACTGAGAGTTAATAAGAACAGCTTAAAGCCCAAAGGTGGAGGCTCCTTCCTTAAAAAGAAGCAAACTCAGGAGACTTGGGAACAGGTGTATCATTTGCTGGCCTACTGATGCAGATTTATCTGCTAGATCCTTATAAGGAGTCATGTTGCAGATATTTCAAGTTTGTTCCCTCCTAATTAATTCTATTTTTTATCTTCTTACTTGTTGTAATTATCATAGGAGGCGAAGTTAGACACTAATTGCAAACAAATCAAATGAGAAAAGTGCAAGATTATGAAGAATTCCACACAAGTTTAATTAGTCTAAGTCTCAAAGGTTGTCTCGCGCACACGCAGCTTTTAACATGATTAAATGAAAAGTAATACCTGCCAACCTCAGTCACTAATGAGAACCAGAAATTGGAGTTAACAAAACAGAACGTGATACATCCGCCTAAAACACAAAGTGATAATTCCCACTAGCAGCGCATTGTTCAAGTTGTTCAAACTGAACATAGCGTAGCTGCAAAACAACCGGTGACCATGTATCTTTGATGATCGTGAAGATGTATAGGTGATAAAGGTCACATTAATCTGTAAAACGGCATAACATCTGCTCAAAAAGACAACAAAATGACACGCAGCGTGTAGCAAAGGGTGTCTACAGTGAAGCCTGCCCTTGGCATGCATGCATGTCCAGGGGAGCAAATGTAAAGCAGATGGCCTGGCTACTTTGTCCTCATTGCTGCTAATCAGGTGCTAAATATCCATCAGTGTGTGCTAAAGCGTCCCCCTACTCTTTTTGTTTTTTACTCCCATTTTCATAGCATACTGTACATGCCTTTTTTTCTTTTTTGTCCTCCACTCTCAACTCACTGAACATCACCAGCGATTAAAACACCTCTTTCTAACACAGAAGTTCACGCACATTTGTGGTGACAGGTCGGTGATACCTGAGCGTGAAGAAAAAAAGCCCATATCCTGTGAGTGGTCGATGCGAGGAGCTTTCTACAGCCGAGTGTTTTTACTCCACAGGAAATAAGCGCGGAGCTCAACGCGAGAGAAATCATATGAGGAATGTAGACACTGAGCACAGAGGCTAAATAACACATCCAGTCACATTACAGCTGTTTGATTATTCAGAAAATCTACTGTGGGTGGGGACCACAGCAGTGTTGGTGTTATTTATGGTTGTGCTGTTGGAGTTACTGTATGTTGCTAAAGCCCATTTTTTATGTCTGTCAAACAGCAAAAACACAATATGAAAGCAGCCTCTGCATGTTTCCCCTTAGATGTTTGACTGATGTGTGTACAGAGGCCCGCAGACGCATAGCACAAAGCCTTTCCCGCATGTGTGGACAACACAGGCACACTCGTGTATTGTGTCATTGCGCTATAAATGACTCTTCATCCTCGGCGAACGTGAAGCAGTCGTTTTGAGTAAAATGTAACAGAAATGAAAATCAAAGGTTTATTTATTCAAATAATTGATCATTAAAGAAAATGTGCTTGGTGTAAACTGAATGTAAACCAATCAAGTGCATTACATTAGATTTCACATTTTACTAACGTGCCAACATTAAAAGGACATTTTACATTGAATCAGTTCACTTAAAGTCAGCATTTTGTGAGTGTGTCATGAGACATCACTAACAGTCAGAAAGGACGTTTTTAATAATATTCTGGTGTTTTTTTATTGTAGATTTTTTAAAATATTTTTTAAGTTTAATATTGCAGGTTGTGATTAAAGTTCCATAATTAGCAGAAAATACAGTCAAATTATAATTTATGTCCAGCGCATATAGATTTTCAACATTGCCTGTGACTGAATGGAAACACCAACAGTTTGACCTGGTAAAACTCATGCAATACTATGCAAAGGTTTTCTTTTGCTTCATTGAGCCAGATTTTATTTATTTATTTATTTTTAAGTGGCATTGAGCAATAGTTCCCCAGGCTTTCTGAATCTCTTTCAAAGTTTTTCTTTGGACATTGGCTGCTTTTTCTCTCATTTCCATTCCAGTCCTTGTGCCAGACCATTTTCAGAGGGATGTTATTTTGGTTCGTTTCCATGTCAAGCCACTTAACACTAACCTTTTGACTCATCCAAGCATAAAATGATACCTAACTAAAGCGTGAATCAGTGTTTTGCCTACACATAAAAGACAACTTTCACATTTTCAATTGTATTTTTGGCACTTTGTTACCAGCATCCTGTTTCCATTTCTTTAGCTGACTCTATGACAAGTGACAAAGTTTGACAGGTATAAAATTATATGCTTTGCACCAACAAGGTGTTTCCCAAAGAGGCATTAGCTGAAAACTTGGCACATGTCAGCATGATGTGGCCTTAAAAATGTAAGAAAACTGGACAAGTGGAGGACGAAAGATGGACAAAAAAGTTGTCTTCGGCAGATAAAAGCCATGTCCTTCAGAAATAAGAAAACATCCAGCAAAGACCTGAGAAATGCGTCTGGCTGTACTGATTTCTTATCGGAAACGGTGTCAGTGGAAGGGTGGCTGTCAAGAATCTATTATTATGGAAAGGAAACAGGGAAAAAGGCTGAAGTACACCAAATTACACAAAAAGTAGACTCAGCCGCAATAACCTCTAGAAGTATGAATTTAAGAAGGACTGAGTTTCAAATAATGAAAACTTTCTGTTAGTGGACTCAAATCACGCGTACGGGCAGGGAGCAAATCATTTTTAATTGAAGACATAAAGAAAAATGTAGGTAGATTCCAGGATATACAACCTGAAATCAGTCAGAAAAATAAAAACAAGCAGGGAGGCAACGAGATGACCTGACAAAGATGAAGGGAAAGACACAGGTGGAACATTCAGACAAACAAGGAGTGCAGGACGGGACGAGGGAAAGGACGAAAGCATGTGAGAAAACCAGCTTTCAAAGTAAAACAGGAAGTTACAACAAACAGCAGCTGAGACATGACAACAAGGGGCAACATTATTGTACTACACTATATTATTATAATATTGCTGCGTTCCATTAACCTTGGCTATAAAACTTATACTATGCATCTGTATGTGCCAATAGAGTGGTTACCTGAGCAGCTGCTCAGTATACTGCCTTTGGACTTGAACTGTGTTTTCAGCGTTTTTGCTGAGTCCGAGCTTTGAGTTGCTATGAAGAGTAACACTGTACATGATGGCAGAAAGGCGGGGAAAGTAGAAGCGAAGCCAAATCAGCAGATATGAAATAGACGGTAACACTTTCTGGTGAATTACTCCTCCAATCAGGAGAGATCTGTGACATCCTTTATTAGATGTTGCCTCTATTCCAGACCTTTTAGCCACCGGTAAATGCAGGATAAAATTCATTTGGAGGGGCCAAACCTATGAAAGAGCTTATATTGCTTTTATTAAGCAAACATAAGAATAATTCTGCTTCCAACACTTCATCCACTGGGCTCCTCAGTCCTGAAACACATTCGGTGGCAAAAGAAGTGGTGATGCAACACAGTGGTAAAGATGCCCCTGTCCCAGTTTTTTTGAAGCTCTTTGTGACATCAAATTCAAAGCTTTCGTTTTCAAATCAAATTTCTCAGTTGCGTTTCTTTGTGTTGTTTTCAGTCAAACACAGATTCTGCATGATTTACAGATCGTCAGTTTCTGCTTTGATTTACGTTTAACACTGCGTCCAAACTTCTTTAGAGACAAGCTTGTAAAGAAACAATACAGCCTCTCATTTATTGGCTCAGTGGATTCAGTATTAAGAAGAGTTTGAGAGAAAAATACAGAAAGAGAAAGAGAGAAAGTCAAACAGAGAGTGAGAGTCAATGATTTCCCCCAGCACCTGTTTCACTAGTGTCTCCTGTCGCTCATCTGACCCATTCGTTATGCTGAGCCATGGGGAAATCTGATTGGGCTCATTACCCTCTCCTCAGAACTGATTCAGGAAGTGCGAGGAGAGAAAGAGAGGGCCTGTTCGGCGGCTCATTGTGAATGGAAACCATCATCAGGGTTGTCACTATCAGGAACGTCTGGCCATCTGCCAAGGCTCTCCCTATCTAACCTGGCTCTCCTCCACCTCCCAGCCTTTCCGCGGTGGAAACAAATGAGTGTCGTCTCCTCTCGCTGTGTCCTGGTGCAGTGGGGGATGGACGTAGTGAGCTGAGACTATTGGCATGCATTGTCTCATTCATTCAGGCCCACTGCTGAATAAGAAGGGATGGATGAAAGATACCGTGAAGGGCATGTAAGGTAACGGGGTTCACATCTGCGGAGGTGATCGGTGATACGTTTGATGAACTTCGCAGCAGACGGGATTTTTCCTCTTAGCTTTGAGGTGAAGCTTTGACAGGGAAGGTTGCACATTCACCTTATTTGCCCCGATATACTGGACGGGTATAATCGGTGTATAATTTGGAAACATGAAGCTGGCCTCACAGTCAGCCTCAATCTCATATCAGTGCTAACTAACAGAAGAAGAGTATTTATGCTGCTTTAAGAGCGATTTCTGTTAAAGAAGCTTTCAGGTGGTCTCGGCAATCTGGCCTCCATATGGACTTCCTGAAGCATTAACTTAAAACTGCGCAAATTAATTTGTTATCAGCAGTGAAAATCTGCTATATTTCTGGGAAAATCAGTAGCACTACAAGCTGTAAATCACCGAGGGAAAAAAATGCCTCTTATGTTACACGGAGCTCACTTATAAATCAGAGAATAGTGCACTTGTGCTGGCGCTTCATGAACCTTTGAAAACACAGTCAGAGGTGGCATTTCAGAGATGACCTCTAAACTGTGCTGCTTACTGCTGCACAGTTGATTCAACATCAGAGTTATTGAAACCACAGTGATATTTTCTATTCAATAGCTACTTCCTGAGACATTTGAAGTGAACAGTGCTCCACTGAAAGTGAAAAGAATTGTTTTGGAAGGTTGTGTGAAATTATACAGACTGGAGGAGCTCTATAGACAAAAACCTCTATTCTGACTGTGAATGTTCAAATAAAAAGCCTTTGAATGCAGAATAAAAGGGTCTGTGCAGGCTTTCATAAAGCCTGGTGATAAGTCCAGCACATTAGGAAGCAGGGAGGACAGTGCATTGAATCTGCTTCCTCCTTACATCATTAACTGCATAGGGATGATATTTCATCTGTCAGTGTGTGTGATTTTAGCGTTTTAGTCAACACACAAATATTTCAACATCGCGATGGCCAGAGGATAAAGCCAATCGAGATGTGATTACCTAACATTTCATCGAGTGCTATCATCAGGTCATTATAAATAGAATTTTAATTTTACTTACATGCCATTAGGTCTCATTTACTCTTTGGATGATAATGCTATTGCATCACATTAGCATTAATTGGAAATAAACTAGCAGGTTTTTCCCTGATTTGTTTGGAGGGGAAAAATAAAATATATTTTCTTGCTTTTTTATCAACATGACTGCAGCTGAAGAAAATAAAGATTTACACTGTAAGTAAAAGATGCCCTATTTATTGGTTATTGGTTGGCTAGACAAAAAGGTTGAGTTAGAAAGGATGTGCAGCAGGTTAGGGGGAATAAGGAAAGGGATGGAAGTGAGCTGCCAGGCAGGAGGGGAAAAGGAAGTCCAGAGAGAAGATTCATGGATGTATGGAAGGAGAACATGCAGAGGGTGAAGAACAAGAGAAAAAGAAGAAAAGATTTCACCCACTGGTTGGTTGGCTAGCGTTTTAAATATCTGGAGAAGAAGATTGGGGTGGTCACAGGCAGTATAAAAGATCTCCCGGGTCTGTAAAATAAAGCCAATGGAAAGTGCCTTAAACTTGCATTATTATGAATGTTCACCAGGGGGCGATACCTGTAGCTCCAACCCTCAGCGTTGGCTTTTATAAACAGTCAGGTATTCATTGCAATTCTGACTGTATAAAACGCTAAGTCCATTTTAACATTTTAGTTCAATTAAACTAACATAATGAGGATACCAATCTCATTCCCGACACATAAAATACGGACGATTTGTCATGTTCCGAGGCAACCCATAAGAGCGCGGAAGGTTACCTTCTCCATGATACGTGCCGGACGCTCCCAGTGGTAACACACGTTTCCCTAACCTTATTCCTAACCTTGACTACAGTCTTAATCATATTACATGGCGTTATCCAAAGCGATTCATGTTGAGAAAGTAAAAGAAATGTACATGTGTAGATTCATTCCAAACGGTTCTCATGTTTCCTGACGTTTCTGAACACATAACCTAGAAATGTGTTGGGTGGCCGAAAGCGTAACATACCTTCAATTTGTCACATGACATAATCTGTTACACTTTGGCATGAGAACGTTAACAACTTGCCCATCACAAGTTGTTAGCCAAGATCACGTGGTTTCACAGTCTGACACATCCCTCACCTGGTACATCCGGTTTCAAACACCTCATCTCCTGACTTAATGACAGGATTTCACGTCCCAGCGGGTGAGGTCACAGTTGCTTTATCAGTCCTTTGAACCATCTATAAATGTGACTCAAAAGAAGTTTGTCCCTTAATAAAACTAATAATAACTATGATGGTAAAATTGGGTTGCAATGGCCTTTAACCCTCTCAGGCTCAAATTAAACTTTTTGTTGCTAATGCACAACCAAGTCCTGCAGTGGTACTTCTGAGTAATAACAACTAATAAAATATGTATGTGGGGTAATCAGGTTGTTAGTTTGTAACTGTTGCAAATTGGCAACGCCTGCCTCGAGAGGGTTAAAACCCCATCTACATGTAAGAACAACTGAACTGATTTCATTTTAGGAAATGTAATCAAGCTGTGATACCTGTATTGTAGCCACTTGTCAGTGACAGTGATTAAAGCATATCCTGCTTTATTGCCTATTTAAGTGAACCCACAGTTTACAAAGTGAACATCATGCTGTATTAAGGACGATTTCAAACTGCTAATTGTAAACATAAACTAATTAGGAAAACATATATGCAGGTCATCGATCAACTAAGCCATAATAAGCATTTTCTCTTTAGTCAGACTTCATTTTACAAGCCAAAGATTTTCCTCCTAAAGAATGCTGGGTTAGTGCATTTATCACTGGCAGACCTGGATCCTACAATCACAGCACAGTATTAACAGCTGCCGTCTCCTCTCCATTGTAAACCTCCAGATTTGAGCGCTCCGAATGTCAGCCTCGTATTTCTAAAGGAGGATGCACTTTCGTATGTCAGAGCGGCTCTCGATTTTCAGTCTGTTTATGCAAAGCCTTGGTGTCTCATTGCCCAGTGGGGCTTTTCACTTGGCAATAGCTGATGAGTGGGTTGTTAAGACCCCTTGGTGGAACAGGATTATCAAATATAGATTACAGGCGTTTGGGGCCCCAGTGTGAAAGCTCGGGCTCCTGAGTGTTAATTGCTGGCCTCGCTGTGCTCTCCAATTTCATGCTTGAAGTGAACATTTGTCTTTCACGCTACAAAGGCATTTGTGTGTAAATGCAAGAATGAGCTAAGATATGCTGTACCAGCCAACAGACCCTTAAAAACACTAATTTTTCCACATTTATAAATACAGCAGACAGTCGTATGTGTGTCTGTGTGTGTGTGTTTTCTTACTGTAAATGGGGCTTTAGGGGGTTTAAAAACAATATAGACTGATTTGAAAATGGCCTGTATAATGACACTGGCCAAGGGAGTCATTTAGGCCCAAATTGCTGCCTGTGTTGGGCTTCGGTCCGTAATTAGGTCAGAATGCAAATGCGTGTATTGTGATGTTGGCCCACGAGGACTAGCACAGCTCCAGCCTCAGTGTTTAGAGTGTAACCATGTGTGTCAGAGTGACTCATTGAGCCCCGCTAGTGCTGTTGAGCTGCGAGAAGAGAAAGAGCACTGGGGGCCGAGCTCATTCACAACCTTGTGCTCTTATCAAAATGTGTTTACTGCACTGTAATGCTGCGTCCCATTTAGGCAGCATTTAGCAACGTTAAACTGTTGCGGCCCCGGGCCTGAATGCTGGGGTGGAGACACAAAGGGCCTGGGATGCATCGTGACCTCTGGCTCACCCTCTAACCCTGCACACACTGACATCCATTCATTCTGCCTTTATTTCTCCCTCTTCATCACCTCATTGTACTCATTGTACTTTTTGTACAGCCCTGTTTTTCCTCCCGTCCTGATGCCTCTCCCTTCTATTGATCATTAGGTGGTGTTGAGAAGAGAGGGGAGGTTTAATTAAGGAGCCAGACTGGTCTGTCAATTCTGCTCAGCGCTGCATGGAGTGCACTAGACCAAGCAATGGCTCTAATAGGGCTTCATACAGTAAACAACACGCACACCTGGACAGCAGCGGGCCCCAGGGAGGAACAGGAGAGCGCTGTGGTAGATAAAGAGAATTTAGCATCATAGGTGTGGCGCATGAGTGTGGAAGATTTCAAATGGTTAAAATGCCTGAAAATGAAAGAAGAATCGAAGAAGAGACGTTGGTTATTTTGCATTTTGGGTTTAATTAATTGAGCCGTTTTTCACTGTGACTTGAATCTCACATGCCACATTACATGAAAATTGTAGCACTGACAGCAAAGTGAAGATTGCTTATCGGTGTGATCCAGCAGACAGTAGCAAACCTGACAATATTAGATAAAAAATCTTGTTATTATCCTTCATGAGGGCGCGCAAGAAAAATCAAATGCCTTGTCACAGTTCTGCGATTCTGAGCAGTGCTGACACAATTATTGCGACTACTACGACTACTACTGATATGGAAAAAAAAATCTGCGGGCAGGTTTTGTATGGCGCAGACACAAGTGGTTAATTTGTCTTGCTAGTTTTAAAATCTTCGTTGTATCACTGATTATAGTCAGATGACAAAAACTTGGTTGCTTATAAATGGAGACTGTAACATGGCGTTCACAGAGGGATGGGGAAATGAGCATAATGTGTATGAAAATCAAAAGAATGGGGATTTATAATACATAAGCATATACATGTTAGTTATTGCTGTATGTGTGTTTGTATATGTGCATATAGTCCTTCTGACTGGCCCACTTGTTAAGCGGGTATGGACGAGGATTAGGGCCACTGGACAAAAAGGAGGGGTCCTTTGGATTTGAATTATTACTTAAAATTATTACTAAAAAACCCCAAAATATTATATATGCTATATGTGGTGCATAATGTTGACAGTACTGGAAACAAAAGAGCTTTGCTGAACTATATCATGAGCAAATATTTAATTATAACTTGCATTATTTTCTTTTTGCTAAACGGTCTGTTGGATATACTAATACTGACAAATCTGTAACAGGCCAACCAATATATCGATCTGGGTCTGATTACAGTGGCCTGAAACAGCGTTCATAATTAAGCCTAATGATTTTAGATGTGTGAATGAGAGACTAGATTGCATGACTTTTTTGGCATATTTGGACACAACAGCTTACACATATTATTAGAGTAACGGCTCAAGAAGTCCTTTCCTGCCCACAGCTGTGATATTGTCCTGTCTAAAATCTGAACGGACCACTTTGATTTAGAAAGCTGCTTTGTTGCGTCTAACGTTGCATTTTCTCTGGCGACGCCGCTGATTCTGCAGACGTGAATATTTTCCTTTAAGCCCCATGGTGACTTTTGTGAATGAAGCAGCAAAATAGGACAGTCCACAAAACAGCAAACGTTGTAGTGTGAGTCACAGTGGACGAATGTGTGGATTTTTACTTGACCACATGCGTGTGTGCGCACTGCGCTCCATGCATGGGTGACAGGCTTGTGTGCATAGTTCTGCTCGCTTATGCTTCATCTCTGGCCCCGTGTTGGGGCCGATGATGATCCGCGGCTTTAATCGATAAAACTATCAAAACATCTCCTCCGCTGCCCTGTTGTTGACTCTGCGTGTCTCTTGTCTCCCCTCCAGAGAAAGTCAGTATGCTGTCGGCATTGATCGCTCCCTTCAAGTACATAAGCCCTGGGACCAGCAGCACAGAGGACGAGGACAGTTTAAGTAAGCTGCTGCGTCTTTTTCCTTCTCTCTGTCAGTGCACACGCTACCTCTCTCAGTGGCAGGCCTAATATGGAAATGATCTCTCTGTTGCCCCGCATAATTAATTATTTGGCAGATGAGCTCTTTGGTTACACACTGGTGTCAGCTTGCACGTTAAAATTCTGTATTCCTTTAAAAGCGAGCGATTAAATATTAAATCCGAGTGTTCGTGATAATTAAGTCATTAGATAGGTAACTGCATGCCTGCATACGCTATCATCTAGACCTACAATCTGCCCACCAATGAATGGCTCCCATGCCACCATTAACATTCTTCTGGCAGGATCTGAACACCCTGTTTTTGTTCATTTCCCATCAGAAATGCAATACGCCACCACTACCCCGTAACTAGGTTTGAAGAGCGTATCACAGCTGTTCAGACTTTGCTCTCACAGAGGATAAGAAGTGTGAAATAAAGCGGGCTGCAGACATTTCTCTCATCCTTTTCTCAGAATGCCTGCCACTCAACGAGATCCCCACCCCCTATTACAAATAGGATTGATGCTTTGCATTGGCCGCGGGGACCAGTGTTTCCCCACTTGTGACACAGATTCAGAACTAATTTGGAGGCAGATTACAGGATGATTTGGCAGATAACATCGCCATTTTAGGGGATTTGTATTTGGGGTTTTAAAATACTTAAATATGATAGAGCCCCGAGGTATGAAGTGGGCTCGGCTCAGGGAGACGATTGCAGACGTGTTCATTACCATTTCATTGTGTATCGAGTGGCTCAATCTGCCTTGAGAGATTTTTCTTGATTCGTCTTGTTCAGTCAGGATAAACGTGCCTCTTTTCACTCTTGTGTTTTGACTATTTTCTTATCACTTGCAATGACATTGTTTTTCCTTTTATCGCAGGCACCAGCAGTGCAGAGGTGAAGGAAAACCGCAATATTGGTAACTTAGAGGATCGCTCCATAGGGCCCGGGGAGTGTCAGTCAACAAGAAGCGGGAGTTCTGGTCTGAAGAGGAAACGGCCACTGGAGGAAGACAATAACGGGCACCTGTGTCAACTCCGTCTGATCTATAAGAAACTGTCCTGGTCTGAGGCTCCAAAGAACGCGCTGGTACAGCTGAATGAGCTGCGGCCCGGCCTGCAGTACCGGATGGTGTCTCAGACGGGCCCTGTCCACGCTCCCGTCTTCTCCATCGCTGTGGAAGTCAACGGGCTGACCTTTGAGGGCACAGGCCCCACGAAGAAGAAAGCCAAGATGAGGGCCGCAGAGCTGGCCCTCAAGTCCTTCATCCAGTTCCCCAATGCTCCTCAGGCCCACCTAGCCATGGGAAACATTTCAAACCCTTCAGCCGACTTCACCTCAGACCAGGCCGACTTCCCCGACACGCTCTTTAAGGAGTTTGAGTCTTCGTCGTGCTCCGACCGCCTCTCGCTCTGCAACTCGGAAACCGAAAGCGAGTTGCTTTCCAGCGAGCTGCTCAGACACGGGCGGTTGCTGCGCCACACCTTGGACCTGATGGTGCAGGCGCAGCAGAGGCTCGGTGGAATTGTCCAAGAGTCCGAGGCCCCTAAGAGCCCCGTGGCTGTGCTCAATGAGCTGCGGCCGGGCTTGCGCTACGCCTGTCTTTCGGAGCGAGCCGAAGGCCGACGACTGCGCAGCTTTGTGATGGCTGTGCGTGTGGACGGGCGGATTTTCGAGGGCTATGGCCGCAGCAAGAAGCTGGCCAAGAATCAGGCAGCCCAGTATGCTCTTCAGGCCCTCTTCAACATCAGGACGGCCCCCGAGGGGAGAACAGGTCTCAAAGCCAGCAGGCAGAGTTGTCCTCATTTACCCCAGGTGAGTGCAGACACATCCCCAGCGCCTGTCTTTTGCTAAGCTTCTTTGGCAGACACTCCACTTCCAACAGGGGCCTGTAATGACCAAAACAGCAGGCGTGCGGTGAAAATCCAAACACCTTCCAACAAGTAATTAAGGAGGAAAGGAGATAGGAGCTAAAGAGAGCCCGATTCAAGCAGAAATAAAGAAATGTGTGAGCAAGCTGACATTTATCTGTTGTCCAAAATAGGTCTTACAGCAAAAGCTAAAGATGCGCCATTTTTTTTGCACATCTGCTCATGGGTGTGTGCTCTGCGAAGCCTTCATCTAGGGTAAACAAATATCTGTTTGTTGGCCTGTTTAATAGAAAAGCATGTAAATGAAGCTAATTATTGTCCCCGTGCCTCTGACACATGAGAAATCTTTGTCACAAACCCAAATGAGGTTTTTTTCTCCTTTTTTTCGTCAGTCTTATGTGTTTGCAGAGCTGTAATTGGGTGAGTTTTGTAATTTTGCAAAATCTCCTGTTTCCTCATGTGTGGCATCACAGTGTCTACAAACATTAATTCAATCTGTTGCCCAAAGGAAATAGAAAAGCAAAGAGCAAATCGACAAACAAACCACTGAGACCAATCCCATGCTCATTTACCCAAATATGTAAATAGCAATCAGAGCGAGGAAACTAGTTTGTGAGAAACTTGAGGAAATTGGAGAGCCTAAAGACACGGTGGCTGGATCGGCTGGCACTTGTTGACAGCCATTTAAAACTCCATTGCAGCTGCAGGACTTTATCTCAAGTAAAACTGCCCTGAGTAGATAGTCACACTGATTTTCATTGTTTACTACTGTTTGCATAGCGAGGAACTCTGCAGCCAAGCTGTCCAGGTCACCCCAGCAGAAAGAACATGTAAAACCACCGTCTCGAGGTCTTGAATTGAAAAAATTAAGCTGTTCACATCCAAAGCGTCGTCTCCCTAAAGTCTTCCCTTGAAGACTTTTGTGTCGACACACAACGCGCCCTGTAGGGTATGTGTTGTGTTAATATTCTTCCCTAGCCTTGAAGAAATAAACTGGCAAAAGTGTCCTTCCCCAGAGCCCAACATCAACCCAACAAACCTGCACATGTTTGCCTGGGAGAAACTTTCTTTTTCTCCCCACTGCCACGGTGTCTAAAAGGATTTTAAGAGGATTTGCCGCACCCGTTTAGTTCCAGAAAGCACTCGCTTGTGGAATTTCTTGAAAGTCAGCTGTGCCGTCTGCCAGGCTCGAGAAACGTTTTATTTTCATTGGCGTTGAAGGACAAAGGCGTTAATATAATATTCATGCGTGCGTGAATAAACATGTGGCCAGGCGTGTGTTCATGGATATATAATGTGTTACATGTTGCGTAACCTTAATGCAAAGCCCTCCGGCTCTTATACGCTCTCACTCACATTTGAGTCAGTCTTCTTGCCAAACACTGATTGCACGGGCAGTGGTTGACTACACTGCAGATGTGACACGTAATGTGGGGGTGGTTGCCAGCTGTAGCCTGAGGGTAGAGCAAACGTTATGGTGGTATGCCAAATTATGTTGTGCCAGCTCAGGCTGTTCTCTTTCTTCAGAATTCCCTTTAGCTACCTGTTGCAGAACACAGCTTGGATGCATAGATGTTTTCTGTGTATCATTAACCCTCATCCAGACTTTAGAAAAGAGTCAGAAAACCTAGTCATGGTTCATAACCCTTAACTAAGTTTACTGCCTAACCCTAACCCGAAACAGGACTGTGGTGACTTGGTTGTTGTTGGTAACCTTCTTCTCAGAGTTGTTGCATCCAGTTGCACGTGTATATTTTTAGATAAGGTCAAACTTGACATGCATAGATGAGAACAAGTGCAGCCAGTGGAAGTCTGCCTGACTGTATATAAAAGATGGACATAGCTCCAGTTTGTCGAGTTCTGTATTTTTGGCCGCTGCCGCCTGACTACATGACTGATATCATATGATAACTTGTCAGTTGCACCATTTAGCATCCATTCTAATCTAAATATGATGGTAATTTACACAATCAGCATTGGTTTGTTTTAAATAAGACTTGAAACTAGCCTTAAGAGAAGCAGCTTGTTAGGAAACTGTCTTCTTTGTATACTTCTCTTTGTAACCAGAGTGCAGTACATGCTTCCTGCTGGCCAATAGAAAAAGCACAGGTCTAAAGGGGAATTTGTTGTTTAGTGACGGTAGCCCACTGTGGCCCACTCTTGCTTGTGCTATTGTTGGTCAGTCAGAGTGAAGTTCACACAGAGCAAAGTGAAACCAAGTGTTAAAAACAACAAAAAGTGAACTATCTGTGCTATCTGCTATATTTTTAATCTTTAGTGTTTGTTTCACTGTTTCCCAGTGAACTTTTCTGTTGTTCTGCTCTTTGTTCCCGCCCACTTGTCAAACAGTCAGCATTTGGCGTCCAGCCACACACAGTTGGGATTCTGGAGGACTGCATAGAAGCACATCTCTGGTGGGTGAAAGCCCTTCTATGCTCTCTAATAGAAACATGCACAGTATGCAGCATGAAGCGCTTCTCCACTGGGGTCATGTTTCAGACCCTAGACCTGAAACCCACGGGAACTAAAGCTAACCTGTTTCAGACTGAAGCTAACCTGAGAAGCTCTTTTAAGAGTCAGCATCATATAACTCAGGAGGACGGGGTATAGCATCAAGTTTTTAAAGCTGTGCTACATCAGGAACCTAACCCAAGTGCCCAATTACTGGTCATAGTATTGCCTCTACTTAAAAGCAGTGGGTCATCTTCATGGTAGCAAAGACTTTTGTGTTTTGAAAGACATCTTACAACAACTAATGTCTAGCAGTGAGTGAAAGGAACAGTAAGAGACGTCCCCTTTTTCTTTTTGAAAAATGAATTTGGGAACACAAAGAAGTGACAACACTTAAATACAATGATTTTGACAGTGAAACGAAGGAATCCATGGCTGGCCACCTATTCAGGATACTGTATTAATTCAAAAGAGTGGAACAAATGAGTGAGGGCTTGCAGAAGGCCTTCGAGCTGGACTGAGCTGGTAACTCCAGAATGCGTCTAAATGAAATATTTAAACGCACCAGAACCACATGGTTCTGTATTCCTCTCAGACCTTTCCGTCTTCACGTAAATGTACTAAGGGATATAAGAGGGAGACTGACAAGGCACGAATCTGAGTGCAGAACCACATACAACAGATTCTCTTGCAGTAACAGCCTGCACCGTCCTCCATCCCTCCCACACTCACGTGTCTGGGAACTCACTTTAACAATCACAGCAGAAATGAGGCATCGGGCCATTGTCTGCTTGGCATTAAAGAGCTATTTATCTTCCAGCGAGGACTTTCATTTTCCGTTCCTTCATTTAACCTTTATTTATCGAGGGAAATCAAACGAGAATGTATTCTGCCGAGATATCTCGCCATATATTCGCTTCGCTCCTCTTACTCAGCGCTCAGAGACTCGGTACCATCGCAGGCTCGGGTTGAGAGCTAGCCGCCTTGCTCAACAGCACATTCACGGTCGCAGTTTAGGGAATGGGGGTAACCTTAACAGTTTAAGGATTTAAACATAGTAGCCTTCTTGTCTCAATTTAAGGAGCTGCACAAGAGGGTTGCAGAAGAACATACGGCATTTCCTTCGAATATGTGAGAAAAGCAACAGAAAGTAACTAAACCGACTCTATATTTTTAATAAAATGTCGCGAAATATATGATTTCTATAACCCTGTACAAAAGGGCTTGTGCACTGCAGTGTTTTCTCATCATTTTATATTCAAATAGCAATATTTATTAATCAGTTGTGCTGTGGTAACAATAGCAGTTGCTCTGGTTATCTTTAGGGAGTGTGTTTTTATAAAGGGTGGAGCCTAAACATAACCATAAATAATAATAATAATAATAAAAGAGAAATATGAAGAAACAAGAGAAATAAGACTTGTTGTCTTTTCACTGAACTCTCTTCTCTCCTCATAGATTTTCTATACAGTCCCTGAACTCAAGGTTACATCAGCTTCTAGGAACATAATTGTTCATCTTCATTATTAATCAATCAGCAGGAAGTTGTTCTTGAATCCTATCCGCCGTGCTCGAGTTACAGGAAAATGTCTTTGCCTTATTACAGCCTGCACAGTGAAGTGAGAAAGTGCTAGAATAATTCTGACACCCATTTTACCAAGTGGAATGATTACCCCACTGTTCAGGCCTTGATTGGCCACTTAATCTCCACTCGCCGTCACAACGCACTGCGGTGTTGCCAAGTCAACTGAGCTCAAGATTTGTGTGCAGCCGCGGGAAGGCTGGGAGTCAGCAGGTCCGCGTACGGGAAGGACAGTAGGGAGGTCAGTGGTCAGGATGCTGCGCTCTGCCACCTCGGATTAAGCTCCATTTGAATAGAGAAATCTGTTTAGTGGCAGGAGCGGCTGAAAATTTGGGTTAATGGATGAGCTGAGGCATGAAAAGCCTGCAGCTTTTCAAAAATTAAGTTCTTCTCTCTTTTGACTGCAAATAGCGTAACAGGATATTTTAATTGCTCGTCGCATTAGCCGAGATCAAATGTGACTGCAGTTTGTCTTTTATTTTCTTGCTTTCAGCTTGATTTGATTTAGTTATCTGTAAGTGTGGAGCACCACAGATAGGGAAGGATACAGACTGGTCAAGTGGAGTCATTTCCCCGCCTCCCCCACGGCAAATTGAATATGATTTCAGACACGTGAAGGTGACCCCTGTCAGCCGTTGAGCCTCTCGCAGATTGTTTTCTTTGTCTAATCTCTCCCACTTCTAATCTGTCTCAATATAAACAGCTGTGACAGGCTGATCATTAATTAATATTGCCACAACAAATTAGCGACAGCGATCGCCCGGCCAAACACCCCGTCTAAGATAGAAATCCACCGATTTGTGCAGAGAGGAGGGGGGGGAGAGGGAGAAGGTGTGAACAACACATTAGAGAGGAGTTGATTAACAGCTTTGGGGACCTTGCAGATAGTGTTACTGCCTCAGCATGTGGACAGCGTAGTGACAGCCACAGCAGCAGACTGTACTCGCTCTGTGATTATCGCCACAAGTGGCACAGTGCAAACAGCCTGATAAAACATCTGCATTTATCACTACCTACTGATTCAGATTAGATGTCTTTCACAGTTGCAGGGTGTTTATTCGAGAAAGTGTACAAGCGTCATCAGGCGTCGTCCAGCAAATGTTTTCGTTTAAGTTTATCAAAATGAGCTAATCTGCAGTATGAAGGCTCAGACAAAGGGTGAAAAATACCAGCTTAATGTCATTTGTTTATTCGAGTTTTTGGTGATTTTATTTTTGCTGTACTTTAAAGACAAGCAAACATTATTTTATCATAAAAATAACTCATATATGATCTTTATGATGATATTTAGCCAGTGCAGAAAAACAGATGAGTGAGTTTTCAACAGGACGATGGCCGGACGAAGGCAATACCAATATTTTGCTGATATATTGGACTATTGTCCATATCACGTTAGTTGCAGCTATTTCAAAATGTGGTAAAAATAACAAATGGACTGCTTCTATCTAATCCAATGCTTCTCTTGTTTTGCTGCTACTTCTGCTCCCTTTTGGAGTCGTCACACTGCTTCAGCTGCCTCAGCCTAGCTTCCTTCTATCTTCCGTCCTCTCCACATGTCCAAACCATCTCATCGTTGCCTCTCTAGCTTTGTCTGCAAACTGCTCAACCTGAGCTTGTCCCTCTGATTTACTCATTTCTAATCCTGTCCGTCCAAGTCGATCCAAATTAAAAAATCTTAGCATCTTTAACTCTTCCACCTCCAGCAAGAAAACGAAAGAGGTCATAGAGGTTTAAAGGAGAAGTAAATAGAAGAAATGATAAAGCTAGTACCCAAACTGTCACATTCATCTGAGTTTCCTAATTTAGCTTTAAACTATGTGCTCACTGTGACTCTGTGCACACAGTTTTGTCATGTAGTGATGGCTCATAAGGCAGTTTTAAGGTTTTACCTCTATTGTCAGAGCTGAATGCATGATACCATGCAGCTATCGTGGGCTTTGAATGTCATGCTAGTTTAGGGTTTTTTTGATTTCCTTGAAATCTCCTTTTTCCAGGGTGGAATGATTGTACAACATCTTTAACAACTTTGTGCACACGTTTGATATTACTTTGGATTTTCTCTAATTCACAAAGGGTTAAAAGTACACATGCACCCCCTACACCTTCCTCTTCTTAGATCTTCACTGAGTTGTGAAATGTATGTGAATAATATGTATGTTGTATACCTTTGATTAAAGAAAATCCCAAATAAATTCAAACTTGTGGACCAAATTCTTGTTTTTTAAAGTCGTTAAAGATGTTTCCTGTATGATCATTCCACCTGGGAAAAACAACAATTTAAAGAAATAATTAAAAGCCTAAATTACCACAATCTTCATGCACATGAAGAGTGTGTTAACTTCAGATTTCTCTAAGGATTTGCTTTTATGCACGTCTTGAGGCTGCAATCGAAAAGCCTATTCAGATGCCAAAAGACCCATTTTATTAAATGTGCAAATCCTGATGATATTTGAAATAATATGACGAAAAAGTCACAGTACTCGTAGAATCACCATCATTAGACTGACGTAGAGACATTTTTTACAAAATAAAAGTTTAAGAAAGTTTTAAACTGATCTCTGAACATCGAGAAACTACAGAATAGAAAGAAGCTTAAATTTAAAGGAGTCCAGTCACGTAGACCAGTGTTTCCCAACCACTGTCCCGTGGCACATAGGTGTGCCGTGAGAAATGATCAGGTGTGCCGTGGAAGATTATCTGGACCTGATTAGCACTCTCAGCGATCTGCGTAAGTAACGAGCAGAACAATTACATTCTCTTCCACTAGAGGGCAGTACAACTACCTGCTCTAACTAAATGGGTTGCCAACTGCCAGTAAAACAGAAGAAGAAATTACATAATAGTCATGCTATGAGACAACACGTAATAGCTACAGATAAATATCTGAAAAGAAAAAAGAAGTCAGTCTGAGCTGAGTACTGAGTCTAACCCAGGTAAAGGTCCTAGCAAGAGTAGTGGTCAGAAGAAAGCAAAAAAGGTACACTGGGGACAAACCGAGTCTATTCCACTACAGGGAGTGCAGAATTATTAGGCAAATTAGTATTTTGTCCACATCATCCTCTTCATGCATGTTGTCTTACTCCAAGCTGTATAGGCTCGAAAGCCTACTACCAATTAAGCATATTAGGTGATGTGCATCTCTGTAATGAGAAGGGGTGTGGTCTAATGACATCAACACCCTACATCAGGTGTGCATAATTATTAGGCAACGTCCTTTCCTTTGGCAAAATGGGTCAAAAGAAGGACTTGACAGGCACAGAAAAGTCAAAAATAGTGAGATATCTTGCAGAGGGATGCAGCAGTCTCAAAATTGCAAAGCTTCTGAAGCGTGATCATCGAACAATCAAACATTTCATTCAAAATAGTCAACAGGGTCGCAAGAAGCGTGTGGAAAAACCAAGGTGCAAAATAACTGCCCATGAACTGAGAAAAGTCAAGCGTGCAGCTGCCAAGATGCCACTTGCCACCAGTTTGGCCATATTTCAGAGCTGCAACATCACTGGAGTGCCCAAAAGCACAAGGTGTGCAATACTCAGAGACATGGCCAAGGTAAGAAAGGCTGAAAGACGACCACCACTGAACAAGACACACAAGCTGAAACGTCAAGACTGGGCCAAGAAATATCTCAAGACTGGTTTTTCTAAGGTTTTATGGACTGATGAAATGAGAGTGAGTCTTGATGGGCCAGATGGATGGGCCC
This sequence comes from Rhamphochromis sp. 'chilingali', assembly GCF_963969265.1. Lineage (NCBI taxonomy): Eukaryota > Metazoa > Chordata > Actinopteri > Cichliformes > Cichlidae > Rhamphochromis > Rhamphochromis sp. 'chilingali'. The sequence goes on along the minus strand of NC_137945.1, from coordinate 26,637,403 downwards.
GTGGCTGGATTGGTAAAGGGCAGAGAGCTCCAGTCCGACTCAGACGCCAGCAAGGTGGAGGTGGAGTACTGGTTTGGGCTGGTATCATCAAAGATGAGCTTGTGGGGCCTTTTCGGGTTGAGGATGGAGTCAAGCTCAACTCCCAGTCCTACTGCCAGTTTCTGGAAGACACCTTCTTCAAGCAGTGGTACAGGAAGAAGTCTGCATCCTTCAAGAAAAACATGATTTTCATGCAGGACAATGCTCCATCACACGCGTCCAAGTACTCCACAGCGTGGCTGGCAAGAAAGGGTATAAAAGAAGAAAAACTAATGACATGGCCACCTTGTTCACCTGATCTGAACCCCATTGAGAACCTGTGGTCCATCATCAAATGTGAGATTTACAAGGAGGGAAAACAGTACACCTCTCTGAACAGTGTCTGGGAGGCTGTGGTTGCTGCTGCACGCAATGTTGATGGTGAACAGATCAAAACACTGACAGAATCCATGGATGGCAGGCTTTTGAGTGTCCTTGCAAAGAAAGGTGGCTATATTGGTCGCTGATTTGTTTTTGTTTTGTTTTCGAATGTCAGAAATGTATATTTGTGAATGTGGAGATGTTATATTGGTTTCACTGGTAAAAATAAATAATTGAAATGGGTATATATTTGTTTTTGTTAAGTTGCCTAATAATTATGCACAGTAATAGTCACCTGCACACACAGATATCCCCCTAAAATAGCTAAAACTAAAAACAAACTAAAAACTACTTCCAAAAACATTCAGCTTTGATATTAATGAGTTTTTTGGGTTCATTGAGAACATGGTTGTTGTTCAATAATAAAATTATTCCTCAGAAATACAACTTGCCTAATAATTCTGCACTCCCTGTATATCTGGTGCGCAGGGAAAATTTATCATTGTGGTTTTTGTGACATTTTTGTTTGGTGATTTTTCTAATGTGAAATATGTGCCGTGGCTCCAAAAGGTTGGGAAACACTGTCTTAGACTACCATGGACGGGATACCTCAGAAATTCCACAGACAACAGAATAAAACCTTTTCTATTCTACTCTACTGAAACATTTATAGAAGAGAAAACTTGCTAGATGCTGTTACTGTTACTGTTTTCTAGAACCTCACAGATAACTGTAAGTCTTTAAAAACACATTTTAAAGACACCTCATGAAGAGTTCTGGTTACAGAGGATCAAGTATTGTTTGTCTCTGTTGCTCTTATTATTTTGCTCACACATAAAGCATTAATTTCTGTTGTATGTATCATTAGAAATCATTTCTTTTAAACTCTACATCTGTAGATCATATGGCAATAACCTGAGTATAATACTGTCAGGGCATAAACTATGCACATTGCCATGAACTCCATGGAGCAGTAGTTCTTGTTGTGTTTTAAACCAAATTTGAGCTTAAACTGCTGTAAAGCAGATCTGACCCTATGCACCTCCACAAGGTGTCTCATTACAATTTGTCATATGAGTGCAAAAAGCTGCTTTCTGCTTTTAGACTGTCTGCGTGCCCTTTTACCAACCACTTAGCTCATCATTTGGTATTTAAAGAAAAAGCAGCAAGGGAGAGTGGAGATTTGTGTGTGAAATTACCAAACAATAATGTTCCCCCATCTGAATGTGAGCCCCTGTACGTGGAAAGGTTAGAATCATCCCAATCTGCCTAATATGTATGCAAAATATGACCTATGAGGCTGCAGGCTGTTCAATCTAATGTACCGCGTCAGCATGCAGCTTTGAGGGAAAATCCCTTAGCAGGGAAGAATTGAAATGGGGTTGGTCGGGTCAAGTCACCTCGCACATACAGTAAAACACCCCTGTAATCTATTCCAAAGAAGCGTGGCGCTGCAGTGTGCACCTCCGCTTGCCCTACAGTATCCTGAGTCGCTGCTACCAAGTCTTCATTCTTTGTGACAATCCTCCAGTCCTCGCTTTCCTCCATTCTCCCTCCTCCTTTTCCCTGCACAGCCCATAGCTGTGAGCCAGAGCACAGCTATAATCATTTCTGAGGAACCTCTCACACTTCATTAAAAGCATAATCAAGTTCATTACAATTTCATAGGCGTTCAGGTAGCAAATGGCTTCTGATAAATCACGACTATTGGTCCTGTGTGGCTGGCATGTGTAGGTTTATCTCTGGTTCTCAGGCAGGGGGAGACGGGTAGAGGAGGGAGGAGGTGAGGGGTCTGTATGTCTGGCCTTTAAATGACCTTCCAGCTTGGAGCAGTGGACCGTTCTGTCATACGCGCTGAACGGCGACACGTGAACGGCCAACATTAGCATGCATCGTGGCTGGGAGATGTAATTTCTCATGAAGCCAGTGGGGTAACGTACAGTGAGGAGATCAACAGATGCAGCATCAAAGGATCGTGTAAAAACTCCCCGACACTGAGTGATTCGTGTCAATCTGAGCTGGCGTGGATGGTGATGTGTGACATCTAATAATCTACAGTATACTAACTTCCACGTCCTCGGGCCTCGGCCATAATCAGAGTGACTGTGCATTAGCAGGTTTAGCTGGGACGGTGCGCTCATTATTTTAAGACCCAGAGACTGTGTAGCGAGGATGTTTCTGATTGGTTACAAACATCACTACTATTTCTAACATGTGTATTGCAGAAATCACCAGGACATCTTTGTCTTACTCAGTACCCACTTGTGCACTTACTTTATTAGTTGTTTCTCGAAAACAAGATGGCGAACAATAACACTGCAAATACATTGTTGTGAACACGGGGACTCGAGAACAGCTGTTGTTGTTTTTTCTGAGGCGCTTGCTCTCAGCTCATTCTCAGGGTAAAGCTAAGCAGTGGAAGAACTGCTAAACTGCTGCTGTAAATACAGTGTTCAGACTTGACCCTTCCTTCATGACTCAAAGAGCCGTGATGGTCGAGCAAGCTAGAGGAGTGAATGAGGAGAGGGAGGGAAAAAGCAATGAATCATTGTTGTAGAGCACAAACACCTCGTTCGTATAAGAGACTTGACACTTCTTATAGTCCAATTTGTCTGTGATCTATTTTTACTTTCTGCTGGGAAAAATGTTGCACCACATTTATGTGAGAACGTTACTGATTTTGCAAATAAAATGCACAGTTTCTAAAATATTATGCTTTATTCCATGTTAAACTACCTAAACGTATAGGAGCAGAGTGTAGCTGCTGCTGTAAAATTGTTACGTTTATTTTTTCATGTGTAAATCATTAAAAAAACATTTAAAATGTGTCAGTTTTCTTTCTTTTTTTTCTTCTTAAAGTTTGAGGTTTGGACTGTCATGTGATAGTGAGCTCTAGGGAAACAGTTACTTACAGACAAACAAGCAACTGATTATTCGTTGGTACAGGATCATCCTGGAATAATTGTCCTGGAATAATGTCAATTTGAATGTATTTTTATTATTTGAATATAAAGAAGAGAAAAAAGCAGCTCGAACTGGAAGGGAAGTTCAGACAGACTGTGGGATGCAGGATCCAGCACATGTGGGAGAAACCGCCGTTAAACTTTAATAATCTGTAGTACATGCTACAATATCTGTCAGTCTGACACAAATAGAGAATTGAACAAGAGGAAAAAAATATAATCGGAAAAACGCAGGGAGCTGTTTTTTTTCACAGAGCTATTAACCCGTTACTATAATCTATTTGCAGCTATGTGTGTCATAGTTTTTAACATCATATCAGCTTACCTTCTGCACCATAATAATCTAGATATTGTCTAGAAAATAGTCTTGAGTGTGACATGTGTGTGTTTGTTCAAATAATAGAATCAGCCCTGGGACCAAAACAAAATGTCCAAAATATTGTTGCTGCAGAAAATGACAGACATCCCTTGACAGTGATTGTCCCTCGTCGACTACTCACACGCCTGGATGGTCACTGGGACCCTCTGGGCCTTCTAAATCTCCGTAGATGTTTTCCCGAGTGGTTTTCCAAACTCTGTTCCATAGTTTACTCGTGCTGTTGCCGTGGTCTGCTTGAGTTTACGGTGGATGCACCTCCTGTTATGTTAACATGCTCAGCTGTGCAATAGATTTTGAATGCTTCGACTCAACGATAAAGTGTAATGAAAATGTAATTAAACAGCAATATAATAATAATAAACACACTATTCGCCAAACTGCAACCTCCGGGGCCAATGATGAAGCCAAAGCACAAGTGCCAAACATTGCAGTTCCTCTAGTGGCCACTTGAGGCTGCTGTCAAAGGTGAGTCAATCCACATGCACTCCCATTTTAAAAAACCCAACTTTACAGCTTTACAAAGCATCTATGCAACAGGTACAAAGTGGTTTTGGCCTCTATGCACAGTTTTCCTCTTAATAACAACCTTTAAAAAAAAGTGTTTATCCTGGACTTTGTATTTGGCTGATTAACTCAGACCCTGAGTTAATAAACCAGACTCCACTGTGTTTGGGCTGTTGGTGCCTTTCAGAGCATTTTTAAATGAATTATCTGACATGTGTTATAGCTCGCTGTGCGGTACAGACCATCCAAGAAGGCTGTAATCCAGTTTCAGTGAGTGAAATTCTAGCGTTTCATTAATCAGTTGGCAAACAGCGGTTGATTTCTGTGCCTGTGTACCATACCTGTGCAGTTTATGGACGCAACTTCCTGACCATATGATAACTGTCCAATCCACCTTGTCCACTTTTGGTTCCCACAAAACAAGGTACTGGTGGCAGCGACCATCTTTTATGCTGTCCATTGTATTTACATGTTCACATGTCGTCATTCTCTCGCTTAATCCTAAATGGTTCATTATTATGACTATTTGCTTATGATTTTATGCAACATATAAGACCAAAGGTAGGAGTCAGTTAGATTATCTTAGCATAAAGATGGTAAAACAGCTCGAGTGGTTCTGGTCAATGTTTTGATCATCATTTCCAGAAGTCCCCAACCATTTCGATTACTATTGTAAACATATAACTTTGCATTAGTATTAGTCTGCTGCTACACCTTCATAATTAATAAATAAGACCATAAAAGAGTTTGGGAAGAGCATAATTAGTAGAATACTGTGAAAAAGGGTAGAAAGAGTCATGCATTTGTTTTTCTTGAATAAAAGTGTGTGCGGGGAGGGAGCAAAAGCAAAACATCTGTTACCTGTGCCCTGCTCTTTGGGACTGTAATGTGCCTCTCATGGGGAAGACAAAATAGGAGAGGCTGGAATGAGGTATGACAATGCGTGTATGTGGTGAAGGAGGGGTAAAAACCGAGCTGGCAGGGGGAAAGGATGAGAGGGAGGCAGTGGGGGTGTGGGAGGTGAGAATGGATGGAGTGCAGTGGGGGGAAAGAGAGAAAAACCTCAGCGGAACAAAAGACCTTCAGGATTAATTAGGCGTCAGATTGGTTGCAGGGCACAGTGGGGGGAGAAAGGGAGAGAGTGGGTGAGAGATGGGGGGGGAGAAAGAAAGAGTTTAGCATTCTGGGAAGACCTCATGTCCTCAGACCTCATATTTCAGCCTGTCTGCCCACGAGTATACAACAGCCAGCTAGTTAAGGCCTGCGCTGTGCCTGGAACCACTGTCCACTGAGTTATGGATGGAGCCCCTGCTCCATCTTCATGTATTTTTATGTTATCCCCCTGGGCAATAAGAGGAAACACAGAGGTCATATATGTTCCTCGTAATGTTTACGTGATGGGTTGCACAGCCCCGTGTTAGAATGTGTGGATATTTTAAATGTAACCAGGTGTGCATGTGTGCACGTGTGAAATTGCAGGGGGAAAGGTGAAGCATTATTCACTCCATATAGCAGCATTTCTTTCTGCCCCTTTGCGATAGCTGAGCCCTGCCAGATTAGCAAAGTATGAATACGCAAAATAAAGGCGGCTGAACTCTTACTGAACTTCATACTTTCTCTGCTATCATCAAATGGCTCTTTTCTTCCTCCCTTTTTTCATAACAATTGCTTTTAGAAATGCTGAACTGCTGATTCGAGTCACAGACGTCACCTCTAAATTTGTGAGGCGGCCTGTTAATACCAGCTTCCATTGTCATTGTCACAGAGGGATGTTTCGGGGGCGACCTTTGATGGCACTTCCTCCCCTCCGATACAGGAAGCGCTGAACTCTGCATACAGATGACAGACAGGGTTGCCGTGAGTCATAACATCTTTGCCCGATTCATCTCCCCGTAAAGCACTTAGCAGATCAAATACGAGCCATTCTGGAGGCTAGAGCAAATCATGCCCTTACAACATTTGTACCAATCATTCGCACTATCACAGAGGTGGATTGTACAGCTTCAACATATCTCAGCGGTGTGAACTTTCGAACAAAGTCTTCTGTCTAGATGGGCTGATCAGCCATTCGATTGGCTGCACAGTAGAGTGATAAAGCTTTGACAGATTGCGTTATACAGAAACAAAATCCATGGCTCACAGCATGAATAGTTATCATATACTTTAGTCAGGAGCTGAAAGGGAAAGTTTAAAGCTTTTAGTCTGAGAAAAACTTTGACTTTGCTGCACTTATCCATCACATTGGCTAAAAAAGGATGAAAAACTAATAGCACTCGCATACTTGTCCTCAAGTTGCATAAAACTTTAAGAAAGCGCACAATCTGACTTTTAATACTTTCCTACCCTTTAGCACCTGGTAGTACGTCAGCAGGTACATAACAAATCCATTCTCGTTGCCCTGTCTCTTGTCTCTGCATCCTGGCTGTATTTCAGGGCCTCTATTGCAGGATGATGAACACGCACCACTCCTGCTGATGGAGAAATGAAACGCCACGGTTGCCGGCAGACGCATATGGTTTGACTCGGAGAGCTTTTAGCACAAAAGCGATAAACAAAAAAATGGCTTAGCTTAAAGCAGTGGTGCCATATGATGTGACATCCTTCTTTTTGAGAATGATTCACCTCAGCTCACATGCTTAAAGAGACTTGCATGCTGACAGCTTCCTGCATCTTGCTTTATCACCTTTATTATCACTTTTCTGCACTCCCTCCTGCTTTAAGAATTGTAAAATATTATTACTTCTCTTTTTATCATCAATGATGAGTTCTGGACACATTTTTTAGAACCCTTTAAGAAAAAGTAGTAATACCACAATATGAAAAAAACCCACTACACCATCCATCCTCTTCCGTTTATCGTTATCAGGGTTGCAGATGGAGTCTCTGCCAGCTACTATATGCCAAGAGGCGTTATTGTGCAGAAAAATGTTATATGGGTCAGAATTAATACAGATATTTAAGGCTGAGATCATTTGAAATATTAAATTCTGTTAGATCTACAGTAATGCATCATATTTAGTAGCATAAGTCTGTAGTGTGGCTGTCCTGTGGAGATCGCTTCAAATATATATTTGTAATGAGCTCAGAACAATGGGCCTATGCATTAAAAAAGAAAAGAAAGAAAAAAGGCTGCCGACCTCTTAACTTGTCCAGCTCAAGCCATTGCTAACAGGACATGGACTCGTCCGTGAAACTGAGAGACGCTACAGACGGCAGTGGATTCAGAGGCAAGCTTCAAGAAACAATAGCCAGCTGTGGCCACAAGATGGCAGTAATTTGAAGAATAGCGCAACAGGCACTAAGAAAAGCTTCAGTGACATAACAACACTGAAATACAAAGAGAGGGATCGGTTTAATTTTAGTTTATATTGATGTCGATATTTATTTCACTGGAGAAGCAATGATCGCCTTGCTTGCCCGGCAGAATCTTGCTGGTAGCCATACACCAGACAGGCTATAACAGCGAACTTGTTAAAAACAGTAAAAGCACCGACACAAAGGGAGAAAAATGGATAAAAGGGAAATAATATGAAGGACTGGGTGGATTTTAGCATAGAATTTTGCTTGTGCTTGAACACTCCTACACATTGTTCCAAATAAAATAATATGTGTTACACCGTTGCTATCTCAGCTACACTGGCTTCCTATTGAATTCAGTCCATTTTAAGATCCTGGTCTTGACTTATAGAGCTTTGCATGGACTGGCACCAGCCTACATCTCTGGTATGCTACAGCCCATTGTCCCTAGCAGGTCCCTGAGGTCATCTGAGCAGGGCTTACTTGTTATGAAACAAACTAAGATGAGAACTAAGGGTGACAGAGCTTGTACCACTGTGGCCCTGTGGATTTTCATGGCATATTCTGCACCATTTGTTTGAAGCCAGCTCACCTCCTGCAACCACTTTTCTGAGAATACGTGCTTCTTTTGTGGTTCGGACTCCTTCTGACATTTCTTTGGAGGTGGAGGAACACCAAAGTAACTGCTTACAGGAGCTTTCTTCTTCAACATCTTTAAGAGCTCTAAACAAATGTCTGTCCTCCTCCAGAGAATCGTATGTACGCAAACACGCGTTGCAACTTCTTATCTGGTGCGCGTCTTTTATTTTGACAGCGAATGCGCACCTGTGGACCACTTATGTGCACCCCTGTATGTAAATAAAAAGAAAACGATTTATTTATTTAAAATATAGTGTAGGCTAATGTTTTAGCAGTGCTCAGAGCCTTTCACTGTAGAGTTTAAAAAGAAGCAACGTTATTAATAAAGTTGTCACATGCTACAACATAGAAATAGAAATCTGTTTTTCCTAAGAAATAGTAAAGCTACTGCACTTGGTTAGAAACACAGCACAAGAGCCACCCGGCACATCTCATTATGTTATGTTGTAGTAATAAATACATGTCAGAGAATTGAAACAGAGACCAACACAGCAAAATGACTTGTTTATCTGAGAAAAGCTCATTCTGACTGTTAAATATATTCTAATGTGATAATTTAACCAATATGGGCATAAAAAAAATGAAAAATACCTTCAAAAAATTAAAATGTTTCTCTTTTTTTGTGTTTCAGTGATGCCCTCCACTGTGTTATATTTCCTCTAACTTTTAATAGACATTTTACATTTTCCCCCACTATTGCTTTGCTGTCATCCAGGGACACGTATATATGCACTATACATCCTCTGCACCCCTTACTCGTTTCTCCCACCTTCTTTCTCGTTTGCTTCCCTTACAACAACCCCAAGCACCGTCTCCTCTGAACCACTTTATAGAAACACAGTTACAGCTTTGGCTTGTTTAGATGTGGCAGCTACTTCCCACAAAGAGCCCGACTCTCCAGCATAGCTGACATTCGGTGCTTTCTCTCAGTACTGTTAACATAACCGCCGGTTATGAGCTTGAAGCTTTTACGTTTTGTGAAGGTAGAGAAACGGTGATCTCGGCGTCTAAAGGTGAAACGCTCATTTGACTCCATTTCTTTTCATGCTCAAGCTTCACCTTGACTCCTTTACACATCAACAACACAAGTTGCATAAGCTGCAGGGAGGACAAAGAGCATTTAAATCGAGGAATAAAGAAAATAGCTTGTTAACTCTCCTGTGCAGCATCTGGAAGCTTGACACGCATTCATTAGAAAGAGTGTCTAATGCATCAGAGTTCAGAGCGGTAGTGTGTAATTTAACACTTTCAAAAGGAAGCATAGGCTTAAAAGTAAAACACACACAATAGGTATAGCACTTCAATGTTCTTTGCTGTTTTTTTTTCCTCCTCAGTTCGATATTGACTCTCCTTTCAGTCTATTGTCATGCCTTTCCCGCTCTCTCTGTTGGCCTTCTGCAGGAGCTTATGAACGCTGTGTATGCACACGACTCGTGTGTGTCTGTGTGTGTGTGCGTGCACTTGAAAGGTCTGGTGGAAAGGAAAGAAAAGGTGACAAAAGAGAGCATGTGCATTTGTTACAGTCTATCTGGTGTTCTGCTTACTCTGCAAACGCCACCTGATGGATTTTTAGTAAATGTTAAAAGAGCAGGGGCCACAGACTGATTTCTCTGGCACGCTCAAAAGGCTTTCTCATGCGGTTATTTGCATTCATTTCATCCGCAGGCAGTGAAGTGCATATTATATTGTGTCGCCCCAGCTCTGTGTATGTGTGTGTGCGCGAACGTAGCGCTTGGCGGTGAGAAGGATCATGCACTGTTTAAGCCTCTTCTGTCAGAGGATGTTTGTTAGAACCCACATTCATCAGTGCAGAAAAGAGCAGCGCTGTTTTCTCCAAAGGGCAGGTGTAAACATATAGCCACTGTCTCGAGGATAAACATACTGTATCACTGCTGGGTGAAAACCTCACATCTCTGAAATGTCAGCTGAACAGCTCTGTTTGACATACATGCATTCAGTCTGCTGAAAGTAGGTCCTCCACAGAGGAATGGTTCAGTCCCTGCTGAAACGGACAATCAGTGAATTTTTGTTTGATGTGCTCTCACACAATGCACCAGGCAGCGCACAGGGTCGCCGTGCACAACCCTGCATTCAGAGGGAAACTGACCAGCTCGGATCTAAGGACAGTCTCAAAGGTTTTCAATGGTTTATGTATTTATTTTGTGTCAGTCACAATCTTGATCAATGTTTTAGACCAACATTTGCTTTTATCTGGGCCTCTTCTCACATTATGTATAAACCTTGCATTCTTCTAGAAAAATTAGTTCACCTCTGTGTTTTAAATTTCTTGTCCTATTTCTACAGCCATCTTTAAGAGAGCCACAGCTTTTATATAACTTCAGCATGATGGGTTCAAGCTGTTTAATAGAAATTGTGTTAAACGTGTAATTAATAGAAGAAAAAAAACTACCATGGGGGAAATAAAATCTAAGCAAAACCATGTCCGGCAAAAAGAAAATAGGCCTTGCATGACATGTTCATTTGTTTTTATCCTCATTTGTAATCTAATTCAGCGGTCCCCAACCTTTTTTGCGCCACGGACCGGTTTATGCCCGACAATATTTTCATGGACCGGCCTTTAAGGTGTCAACAAAACAAAATAAAACTAGTACCGGTACCAAAAAAAAGAAAATTTATTCATAACACACGTGAAAAGACCCAGGAAAACCGAGTAAACGATACAAACGATAACAAAATAACACTGAAAACCGATAAAAACCCTGAAAACCACACATTTCACACCTGAGTCTCAACTCTCGCGGCCCGGTACCAAACGACTCACGGACCGGTACCGGTCCGAGGCCCGGGGGTTGGGACCGCTGATCTAATTCATGAAAAATTGGCAAACCAGTCACAAATCCAAATAGTTTAACTAACTCAAAATGGTAAATGGCCTGTATTTATATAGCGCTTTTACTAGTCCCTAAGGACCCCAAAGCGCTTTACATATCCAGTCATCCACCCATTCACACACACATTCACACACTGGTGATGGCAAGCTACATTGTAGCCACAGCCACCCTGGGGCACACTGACAGAGGCGAGGCTGCCGGACACTGGCGCCACCGGGCCCTCTGACCACCACCAGTAGGCAACGGGTGAAGTGTCTTGCCCAAGGACACAACGACCAAGGCTGTCCAAGCCGGGGCTCGAACCGGCAGCCTTCCGATTACAAGGCAAACTCCCAACTCTTGAGCCACGATCGCCCCCTCCTCCCAGTTGTTCGTGCTCAGAGGCAAACTAGATTAACACAAAACATCAAAACCCCAGTATTCTCTTTTCAGAAACACTGTATGTTACAATTTGTTGTAATTGCTACTTTCAGTACCAATGCACAAAGTGAAACCTTGACGTACCAAATTCGATCAAAAGGTTAGTGTTTATTATAAAAGCGTTCTTTCCTCAACCTCACGCAGGGATTCACACCAACTCTTGAACCCATAGTTTCTGCCACAGTCATAATCAACCATGCTGTATTTCCATCAGTGTTACAGTGTAACCCATCACTCAGAAAATGAAGTATTTTTCAAATACTTCATTTTAAAAACCAGATGAACTAACGAGGACAAACTGTTATTTGACCTCAGACAAAAAAATAGTTTACCATTTATAAGAAGTGGAGATTTACCAGTTACAAACTTAAAGTACAGCGCAAAGTCAGCAAATGTTGCGAGAACACTATCAAATCTCTTTAAGTACTTTCAAAGACCACATCGTGACGCAAAGCTGCTAAAAGACCCCACAGACCCAGAGTGAAGCTCAAGATGAGTGTATGTTGATCCTTACTAAACAGCCAGAACTTGAAGATAACACATGGACAGATTGAGAGGGTTGTAGTATAGAGGAGATGCAGTAGGCGTCATTTTTTCACCCACTTTCCTCAGCTTTGTGCAATATCTAAATATTTTTACAGAAAGATATTGAGTATGTCATCCTTGTTAGAAACGGTTGTGCTGATATGTGGGCGTCTGCAGGCTAATGCAAAAATAAATATCAAGTAGTTGTAAAATAAGTAAAGCATTACAGTCCAGAATTTGCAGAGTCATGCACCATTATTAACTTATTTTTCTATTTTTGCTGTCATGAAATTCTAGCCACACACAAGGCCCATTAAGTCAAGACAAAGTTACCTGTCCTAACCAGTTCCATTATTTTTTACCAATTTCCCTCATGTCAGTGAGGCGCCCCAAACCAACACAACACTGACATTTACCCATGATCCCTTGTTGACTGTTAGGGATTCAGAAAGAGCACCCAGAGCTATGAATCAAATGTCAGCCGTGGCGCTGTGGTGGAAGCGTATCAATATCTGATGATGTATGGCTGGCTCTAGGGCCCTTTTGGCCACAGCAGCACCCACAGCCATGATGCAGAGTCTGGTCCACACTTAGTCATCACCAGCAGAGGGAAGGCCTCTGGATAAATGACTCCTTCAGAAGCAAATGGACTCGCCACAATGCAAAAGAAAATACAGCTGCATAAGTTAAACAGTCTTGCTCTCAGTCATCAAACTTGTTCTGCTTCAGACACAAACAAAGGCAGACAAAGGGAGCTGATATTTATTTCCAGTGCGTGCCCTGCTACACTCCATTCAATGGTTCAGCGTTGCTGCGCCGAAGCACGTGATGTTTTTCGTCACTCGAGTCAGCATGTTGTTGTATTTATGTAAATTAGTAAGTTTTGTATTGCTATTAGCAGCACATTGTACCCTTGACAGAACATTATGTTAGACATTGCTTGACAGGGGGGACAGACAAGCCTCTGAAAGCACCAGTGTTTCCCCTCGTCTTCGCCTCTAATCTCCAAGCCAAGAGGAAAAGCGGCGCTTGGCAACAGATGTTCACGGGCACCGTTCAAAGGGTGGCGCTGAGGTTTGAAGTCTCGCTGATTGCCAGGGTCGAGACCACCAAAAAAAGCCACAGCGGTATCTTCAAGAGCAGCAGAGATGGAGGCGCGGCCGCCGCGTCTGGGCTGAGGCCGACACAATCGGCCACCCTTTGGAGGGAGCCATCGCAGTGCTTCAGAGGAGCCATTCCACTCTTTTAAGACATGAAAGCCAATTCTAGAGTCTCCCTTCCCTCTGAAACGTTTTAACGCCGTTGCTGCAGTCTCTCCACCTGTCGAAAAAGCAAACAGTTTTCCTGGATTTATTATTTCTGTGGCTTCGCTCTGTCTGGCATAAAATATTACTGATTCCAGACAGAAAAGCTCTGTTGGGAGATGGAGAATAGAGTTGGACTGATAAATCCGTGAGCTGACACGTCATATCAATATATGACTTTTATTAAAAAAGTCAGTGTCCCACACCTCTGTTACGATAGAGTCCATCTCTGACCACAGCAGGTGAATATTATTTTGCTGTGATTATTTTCTTCTATCAGATATGTGGCTTCAGAGATGCTCCTAGTGGGCGAAGGTCATATTAACAGAGAGTGAAGCCTGCACTGCTCCTCAGCCTGGTTTTTAATCCACATTTGTCTAGATGCTGATTCACAAAGGCATGAAGAGAACGGCCATTTTTGCTGACTTCATCAAGGATCTCCCTCCAGGTTTCCAGCCAGGTGTATTTGTTGCATTTGACATAATCACCCTGCAGCAGGTCAGCTGACATAAATATCCATGCCAGTTTGTTATGTGTCTGAGGCTGTGATTTGCTTTTTCCTTAGCTGAAGAGCTGCATTGAGCTTCTGCACTGATTGGCACTTAGAGCCAAACAAAGGTGCATCAGTGAAATATGCTAGACTGAAATAAATCTGTATTGTCCCTTAAATTTAACAAAAAATAGGTTGTAGATACAAACAGCATCAGGGAGCATTAAGAGGTAGGGCTGTTCGATATGACGATATATCGGATGACGATATGAAAACATCTGTCGTTTCATATTATACGCTATCGTTTCGCGTTACAAAATAAACTGTTTACGGCAATATTTTTTCATCGTTTTGATGGTCACTGTAGTGGCTGTATTAATTTCTTAAAGTTCTCTCTTTCTCTTATATTTAAAATAGCCACACTTTTACGCATTTTAGCAGCAGTGACGGTAAAACCATCACGTGGCTCCGCCGTCTGCATGTATATTTTCGAACTGCATTGTTGCTGATGTCTGATTGTTAGCAGACATTCCAGCATATGATTGCCAAGGTAACCCTCAAATGTATTTACCACTTAGTTGCTTTAACTGCTAAACTCAATTTTTCAGCAAAATTTGCCAGTGGGTATTGCTCCCATCATCACCTGAAGTCTCTGAATTTCAGTGACATTCAAAGGTCTGGAGTCGCCACGTCGCCACTTGACACTTCCCCCAACAAAGTTGAGTATAAAGTTTTCCTCCTGGTGCTCTGAGTCGACGTCACTTCAGTTCTGAAAACAAAGTAAGAGCTGAAGACTTGATACAGATGAAATTTGAATACTTTTCCCAACAGGAACAGCAACATAGTCTAGCTTAGCTTTATAGCATTACGTCACCTGTGGTGTGTAACCAGCGCCTCAAACGGCATTGTTCTGTAAATATACTTCCTATAGTTTGTGCATTTTAGTCCACAGTTAAACGTGGAAGAGAGTAATTTTTTCACCCTCAGTGGTCAGCCTCTTGGCTAGTATCAGAAGAGGAAAGAGCACAAATAAGCTTCAGCTAGCAAAAGAGTATGGAAAGGTCGATGCTAGCAAGCTAGCTAACAGCACCAGGTTTTCATCAAGTACTGACATTGTGGATGTTGTTTGGTGTTTATGTGTAAAAAAAAATTTGCATCTTTAGTATAAAAGTTTATAAATGGTCACATAATGCAGTGGTTTGTGCAAAAGTCTAATGTTGGATCGTTTTTTCTGGGGATTTGAGGTAATGGGACTGTGTCAAACTTCACACATTACGTGAATTAAATGTATCGCGTACTACATGTAGGTTTAATAATGGAAGTATCCGTATTGTGGAATATGACGTCTTATTTGAATACGTTAAAAGCTTTTCAATGCTAGGAAAGGAATCCTGTAATTTTAGCTCCCAACATTTAGCCCTAGTTGTTGTACAGATCTTTCTGATTCATTCTCTCAGTCGAAACACAGCAGCAATTAACCCAGAAGTCTCTTACACATGAAGTCCCTCAGGATTAATAACTATTGATTTTTTTAAGTGACAGTTGCAATTGGTAAGCGCTTAATTGAGATTGTGACTGCAAAGTGTCTCTGGGGCAGTAGACTGTCCACTGCTGCTTCCGTTATTCGTTACTACACACATATAAAACTTGGAGCAAAGAGGTCGCTCTCTCTCCGTCTCTCTCTCCGTCTCTCTGTTAAATCATGGGCAAATTAATGGGAGTTGTGTGAACAGCCCTCGGGGGCCTCTGGAGTGGCTTCCTCCTCCTCCATCCTCCCTTAGTCAACAATGTACTGTAGATGATAGACTCTTGTTAAATCCTCATGGCTGACCCTCTCATTTCCTCCTCCGTCTCCATACAGAATCTTTTCCTCTCTCTCTCCACCCTTCTCTCCATCTCTCTCGGGGGTGGGTCATGTTATCTTTTCACAGGAGTCCCTCTGCTGGCCTTTGGTGCATAATGTATAAAGCCGCTGGTGTGTGTTTTACACTGTGCCTGACATTATTAAGTCGTTTTAGGCATATCGCTGCTTTTATCTCCAGCGTGGAGGTTAATCAGAGGGGATTTATACCGAGACGACTTAGGCGCGCTCCATCTGTTGTCACCGTGAACCTTTTATTTATTTCTTTTTTCTCTTGCTCCCTGTGATCTCCTCTGCCCTGTGCATATTTTAAAGACTAATTCAGGAAGAGCATGTTAACTCGTCTGTGAGCTGTAAGGTGAAACAGAAGTGCCATAAAATATCTGTCAAACACCACAAAGGTCTTTTTGAGGCATTAAGACTCTGAAAATGCGACATAATTGCATGTAAAGTTTTCTTCTGAGGTTTATTACTGTAATCTAACCAAATGAATAAGCGTAATTAATGTAATTAAGCTGTGATGTGAATTATTATATAGAAAGGTTTTAGATTGTGGCAGATGCTAACCCACATTTGCAAGACTTAGGCTTTCGTTTTTTTTATCAGGCACACTCTGCTGCTGTTTATTCATTATTTGTTGCTGCTTATACCTCTCTGCTCACCACATAGGGTAATTTAAATGACAGGAGAGAAACAATTCTCCATGACCATCGCTGAACTGTAAAATCACCACAGACTGCAGTTTTGTTTTGTCAACTTTCACCTGCCCTCTTCCTTCTCTTCATCAGTAATTACTAATAACTGGATACAAAATGAGACGGTGCATGTTCTCCCGCTACCTGTCCACAGTCCAAGGACATGTATGTCAGGTTAACTGGATGGTTAAGTGGAAGATAATGAATAAACTGATACAAAGCGGTTAATATTCATACCAAATTGTGGCATTTCAGGGGCAGAAAGACAAAGATTTATAGGATGAAAAAAAGAAGGAATTTCTTATTTAAAAAATAAATAAATAATATGTTCAGTACATGCACATGCATTATAATCAAGTGTATGTTGAATTTTCTCAAGTCTTGAGTCTGATTTCGTGATTATCCTTTACATAAAGACATTTCTATAAGCTGATGCAGTAAAGGTAACAGCATCATCTCACTCTTTGGTTGCACAGAAGAGGAAATAACTATTTAGAAAGTGCTGGTTTAAAAAAAAACAAAGCTTATTGAGGGACCTGGCAACCATGGTTTCCAGATTACAACCACACAAAACATAGAGCCACAGATGGGCCGAGCCCTGATAGCATCTATGTTGTATCTGGCTGAGCTTGTTTGATCAGATGAAGAGAATTAATATTGATAATGAGTTTCAGAGACAGTCATGCGTAGCATCTGCCCTTGTTGGTTATGATTCAGTAGCTTCAGCTCGATCTGGCTTGAATGCTGGGGTTTCATTTCCCAAATTAATGTTTGGATTTAGGCTTAAGTGCATTAGTAACTTTGAACAGATGTAACCAATCAGGAGACATATGAAGTTTAGCTTTTACCAAAGGTTGGAAAACACTATTTAATTTTATGACAACATGACAAACTTGTTGGGAGTTTGAAGGGTGAACATGTGTATTCAGCTAAATTCAGCTTTATTTATATAGCACTAAATCACAACAACAGGTGCTTGAGGACCTTGTAGATGAGGATATTCTTTTAGAAGCAGGAAAAGCCTTGTTCTGACATGCAGTGTTTTAAAACGATGACAGTGCTTGAAATGCTGTCCAGAAATGACCAAGTGACAAGCTGCTGTAGCTGTGACTCTAAGATGATTCAAGTTCCTGAGTGTCAAAATCGCACAGTTGCTTATTGGTGCTTGGCCTGAGATGGGCGATTGTGTCTCTGCTTGGACTGAAATATATTTTATATTTCCATAGTGGGATTTAGTCTCTGGGGACCAGAAGATGGTGAGATCGTTTTAAGAACATATGAAGATGACCTCCTTGTGGAGCTCAAGGTCATTAGGATTCATCAGGACATTGAATGTTTGTACCAAATTTAATGGCAATCCATCCAGTAGCTGTCAGAATACTTCACTCTGAATATCAGAGGGAGTCAGCAGGATAACTTCCCTGCCTCTGCAAATGTCTGTGTCCATCAAGTATGTTCTTAAAATATATAAATAATTGTTTGATATGTGTGTGTGGTGGTGCTTGGCAGGGTTAACTAAAGTCACTAGGATATAAACCCTAGGGACCATGAGAAACTTTAAAAAATCCCGAAAAGCCAAAAAAAAGACACCGTTCACATCAAACTGTACATCAACTGTACACATTTTCCTCTGGGCAGCAGTGCTGTTAATGCATCTGGATCTAGCATCTAGCCTTCTTTTATCTACAGTGGAACCAGATGGCACTTTCCTAATACATAAAAAATGCTGCAATAGTGTCTCTTTATTAAAAGGCACTTATTCCTGCACAGTGATAAGGTTTATTGTTGTAGTTCAGTAGAAATAAAACAGTTACTCATTGATGCTCTTCGCAGGGTGTGTGCATGATTTCTGCAGAGATCTCTACAACCAATACCTCCCAACCTAGCCAGGTAAATGAAGAGCGCTGTAGGCCAGATCAAATTTGTTGGGGTTTTTTTGGTGGAATGAACTGTCCCTTTAAGACTGGATCCACATGGACATTTGTTTCATCCAGTGATCTGTCGGCATCCAAAGTGGCGGACCATCCAGTGAATCCACAGGCTTACGTTATCGTCCTCAGAGACACGCCGGGTCTGTGGCTAAAAATCCCATTGTACATATATTCTAAGTGGTCGCTTGCCCTTGTCGTGAATTTGGCTGTACAGGAGGGATGGATCGTTACACTGTAACACAGGGATTGATTGCAGCCCCAAGTGGAGAACATCAAAGCCATAATGAAACACTTCTATGTTTAGCATCATTTCTAGAAAGCGGTGCCCTTGTTTTTTTGGATGAGGTTATCATTTTTGTGGTAGCTCATCCTTGACTCTGATCCTTGCCACATGCACCAAGCTCGTCGTCGTGGTTCCCACCTTTTCAAGCCTAATGAGGAATCTCTGCTTGAGCTCTGCTTTGCTGCTGGAAACCTGTGGTGCAGCATTGCATCTTCCCCCTATCTCTCACCCACACCGGGGAAAGACGGAGAGGAGCGCTGTGGCAAAGACAGATCAAATGCACCATCTCTGTCATTCTCTCTCACTCTCTCTGGTGCTCCTTCATCTGCCTTTGTTCTCTCTTGCTAACATCAAGCATGTGGTTTGAAAGGGAAAAAGCCTCTTGTTATGATGACGACGGCCGCATGGTGCAGCCCAGCTGCCTGATCTGACTGACAAGGCCCCGCTGTTCAGGCAGAAAGTTTGACACACACACAAAGTGAAATCTGTTCCATGGGCTGCAGGGCCATCTGGCCATAGCGCAGGAAAAGGTTAGATCTGGTTAGAGGCGAGGTGCAAAAGTGTTTCACAGCGTTCCCCAAATTTTACACAGTTCAAGTCCTGCAGGTTGCACTTTGTCGCTGTCACGTGGCACAACCACATCTCTCACTGTCATCAAAAGGCAAGACAGCAGAGCGACCGCTGAAAGGAGATCTGAGAAGTGACATATGAGTTTTGTTTTGATTTTCCTCTTATGATACAGATCGAGAGGCCAGCAAGAGAAGGAGCAGAAAGATTTAGGAGCGAGAGCGATGCTTTACATCATATGGAGAACAAACAAGAGGGAAATCTGTCTCACCGTGAGAAGTCGGGCTTTTTTGAGAACCTAAAAAGCCCCCAGAGGCAGCGTTTCCGCCAAATGAATAGATATCCATTTTCAAAAGCCTCATGCTCGGCGGCAGGCGAGGGATGGGGAGAAGGGAGGCAGGGCTGATGGTGGAGGCACAGGGTGTGTGGGTGGTGGTGGTGGAGGTGGGCAGGGGGGATATCTAGGCAGAGGGCAGACACTATTAAAACTCAGGAGAATGAATTGTTAAATACCTCTATAAAGAAATATAAGACATGGCCCCATTTTTATGCAGCCTGGGCTGCTCTGCAGGCGGGTGATAAGGTGTGAGGGTGGTGGGTTGAAGTGTGTGTGTGTGTGTGTGTGTGTGTGTGTGTGTGTGTGTGTGTGTGTGTGTGTGTGTGTGTGTGTGTGTTACCCCGAGGGTGGGGTAAAAATCATGCAGTGATGTTCATGGAGGAGTGACACACATGGACACACACACACACACACATCATGGCTGCTTCAGTTTCACCAGATTAACTGAGGATGTGTAGAAACATACGGGCAGCGTTACCGAGGGCCTTAAACACAATCACTGATGAAGCTGGAGTTTCCCGTCAGTATTTCCATTTGGGGGCCGTAGTGCTAAACAATAAATGACACAGTTGAACTTTTTTTTTCCTGTCGCGCACACACAGGCACACACGCCATCGCCCCTGCCAGCACGCGCAGACTTCTAGGTCAAGCAGCAGTGGAGAAAAATTTCCTTTTGACATTTTGTGTTTCTGGCACAATATTGACTTCAGAGGAAAGGCAGCAGGAGGACTGTTGGTGAATTTCCACATTACCTTGGAGGAAGACGCCAAACTGTTTACGTGCACGAACAGACGGGGGGCGGTGAGGGGTGAATGGTTGGATGGACAGATAAAAAATATGACAGCAGTGTATTGAAAATTCTTACCTACAGACCAGAGACCTGCAGATATGCTTCTTACTGTTGTCTCAGTGTCTTTGTTTTGGTTGTGTGACTTAAGAAAGCTGTGATAAATAATCTTTTGACAGTAAGAGTTTAAATGCATTCACGTCAAATGATGTAGCACTACAGGGAGTGCAGAATTATTAGGCAAATGAGTATTTTGTCCACATCATCCTCTTCATGCATGTTGTCTTACTCCAAGCTGTATAGGCTCGAAAGCCTACTACCAATTAAGCATATTAGGTGATGTGCATCTCTGTAATGAGAAGGGGTGTGGTCTAATGACATCAACACCCTATATCAGGTGTGCATAATTATTAGGCAACGTCCTTTCCTTTGGCAAAATGGATCAAAAGAAGGACTTGACAGGCTCAGAAAAGTCAAAAATAGTGAGATATCTTGCAGAGGGATGCAGCAGTCTCAAAATTGCAAAGCTTCTGAAGCGTGATCATCGAACAATCAAGCGTTTCATTCAAAATAGTCAACAGGGTCGCAAGAAGCGTGTGGAAAAACCAAGGCGCAAAATAACTGCCCATGAACTGAGAAAAGTCAAGCGTGCAGCTGCCAAGATGCCACTTGCCACCAGTTTGGCCATATTTCAGAGTTGCAACATCACTGGAGTGCCCAAAAGCACAAGGTGTGCAATACTCAGAGACATGGCCAAAGTAAGAAAGGCTGAAAGACGACCACCACTGAACAAGACACACAAGCTGAAACGTCAAGACTGGGCCAAGAAATATCTCAAGACTGATTTTTCTAAAGTTTTATGGACTGATGAAATGAGAGTGAGTCTTGATGGGCCAGATGGATGGGCCCGTGGCTGGATTGGTAAAGGGCAGAGAGCTCCAGTCCCACTCAGACGCCAGCAAGGTGGAGGTGGAGTACTGGTTTGGGCTGGTATCATCAAAGATGAGCTTGTGGGGCCTTTTCGGGTCGAGGATGGAGTCAAGCTCAACTCCCAGTCCTACTGCCAGTTTCTGGAAGACACCTTCTTCAAGCAGTGGTACAGGAAGAAGTCTGCATCCTTCAAGAAAAACATGATTTTCATGCAGGACAATGCTCCATCACACGCGTCCAAGTACTCCACAGCGTGGCTGGCAAGAAAGGGTATAAAAGAAGAAAAACTAATGACATGGCCTCCTTGTTCACCTGATCTGAACCCCATTGAGAACCTGTGGTTCATCATCAAATGTGAGATTTACAAGGAGGGAAAACAGTACACCTCTCTGAACAGTGTCTGGGAGGCTGTGGTTGCTGCTGCACGCAATGTTGATGGTGAACAGATCAAAACACTGACAGAATCCATGGATGGCAGGCTTTTGAGTGTCCTTGCAAAGAAAGGTGGCTATATTGGTCGCTGATTTGTTTTTGTTTTGTTTTCGAATGTCAGAAATGTATATTTGTGAATGTGGAGATGTTCTATTGGTTTCACTGGTAAAAATAAATAATTGAAATGGGTATATATTTGTTTTTGTTAAGTTGCCTAATAATTATGCACAGTAATAGTCACCTGCACACACAGATATCCCCCTAAAATAGCTAAAACTAAAAACAAACTAAAAACTACTTCCAAAAACATTCAGCTTGAATATTAATGAGTTTTTTGGGTTCATTGAGAACATGGTTGTTGTTCAATAATAACATTATTCCTCAAAAATACAACTTGCCTAATAATTCTGCACTCCCTGTGTATTGCACTGAATTATTACACCGTTATGTTACTGTTTATGCTTTATCTGTAGCATGCTTCTTGTTTCCAACCAAACAGCAGCTAGCTAGTTAGCAGAGGGGTACTTTTATCTTTAGCTGCTAGATTCTAACTGAAGAGACGATTGGTTGCTTGAATGCTGATGTTGTAGTCATGAGGAATATGCACCACAGTTGGTCGTATATCTGGCTACAGTATTTTTACAGGGATCCATGCTAAGAGGAGATGGCGGTTAATTACTTCTTGCTTTAAAATTTGATTTCTAAAAGCAGATTTTTTTTTATGGAAACAAGATAAATAAAGTTGAAATGATTGTGTTTTTCCATGTGTTGTTGTTTTTTCTTTAGCCCATTCAAAAACACCCATAACTGGGCCCTAACTCCCAAACGGATGCTCCCATATCGCCCACATAGACAGCATCAAATCTATTTTGATGTCTCAACATGAACATTTTCAACATTTCACTCTTGATGTTTTGAAGCCAGCTATAAAGCAACTTATCAATCGGTGGTTTTTAGCAAATGAGCATGAAACTTATTAGTTATATTTACATCAGAGGCTCAACGTTTTACCTGAAATGTGTGTCTGAGCCTATAAACTCATAAGGAAAGTCTATACAGAGAACAAGTCCAAGGTAGGACTTAAACAGTCTTTTTAAGTCTTTCCAACCACAACTATCGCCCCCTGGTGGCTATTAAAAGAATGTAGGTTTAGGCACTTTTGCACTGGGTGCACTTTTCAGACCACGTCCATCTTTTGCACTGTCCGTGGCCCTTTTTGATGAGTTTCAAGTTTGATGAATAATATGTTAAATAATCGCGTTCTCAGTTCTGACCAGAATAATTGCTTTAAACAGCAGAGGCAGAACTACATTTTTGTATATAACCACCTACAAATATGTAGAATCACATGTATTTAAGCATGTCAGTGCTTGACTGGTTGCTAGAGGGTTGCCAAATGTTGCTAACTGATGTAGTTACAAACAGGCTTGAGTGCGACTTGGATTTCAGTCAGACCAGACAGAGTCAGAGGTCACTGTTTCTTTCTAATTTTGCTTTAATTTTGCTAATTTCAGCTCCCCCTGATTCGAGCTGATTGTGATATTACGGCAGTAAATTTCATCGTGCGCAGCTGCAGATGTTACTAAATAACCGCCGTTGCTTGTTTTCTCCACCCTCGGGATGCCCGGAGGAATTGCCAAGTAAATTGGTCAGAACTAATGCGGCAAAGACACCAGGTGGGCTGAGCAACACAACAGCCACTACAGCAGTTTCCTGAGGTGCATTCAGAGTGCAGTTTATATCAGTTACCTGAGACAGAGTTTGAATACCAAATTCCCAAACGTAGCTGTAGAGGAGCGGCGCTAACCTTGATGTTGATCCGAAAGCAAGCCAGCCGGTCCTCCTTCTCGCTGTGCGGCAGGCCGATGTTCTCCCTGACCGAGGAGTGAGATCCTTGGCCCCGTTTTTCTGCCACATTAGGCCCACACTAAAGGTGGCACTCAACTCCCCCACTGAGGAATGAGTGTGCGTATATGAGTGTGTGTATGTGTGTGTCAATGTGAGGGAAATGATAGGGGGACACCGTACAGACAGAGGTATGTATTTAGATATTTGATCATATAAACAGAGAAAAGAGAATGCAGGAAGGGAGCTGAGGCCTTTTTTTCTTTTCAGTCGGGTGATGCAGATTAGGTTCATGATTATGCTGTTTCCATGTGGAAATTATAGGTTCTGAATCACAGTCGGCACATCACTGCCCTCTATCACAGACCAACCTGAGAGACAGAGTTAGCAGGAGGAGGAAAAAGGAAGAGAGGAAAGGAATGAAAAAGCAAGGAGGTAAAAAGATGAGACGAGAATGAGGAAAGACGACTCGACAGAGAGAGAGAGTGACAGAGATGAGAGGAGAGAGAGTTAAAGGAGAGGTGGAGGAGGAGGAAGAAGCAGGAGGGAGGGACAAAAAGCTGGGCTGTTTGCCAGGGTCTATTCCACCTTTGCTCTCCGGGCCTTTCCGAGCTGCCACGTTCTCTCACCTCTGTAATGTCATCAATGAAAAGGCCTTTAGGAGGGATGGAGGACTTGACTCTGGGTTCAGAATGTGCCCGACACCAGCTGACGCTGCCAAGCCAAGCAGGATTCTGTTCAAATTAATTGGATGTCACTTTCAGGAGCAAGAACCAAGGCAGGGTTTTTTTTCCCCACAGGTTTTGTTACTGCGTGTAGAATCAGAACATTTTGCAGGACTCGTGGCAGAGCGAGGATGGTTTTCTCTTGGTAATCTTCTACATACTAGGGATTATTTTAACTGTGGAATTTTAATTATAAACTCAGAATAAATTGACAGAAATGTTGCCAAATATTACAAAATTATCATTAAATTTCCTTGTCTTTGGGCAAAAATCTATGTGATTTATATTTTTGCTGGTTTTACTCGACATTTAATGAATAACAACTATCCACACTTTGCTCTAACTTTGTGTTTTTTAAAGGACAACATCCACATTTTATAGAAGGCAAAGCAAATGACTGGGTAACAAAAACAATTGAGGCTCTTTGTGTTCATATGAAATTATATGTTTAGTTAATTTTTCAAGCATATTATTAAAAAAAACAAAGCAACACATTGTTACCAGGTTGTTCTTTATTTCTTTATTGCTGTAGAAACTTGTTATTCTGACATGTGAGATTTATGCTTTTTATTTTACACCCTCTACAGGTCATTCACTACACAACAGGTGTTCCACCCGTTACAGGTATCAAATTTAGACTGTCAGTGTCAGGTTTACTAAACAGGACAAAATAGCTTGTTAGCAGCACCCCCAAATAACGCTCGTAGGTGCGATTATCTTTACGGGCGATTAATAAATTTACACAAATTATGTGTTTGTTAGTTGTTACACATTATTATGTCTTTTGCAAAAGTGGTGGAAGAGTAAACTAAAAACAGAATTTCACTGTCACCGCGTAACATCTAACAGGTTTTAATGGAGTCATTCATTCGTCCCTCCTTTGTAAACTTTGATGGTTTTACAGCAACAGCTGTTAATATTGTTGTACAGTTAATATAGTTATAATTGTAGATATTCGTAACTATGTAACTATATGGTTATAGTTATTCATATTAATGATAAAGTGAAAGAAAAAGACTGAGTGTCCAAGTCCATCTGCTGTGCTGACATAAAAATACATTAGTGAGTATCAGCTGTTTCCTATTAACAACAGCACAAAAGGTTGGATTTTTTTAACAGGGAAACTAATTACTGTTATTCCACACATGCTGCAGGTCACTGAGTAGGGCTGTGCGTATTAAAGGTGCAGACTGTTAGTTTAAAAATGGATTAAAGCTACTTACAGTAAATGTGTCTGTTTAAGACCTTGAAAAATGATCTGAAGCGACTGATAAAATGAAGAAAGTGAAGAAATCTCCTCTATAGCTTTATGCTGTGATGTAGAGCAGCTGTCCTCAACCTTTTTTGCACCACGGACCGGTTTATGTCTGACAATATTTTCACGAACCGGCTTTTAAGGTGTCACGGATAAATACAACAAAATAAAACCAGTACCGGTACCAAAAAAGAAGAAGATTTATTCATAACACACGGGAAAAGACCCAGGGAAACCGAGTTAACGATAAAAATGATTTAAAAAAAAATAACAATAAAAACCGATAAAAACCCTGAAAACCATAAATTTCACCCCTGAGCCTCAACTCTCGCGGTTGGGGAGCGCTGTTGTAGAGAGATGAACTGAAGCTGGGGTATGGCAAAGCTGCTTGTACCAGAGCAAAGCTGTTGTTCTGGTCAGTCTGTATTCCTGTTATTTATGGCCGCAGGCTCTGGATAGCGACCTCAAGAATAAGGCTACGTTCACACTGCAGGCGAAAGCGCATCAAATCCGACTTTTTTGACCCTATGCAACAATATATCCGATCATGGTGTGACAGTGTGAACAGCACAAATCCGATATTTTCAAATCCGACCTGGGTCACTTTCGTATGTGGTCCTGAATCCAATACATATCTGATGTTTCAGAAAGCGACTGCTTTATATATATGTCGCATTAAATCCGTCTTTTACGTCACTGACACAAGACAGATGCCAATTATAAGCGCCCGAGAAGATATCGTGAACGCTTCCTGGCCATCCCGTGTAGATGTCAGTGAAACTGTTGGGAAGACAACGTGAACATTTTATTTGTACTGTATAATCTGTAGATTCTGCAACTATCCTTTGAAGCACCGCTCCTCTAAAACAGCAATAAGGATCATTATTAGGCCATATGCAAATAACAAAATGACTTTATAACTTAAAGCAAAATTGGGAAACGTAAAGTCCGAAACAAGTCTTTATATTAACGGCCATCAGTCAAACAATACTGTTTGGTCTGTGTCTAAACAAAGAGCGCTGTGTGTGACGTCTTCTTTTGTGCATGCGGGTTCACACTAGAGCGCGTTTGCTGTCACATTTTATTTGTAGTGTGAACAAGCAGACATAAAAATCGGATTTGATCAAAAAATCGGAATTGCAGCCTAAGATCCCAGACTAGAGCCACTACTCCTCCACATCAGGAGCCAGCTGAGGTGGTTCAAGTATCTGGGTAGGATGCCTCCTAGGTGAGGTGTTTCCAGCATGTCCTAATGGGAGGAGGACATGCAAACCCAGGACACACTGAAGGGATTACATCTCTCAGCTGACTTGGGAATGGCTTGGTGTCCCCTCATCAGCTGGGGTGGGTGGCTGGGGAGAAGAAGGGCTGCCCTGTAGATCAGACCCGGATAAGCAACAGAAAATGGTTGGATATCTATCAGAATGTGGATGCTACCCTTGCTATGTGTTTGTCCAACATGAAAGAAAGGCCAGAGATGTTATTCTTCTTTTTTAACGACTCTATAATTCTGACCTTCTGCTGCTCGTGTTGTAAACCAAGCAGTTGTGTTGGCTGAAACTCTTGGCAAACGGCCATGATGGAGTCCAGAAGATGCCAGTTTTCTTTTGGACTGGAGGCACAGTCCAAAATGTTGTGCAGTTGTTCCAGTAGATCATCATGAGGGTTGACTGTGTGCAATATTTGGCAGTGCAGACTGTCTAGAGTAATATAAGATGAATTGTAAATGCACTGGCACTTTTCTACTCGAGCACTCAAAGGTCTTTATACAGCATGTCTTATTCGAGTGTCTTCTATCTAACATACACATGTGTTCATACTCCAATGAATGCATCAGAGACCAATTTGGGGTTAGTATCTTGCCTAAGGATACTTAGGATACATGCAGGAGCAGCCAGGGATCCAAGCACCAACCTCTGGATAGGTACAGTACCTCCTTGCACCTTTAAAACTGTCTTGAATTGAAAAAAGAGGCATTTTTGTATACCTGTTTATTCACTTCTGACACATGTAAAACATTATTGTCATAGTCCATGTCCCAAACTGTTTATTTGGTTTTGAGCTGTCTCGTGAAGAGTTTCTTGGCTTTAAAATGTCTTTTGGCATGACAAAGCAAAATATGCCTTATAACTATATTTCAGAGGTGAATCTGGAATGAGGATGTTTACTGATCATTGCCGCTGACCGTAAAACCGAAAACTGGCAGCAATGCCGAGTAACAGTGAAGTGTTAGCCAAGCATCAAGTAAATAGTGGTAGAGGAAATGTGTCTTTTCTTGTCTTCGTTGCCTGTTGTTAAAAATAAGGAGACTCGCCTCAGTTTTGACCTGTCACCCAACCGTTAGCTGAGAACCTCTGTGCTAAGTTATTGACCGTGATGACTTTTCACTGCTCCTTCCTGTTCTACTCGCCGAAAAAGCTTCGGGCTGACACTGGTGTCAAAGCACCAATATGCCCGTGTCCATACATACACACCCACACGCCACCCACCGCAACACAAGCTGTGAGCACCTCCACCGCCAGTTCCTACTGTGAGAGTATTTCACAGCCTTGACGAGGGCTATAATGTGCAATATGCTCATTCATTTGCTCTCCTCGCCTTTTTTTCTGTTTGCCCTTAATCTCTCTGCTCCTCTCTCACTCTGTACGTCTGTTACTGTGGCATCTGTTGATGTCCTTTTAGCCACTGCGGGCTTCAATCTGTCCAAAAGGCCCACTCCACTGCCACTCTGTTGCCATCTTCCAGTGATCCGTTTGCGCTCTACAGTTGGCGTGGAGACTGCTTGGAGACTAAGCCCTTAATTACTACTCGAGTAAAGAGCATTAAAAATTCCAAAGGGTGCGAAAACCGTGCCCATGTCTCGGCAAACATCTGGTGAACAGTGTGGATTTAGTGGATGTCTGATGAGAAGTGTTGAGTCGGAGGTGGAGGGGTAAATGTACATAGAGAGCACAGTTTTATTTCATACTTTGCATTTTATCTCCAGTAAATCAGCATGTGTAATGTCGGTCAGACCGAGAAGCAAAAACAGCAAGTTTTTAGAGGCGCTCCAAATGGCAGATGGTGGAGGAAATGAGAACTGAAAAATGGTGTCCAGCACGATCGTGCACTCCAGTGAAGTCAGACAGGAAACAATGGGGTCTGGGACAAGTGGCTTTTATTTTGGGATATGCTGGCAGAAACGATAATGAGTACATGACAGCATATAGCCAACTCTTCTGCTGTTAAAGTTAATGGCTGCTCAATGAAAACTTTACATTTGCATCACAATTGCAACACTGCTTTGTCAGATCATGTAAGCGGGAAGGTTAAGTAGGGAAGAGGTTAACAAAATGTGCATGTTGTGTCTCTTTAACAACCAGACGAGGATATACAGATTAAATGCATCATCTAAGATCTAAAACACTCATGGCTATCAGGTATCATTGATTTAATAATACTGTGTGTAGAGCTTTCCAGCTGAAACCTTTCAATAATAATCAAGTTGCTGTGTGCTACTGTTGGAAATCTTTTTTTTATACCGATGCCTCGAGCATTTCGATGATCTCTATGCACTCATAGCTAAACAGGTAAGTTGGCTTTTAGGATAATCTCCCTAAACCTCACTCTGTTTACCTGAACAGGTTAACCAAGTGCAGCAAATTTAAACCCGGGTAGTCGGTCTCCACAGATTGTGTCCAGTAGAAATTAAGGGAGCGATTGTGTTTTTCAGGACTTTGCTGATTCAATATTCCACTTGGTGAGGGAGAAGTACCGGTCGCTGGTGGGCGGCTGCAGTCCTGTGCACGCTCGGCACAAATCCCTGGCAGGCATCGTAATGACCCGAGGTATGGCAAATTTCATTGACTTTTATATATCACTTTGAATTATTGAAGTGGTGCAATATAAATTGAGACAGTAAGGTGGGGGGGGGGAGTGAGTGAGTGAGTGAAGGAGGGAGAACAAGGAAGAGATGGGGAAGGGACTGTCTGTAGGTTGAGAAAGAAATGACAAACTGAGGGTGGGAAGAGGGAGAAAGTTTCCACTCCATGCTGTACCTTGCACCCTTACATGAGAGTATACCTTCCTGATGAATTATTGACTGCTTAGAATCTCTGAGGAGAATGAGACATGGTAGTGAGTGTCAGTCATCCTCACTGCATACTGGACTTTCAGTGCTCATGGAGCTTTGACAGGAGTTCCAGATGTCACAGTGGGAATTTTAACTAGATCACCTTAATCTGAAACCTGACGGAGTGACTCAGTGAAGGAACAGTAAGTAGGAGGAGGCTTCAATCTGCTTTTCTCCTAAAGTGTGAAACAATGAGTTCCATTTCTAGACATTTACATGACTACATCATTGTCTTACAGGAGTGCTGTTTGTTGTAGTCGATCGGGGCCTCCCACACACAGACGTGTGTTATTTCTGCTTCAGCATATTCCACACGCACTCCACATCACTTATAATAATTCTATAGAGTTGCATGGCACACATCCACGCCAGGATGATCTCGCATTAAGTTTATACGAAGTAAGCTGTCAGGTTTCTAAATCTGTTTTTTATAAGCAGGGGTGCACAAAAGTGGTTCGCAGGTGCGCATTCGCTGTCAAAATAAAAGATGCTCACCACATTAGAAGTTGCAACGCGCGTTTGCGTACATAAGATTCTCTGGAGGAGGACAGACATTTGTTTAGAACTTAAAGATGTCGAAGAAGCAAGCTCCTTTAAGCAATTACTTTGGTGTTCCTCCACCTCCAAAGAAATGTCAGAAGAAGTCCGAACCGCAAAAGAAGCGCGTGTTCTCGGAAAAGTGGTTGCAGGAAGTGAGCTGGCTTCAAACAAATGATGAACGCACAGAGATGTGGTGCAGAATATGCCGTGAAAATCCCACTCTAGCGGACAAAAACACTGCCTTTTATATGTACGCAAACGCACGTTGCAACTTCATATCTGGCGCATGTCTTTTATTTTAACAGCAAATGCGCACCTGCGGACCACTTATGTGCACCCCTGTTTATAAGAGAAACTATAACTGCGTTACATAAATGTAAGGTTAATCGCACCAAAGACCTTTGTCTTGAACGTTCCTAGCTGTTATCTGATGGTGTGCATTTCTGCTGTTAGCTTGTGTGTCATTGTCTGTTACTGAAAATTGTTGTTGGGATATGCTAGCTTTAGCTGTTAGCTGTTGCTGTTAAGGCCCCATTTCATTTATGCTAACCTTGTTAGCATTATTCTTACAAGGTTAGTATTCTCCTGAACAGTAGGTGTCTCCACTCAGACTAAACCTCCACATCCTCCACACAGGAGGAGAAGTCGTTAAAACCCGTCAAAACTCAGCAGCAGCACAACAACTACCACCTGTGGCTTGTGACCAATGTTCCCTCTAAGCTGCGTTCGTGCGTACTGCTGGCACGGTCTCTGCGCAGAAAAAATCTGCGTTGCGCACAAAAAAAAGTTCTAACCTGAATTGAAATTAAAGTAAATACGTTAACAATTCTGTTTTGCAGTGTTAGTCAGTAAGTGACTGGCTGCTCCAGTGTGGGATTAGAACGATGCCACTTTATCCCATAGTCCAGCCAATCACGTGATTCACATTCACGCATATGCGCAGCTAATCCACGTCGTTGACAGGCTATGACAGCGTCCTTATGTGCCAACACCGGTGTTTTAGCTAGCAAAGCGGCGTGGCTGATGTGGAGTGAAGCCACGTTAATGACAATGTGGACAACCATTGGAGATGTGAGCAGGACAGACGGAACAATTGACGGAAAAAGTGTGGACTTCATACCAGTTCTTAAATTGTGTTGATAGGCCACGTAAAACCAGATTTGTGATAAAAAAATATATGCAGTGTTTGTTTTTCTTCCTCAATACTGTCGTTGTTTATATTTACTGCGGGGAGAAACGGTAAAAACAGCGTTTTATAAGAAAAAAACGCTCGAAAGCACTCTCCGCCTGTGAGCAAAGATGAAACCAAAACACCCCCCACCCTTTCCCATTGGTCGAAAAATGTACCATGTCGACCAATCAAAACATGGCATTTAGTTGTTAAGAAACGGGAGGAAGTTATAGGAGTGACGGCGTGTTTTGAGATGTGAGAGATTTGCGACGTTTAGCGCAAATCTTGTGTAGTTAGTGTGTAGTGTAGTCAATAGTTTTGTTGTGTGTGTCAGAACAATGAAGCGACTGCTGAGTGTTACAGGTGTTACAGCAGTGACACATCTCCTGTTGTCAGGCCTGCAGGTATCAGGCTGTTGTTCTCCTTTATCTCATAGTGGACAGAAATTATTTTTTGGAGTGGCACAAATAATTTGTGCGGCATCAAATTTGATGCAGAACAGCTGATTGTTCTGTAAATAGTTTGAAATGTTTATTTAAAAAACGCCTCGGCTGCATTTTTAGGTAAGCAGCTGCAAAAAACTGTTTGTTGTTTGCAAAACTCAGTAACTTTTTTGAAGAAGTAACTATATAATTAATTGCCCAACATTGGTCTTTATATACTGTATTTTGCAGACAGAGAGTTACAGGACTCTCCCAGACCACAGACTCAGACTCATAATACAGGTCAGAGCTTTATAAAAGAAAAAAAAAAAAGAAAGTTGTGTTTTCAAAATTGGAGTTCGAGTTATTTTTACTTCCAGTAGTGTTAACATACTACACAGGTCACGAACAAGATTTATTTAAATTTTCACTGTAAGTGGGCTAAAGCAGTTAATTAAAAGTAGTCTAACATAAATGCTGTAATTTGATTATTTTAATAAACCATGTAACTTGGATGGATTCGATGCTGGCGTGACCACAGTGCACACGTCTGCTGTTGCTCACAGTGGTCCAAGGGACCGCTCAGGGAGTTTGTGTGTTCGCTCAGACACATGAAAAATTAGAGGGAACATTGCTTTTGACCACAGATGTGATGTAAATTTAATGTCAGTAGCTAGCTGGCCAGCTAGCTAGGTAGCTAGCTGGTGTTTTTTCAGTCAGACAGGAGATTTTGAAACACCAGGGAAGCTGACCAGTTTATCACTGAGACCTTTTGTTCATTGGTACCCTAGAAAGACCTCACAATAGATAAGATGAAGGCTGAAAGGCTTTTGGTTAGCTTTTTTCTGCACACAGGACAGTGTCTGTACAGCTAACCTTTTCATCCGTTATCATTCCAAACACACACACAAGATCGTTAAACAACCTTTGTGTAACAATTCAATTTAAACTTTGTTAACCTTTTTTATTTAAAGGTGGAAAATTCTGAATTTCCATTATACAGTCTGAGAGCAGGGTAAGACAACCTAACCCAGGGGTCGGCAACCTTTCTGATGGAGAGTGCCATTTAAAATTTCCTCAGAAGTCAGTGTGCCATATGATTGCATTAGCAAAAGATTTAATAACGCTCTATATGAACAGTTACACAATATATAGAACCACTTTATAGAATTATATTTGTTTGCAGATGTAGGCAGCTATCAGTGAATAGTTATCAGCTATTTTGAAACAAAAAAAGACACTTTTTATCCATAACAAGAACAGCAAATGAACTGTACAACAGAAAATACAAATGCTATTTATGGTCTCCTCACAACAATGATAAGCAAAATAAACTGGGCCAATATGGCATATCTGTTAATACAGAGATACACATGTTAATGGGATCTCTGGTCTCCCATTCAGAAACACATGTCTCCAAGTGTCCAGCATTCAGAGGGCTACCTGAGGACTCATGTGAGAGAAAATCTGCTCACACAGATATGTAAAGCCAAATACAGTTCATAAACAGTTCATAACTTCCCTTCAACTCATTCATGTCACCTAAAAGGTAAACCTGTTTCTCCATCACCTGTTCAGCTCTGATGATTCAGTAAGGACATCTCCTGGTTTCATCTTCATGTTTCCCTCTCACCAGGTATACAAACTGACATCCTGACCAGCAGCATTACAGCTGTGGCTCCAGCAAACCTCAGCTGACACTAGAAATTAATATTAAATAAATTCTAACAACAGCTGATCAAGCTTAAATGTGCTGCTGTTGTTTAGTGCGACATCCGCCGGTTTCCTCTTTCTGGCGCAAAGTGGGCGATAAACAAACAAGAGAGAAAAGCCAATCAGCTGATCATTGATGAGTTTCATGATTAAAGTAGCAACAGGAGAGGGAGGGGGGAGAATGAGAGAAGAAGAGGCAGCTGTGCAGCGTAACGACAGAATAAATCCACCTTTGTTTCTTTTTCCATTCTAGCTGAAGTACGGACAAACTGCGTGCGTCCCTTCTCAGCTCAACACGAAACGCATAATATTTTCTCTGAATACGAGACGATTCTGTCTTTTTACGGGACGGTTGGCAACTCTACTAACCTTATGAATAAAAAGTTCACTATCAGTAACATCATAGCACCCACCCAGCTGTATAGAAACTCCGTCATGCTAGCTCACGCAGTGACTGTGAAAAGTCAGCACAACGAAAATAAACTCCACCTAAACTTGGTTTATATCTGACCCAGATAGACTGCAGGTCATAACTTCTTACCTGAAGTTCAGTTCACCTGACACTCAGACCGGCGGCTGCCTCGGGTCTCTCCTCGTCCTGCCTCCCCTCTCCCTCATCCACCTGCTGGCCTCCACCACTTGTTAATTTTACTGAATCTGTGGAAGCTCCGCCATAGCCACCACCAAACAACTGAGTTATTTTTACACATCAGCCAGCATCTGGCCAATCCACCACCTTTCATTGTTTATACCGTTACAAAAATAAAAATCATCGGCCCATCAAGCAAATGCCCGGTATGACCGATGGCCAGTCCAGCTATGGTCGTGCCATCAGTTAACCCTTCGCGTGCCAACAGGGTTGCCGACCTCTGACCTAACCTAACCTGTAACAGACTCTGTTTTCTGTTTTGTTTTGGGGTGTTTTTTATCATTTAAAGATAAAAAAATCATAAAAAAAAGTAATGGATCAATTATTAACTTTAAAAAAAAAAGAATGAGCCAAATTTTGACATATTTTCTTCACATATCAGTAAATAAAACAATAACCTCCACCCCAAGAAATGAAAGGCACACGTAAATTGAGATAAATAACTTATGCAGCAATGCTATGTGAGAAGATATATAGTAAAAGTCATGGTACGAAACACAGGGCCTTCGCTCTCTCTGGTATCTACTGTAATATAAAAAATGACCACACACACACACAGACACACACAGGTGTCTTATCTGGCTCTGTGGCTGCAGGCTGTGGGGGTGCAGGGGTCAGCGAGAAGGGATTGGTATCTCAACTGTCTTTGGAGTGCAGCAGCTCATCAGTTTAGACTAAAGTGAGGCCGGCGCTCGTCCTGACCTAATCCAAACCCTCTCCTCTCCCTCCCAGTAATTGCTTCTGTTTGTTTATTAATAGCACACATTATCTTCAAAGATCCAGACATAGGGCTGCCGAGTATTCGCAGTAAGGCGGCGGCGGCAGCAGTGTGGTGGCCAGAATCCGTGCAGTCAGACACCAAACTTGACAGGAACACTGGGGAGTCCTGTTCTGCACCCCGCCCTCCTTTTCTGCCACTCTCCATGTCTCCGTGGCTTTTGCCTCGAGAATATTAATGAAGGTCCGTCTTTTAACCATAGACAGAGAGCGAACCCTCCTCCCCCGCCCTTGCAGGAGTCCCACCGAGACATTTGAGCTTCAACCTGAGTGAGATTAGCCTCACCACCAGGCTGAGAGTTGTGAGACGACTACCAAAGTAAAGTGCCAGAACGCATCGTCAGAAAGTGTGGAAAATCTCATTTGAATCAATCTGAATCGCATCAGCTGTCTGGTGATGGTAAACAGTGCTCATAGAAAGATGCTAAAAAAGAAGCACACCCTTTTCCTCCTTTCTTCTTTCTTCAAATTTGTTTGTTGGGATGGAGTGAGAAAGCCGTCCTCCGAGGCTTACCCCAGGGACCGAGAGAAGAGACGATAACAAAGGGTTTCAAGCAAGTTAATTACAAGTGTAAGTTAAGCTATGGTTCGAAGTCTCCGCATCCATTTTCAAATAAGGATTTCTCTACTCCTAATCTGGTTTTATGGATGTTGCAAATTTTAACATTTAACAATCAAGTCCGACAACAGAGCAGAGATGCACGCGGGATTTGTTGCGGCAGCGAGAATTTGAGAGCTCCAGCAGCATTCCACAAAGACAGCCTTATATGTTGAGAGCGATTTCCTGTTAAAGCTAATAAAGATTCAACAGGGTGCGTTCTCTACTCTTGCCAAGTTGTGTGTGTGCGTGTTTTTTCCTTTTCCTCTCCCCTGCTGCTGAGCATTTTCAGAGATTTGCTGCGATTCAGACGACACGGTTTGGATGACATTCAGCGTAATCACCCAACATCTTGTGATGAAAGAACACATGATAGATAGGATTCATGAAGCACAACCTAAATGGCATATAAATGAGTTGACTAAAAGTTGACCTTGAGAGCTTAGTCTGCTTCAGAAAAAAATGTTTTAACGTCTGCGTTATGGTGCTCAGAGATAATGGGTGGCTTATTAAGAAACATTTTCCCTGTTTTATAACCATAGAGAATAAAGGGATTCTGATAATCGCTTTCCAGTGTCTTTGAGTTGCAGCTGGCATGTATAATAATGGATCATTGCAAAGTTCACGGTCATGTCACTCCCTGTGGTTTCTTATAGTTATTGCCTGTAAAGTATCCTCAGCAATTGTGCTCACTTTTCACTTCAAACATGTAATAGCTTTCTTTGTTGAAGTCTTATATTTCCGGGAATAATTCACAGCAGCTCGCTGACAGTCGGTTTAGGTTTCAGCAGGTTTATTTAGGAACTCCAGCAGACGAGTATTCAGATCCTGTACTCCAAAAATAACACTACAGCACTTTACAAACCCTCTGTTACAGAGAAACTGAAGTTTTTCCTTTAAATGTTTTAATTGAACTAAAAGTACAGATTGATTTTTGATACTTTCTGTTGATGACAAAGTTTTCATTATATTTCATTGTCACTTTTGCTTACTTGCATTTCTTACAAAGCGATTATTGATTAGTCGACTCTCTAGGATAAGAACATTTTTCCACTGAAATCAACTTGGCTTTACTT
This sequence comes from Rhamphochromis sp. 'chilingali', assembly GCF_963969265.1. Taxonomy (NCBI): domain Eukaryota; kingdom Metazoa; phylum Chordata; class Actinopteri; order Cichliformes; family Cichlidae; genus Rhamphochromis; species Rhamphochromis sp. 'chilingali'. The sequence continues at coordinate 26,600,926 of NC_137945.1, read as the reverse complement.
TAATCCATTCATCCAACAAGAAATCTGCTCAGTCATTGTAGGGGAGAATAAACCAGTATAGGGACAGTATTTAAATCACCACATTTCTGTACGTACTTCCTTAAACTACCTATTAAGTGTGCAATAAACACTCCTGATTACTGGTTTATCAAAAAGCACTGGCCTCAGACCAGAACTTGCATTAGGATTGGGACAAGGTGTAATAAGAACATTTCTTTTACAAATAAATTAGTTAGAACAGTTTGGAAGAGCCATTTATTTTAGCTGCAGGATATCAGCAAATTAGCTTCTTAATTCATTAAACTATCATATTAACGTTTAAATAAGGGTTAATCTGGCCTCGATGGTTCATCGGTTAGAGTGAAAGCACAAACTTTAAAACTCTCTGTTGCGCAATTAGAGGTGTTGATGCAATGTAAAAGATTTTTAGATTTCAAATTAGATGATAGCATTTTAAATTCTGGGAATGGCTGCAATAAATCATGTCCTGCTTTAACACCTGTTTCAAGCTAACTTACAAAGTTAACATCATACTACTTTAAATGAGATTGAATGGTCTTAATTATTAGTTTTAAAAGGATTATTGAGGTCAAAGATGAAACAGGAAGTAGGGTCATTTTCCTATTGTCGTTTTGCACATTGGACATTGATTTTGCTACACTTGCCCAGTTTAAAAGAATTAAGAATTAAAATGATCTGAATATTGTGAATTGAAAGAAGGACTATTCATTAAACTAAGTGCCTAAAAATGTTTAAACTGGATGCATAAAAGACAACCTGACAAAGAATGAATGACAGCAGACCACATAAATACGCACAACATTGATTAGGAAGTGGAAACACACGGGGAACACAGCTGATGCAAATTAACATGACGCCACATGGGAAGCAAAACTAAACACACTGAACACGGAACTTTCAAAATAAAACAGAAAACATGGAGACATAAACTGGGAAGAGACACATGCACAGAAACACAGACACAAAGAGGACAAAGACATACTGAAACACACAAGGGGGCGAGGGAGACTAACACCGGGGACATTACACACTTGCACACTGAAGACACGACACTATAACTAACATAGTGGGGAAAACAGACATGGGAGGAACCTAAACAGACAAGAACTAAATAGGGAAACAGAACTCAATATCAACAGAACTGACTGAAGCCTAAAGTATACAAACAAGAACGTCATAATTCAAAAAGGCATGAAACTCAAAATGCTGGAAGAAAAGAAACAGCCCATGACAGAACCAGTGTAACAGATGTGAGGAGGAAGTCAGAACGTTTAACTCATTCAATGTACTTTTAAAATAAAAGTTTTCAAATCAGGTGGTTAACACATTTAAAAGTGGAGTGTGATTGAATTTTTAGTTTTTGTCTTTATTTTATTTATCTTTAATTATTTTCTTTGGTAGAAGAACTTTTCGTTGACCCGATTTCAACGGCTTCTACTCCTGAACCAGCGCTGATGTGGGCGTTTGTCTGTATCGTTTAGGAGAATACTGCAGGGGGTAATCATACCATCAGAGCTGTGTACTTTTAAACTCCTCTAAAACAATGAACAAACATTACGCTAACCACCTGTCACATCTTACTTCTCCTGGTGTTATTAGCTACAGTACAGCAGCTCCCTGAGTATTCGAGCCCATACCAAATGAAATCTCCAAAATCACAATGTTGATGGAAAAAAATGATGCTTAAAGGAATATTTTCTTCATTGTTGGTCTGCCAATCAAGCTGGACTCAACTGGAGTCAGGCACATGCTACTTATTCCGCCTCATAGCAACAAAAGTGCCAAAGCTAAAAAAACAAAAACGCTTTGCCTCCAACACACTCTGGATTTTCAGCTGGCAGAAAACACTTTGGTGTACGGAAAAGTCTATATCGCAGCTCTGCACCTATACGCTGAGTGAAACTGCAAGCTTGTTTTTTTCCCCGTGTGTGTCACTGTTGGCGCCGATGACCTGACTGAACCACGCTGTTTTCCAGTCTCTTTTAAACACAGTCCTGCCCTCGTAAAGCAAAATGTGAATTTAGTGAAGATGTGCCATCTAAGAGCCTAAACAACTGCCCTGCAGTCTGCCGCAGTGCTGTGTAATGTAGTGTGATGCAGCCTGGTGGTGAGGGGCCATTTTTCCAACATGGAGACAGACCCAAGTGGAATGGACCATATTGTAGGTTGAAAGTAATGCAGCATTAAGCATAAACACTCAGGAAGTGCATACAGTAGCTTTTTGATAAATGTGTTGACTTACTTTGAGATGTAAGAATAAAACAACCTGGTTCAGCATAAAAAAGTGCCTCACTTTTGATTTCCTTTTGTGGCGAAAGAGCTCCTGCTCATTGGAGACTGTAAGCTCTGTCTCTTTAGTCTTTACTTCAGATACAGTAGAAGAACTTAATGTTCTGCTTTGTTGAAGGAGGCACCGGCCAAAGTGGCCCAAACAAGCAGTTAATGGTGCACAATTTGCATGTGCAGGACAGTTTTGTGGCACACTCGAAGTCACGAGGTCATTAGGAAAAGGAACATTTTAGTCACGGGTACTGACACCAATCAAGACCAATGAAATTAACTCACTTTAACAGCACTCGAGCCATTTTGTGACACACGAAGCAGTGATATGCCACACAGCTGACCACAGTGTTCAGTCAAATAAGTTAAACTGCCCAACTTGACCTCAAATGACGCCAGTAATAATCGTGAATATGATTTGTCTGGGTGCCAATCACTTGAATATGAGTGCAATTTTCCCGCACTTTGACCTGGCAGGCCTGCGCACATTCCCTTTAATTCTTGACAGGGAAATTGCACTGCTTTGCTTGATTATTACCACTCCTCCTACCTCACTTTTTCCTCCATGTAGGCTAAGTCAGGTTCAGGAGCAGTAATCACAATACCATTAAAAAAACATACCTGTATGTACCGAGGGCTTTGCAGAAGGGAGGGGGGGGGGGGAGTCTAAGCTCTATGTGGCGTCAAAAAGTTTGTTTACCTTCTGGGTTGCTATAGTGAGGCGGTGTTTTCCAGTTAAAGGGCTCTGACAGGCACTGACTAGTGTAGTGCAGCTGCTATAATGAGCAGTTCCAGGTCTCGCTCTGATGTACATGCTTTTTGAAAGTGCTGTTATCCCGAGGTGTGACATCTTTGAATCCCCAGTAATCAACAGATGTATTTGTGTGAAGCCTCAGGCCTTTGACTCTACTCTACCTCGATCCTTTCGACCATCTCTTTTTGTACTTGTGAGATGCAGCTGATTATTCCTGGTTTAAAAACAGCATACTGCCTGTGGGCTCTCTGCCTGCCTCTCCCACTTTCTCTCTCCCTCTCTTTCATTCATTTCTCGTCCTCCCCCTCCTCTTCTTTCTCCTGCAAACTGAAGGCAACCTCAGTGCCAATTTCATGGGAGGGTAGCAAGCAGTGCTGCAGAAATTATCCACTGCAAAATTGATCTAAACAATCGCAAAGTGGAACGGCAAGGAAAAGCAGGAGAATGAAATTGGGAGAGTCTGTTACCTTTTTGAACTTGCTTTATCACTGAGAAAGGGTTGGACTGCATTGCTTACAGGGAATGTCAATGGCTGTACTCACAATACTGTTTTTCTTAGGATTGTACAGTCTTCATACTGTACTGGAATAGTGCAGAATTTTAAACCTACCTTTTTCAAGGAAAACTGAGATATGATTACATCAAATTGCACAGGATTATGTGTTTCTGAAACTACACACACCAAATTATGTTAATGACCAGTTTACACAAAAGAGCTTGTTTTTTGTGAGCAGTAAACTGAACAGGCGTCATTGTCTTTTTATCTCTGAGCAGCTGAAATATACACTGATCAGGCATAGCTTTTTGTGCTGGTCCCCCTTTTGTCACCAAAACAGCCCTGATCCATCGAGGCATGGACTCCAATGCAACCCTAAAAGTGTATTGTGGAATCTAATTTTTAAGTTATGGAAGTGGATTTAAAGTATCATCCCACAGATGCTTGACTGGTTTGAGATCTGGGGAATTTGTAGGCCAAGCCAACACTTCAGACTCGTTGTGCTCCTCAAACCATTCCTGAACCATTTTTGCTTCGAGGCAGGGTGCATTATCCTGCTGAAAGACGCCACAGCCATCAGAGAATACCGTTTCCATGAAAGTGTGTGCACGGTTTGCAGCAATACTTAGGTAGGTGGTGCGTGTCAAAGTAACATCAACATGGTTGGCAGGACCCAAGGTTTTCCAGCAGAACATTGCCCAAAGCATCACACCTCTGCTGAGTTGCCATCTTCCCATAGTCTGGCATCTTGGTGCCAGGTGTTCCCCAGGTAATTTGTCAAGCCAGGAAAACTTCCTCTGTTGCTCATGTCCAGTTCTCACATGTCCATTCTTGGCATTGTTCCGCAGGGGACGGGGTCAGCAACCCGATATCCCACCCACTAACAGGTGGCATCATGAAGAGATAATCAGTGTTATTCACTTCACCTGTCAGTGATCATAATGTTATGCCTTCTCAGTGTATATATGACCATCACTGGCCCAAATGCAATCGTAATAAAAAATGACTCACCATAAGAGTCGAGGAAACAGAAGCTCCCATAACGAACTCAGTTTAAAGAGTTCTTTGTGATGTTGAACAGGTCCTTACTTAAACTAACCAGTGTGTTAAGCCTAGTGAAATATTTAGCTCCCAAAGAGCCACATATTCTGTAGAAGCTGGTGGAGACCAAAAAATAAGCAATAAACAGAGTAAATATTGGACTTATTCACATGGCCCAGTGAATAATGCTGCTAAGTATCTGTTAGTTGCATAAATAAACAGCTGTTTACCTAAGACCTCAAATGTGCTAACCTAAAATGTGATAATATGTCAACAATGACTTTAGAACTTGTTTTGCTTCCAAGAAAATGTTATAAATATATTGAAAACTGTGGCTACTGCCACGGATAGTAGATACAAATAAAAAAAGCTCATTCAACGACATTGTTTTAATGCATTCAGTTTTTAAGCCAAATACTTATTTTCAGGTATTCTACTTTCAAGAGTAAAAGTTTAATTTTACCCTAGATTTTTCCTTTCGTCTTTACTGGTCTATTTTTTCTATAACTGCCCACCCCCCCACACACACACACACACACACAGTCATGCACCCTCCTCTCCCGTTCAGCCTTTCTTTTTTCCTCCCCTGCCCTCCTTCCTTCTCCTCATCACTGAAGGTGTCAGGACTCTAACGCTGCAGTGCCATCTGGGCCGAGGCTGATAAAAGCTCATGTGCCGGTCCGGCGATGCCTGCAGGTCTGCCAGAAGCCAGCGAAGCCTGACTTTCAGAGGCGATGGGAGAGATTTGTGGCAGAAAGGAAGGAATGGCAAGCCGTGAACGTGCTGATCCAGCGCCCCCCACCCCCACTTGCCCTCCTCCCCCATTCCTCTGCACCACCTCTGTCTATCTGTCAGTCAGTCACATGGCCCTGCACTGGCCTGAATCCTTACTTAGGAAAAGGCTCCTTTTTTGTTCAAGGAAAACCAACATGAGACAGGATGGCTTTTTGATCTCTCTTGTGGCTATTGGGAATTCTGTTTGGGTGACCTCTCTTTTGTGCCATATTATCCCAAACAGAGTGAGTTAGAATATGAATCTTCCACCATACTGTTAATTTTAGATAAGACCATGCTGTCGCTTTTTAGCACTTTTAAAACCAGACTTCCTTGCTGTCTGGACTGCTAACCTGCAAACTCCATTTCTATAAAAACACTGACAGATGTAGCTGCTTGTTTTGAAAATGTACTTGCTAGCTAGGTAGATTTTAATGTTTTTAGCCGCTACATATTTACAAGTGGTATCATCATGCTAGACAGCATAGGGATGCAGCAGCGAAACATCTGAATTGGCCATATCATTGCTGTTACTGGTTTATCAGTAAATAAGAGGGCATGTACGGGAAGCACACCTACTCTGTTTTGTTCTCTGTCAACATGATGACTTGCACAACAAGCTAATGTTGTTGCAGTGACCCAATGATAGCTTAACATCAATGCAAATGAGTAGGAAACAGGAATGATAAGACTGAAATGTCTTTTTCAGTTTGCAGCTTGCTAACCAGGGAAGATGCCGTGCTTTATGCCCTTTTTACAGTGCAGATTTCTAAAGGGTGGGTATGTAAAGATTAAAACTTTGTTGTTAATAGTTTCTGTAGTGACTAGTCTTCCTTGATTTCGTCTGTAGGAGCCTTGTAGGCTCTGTGGATGTGCATGTGTCCTTTGTGATTGGTTTTCTTTGCTGGCAAATTGCCACAGAGGAACTCTATTATTTAGTCTTGTCATTTGTCATCTTTGAGGGCAAATAGGATTTATTTTTCTATTCTTTTTTTGCTTTTTTAATTGATAATCATTGGGCGATTAAAGGAAACCATGCAGGGCACTCTTTTGCTTTGTCAGATCAAAGCAGAGATGTGCATGTTCGACCGTTTTTTTCTTAATAATGATAAAATGCCTCCTACGGATCGAAAGGTGAGAAAGGACATGCTGTTGATATTAAGGGTTACTATTAAGCTTATTGATTGAGGAATCAATGTAGTCAATGGAACGTATGACAACCGCAATAATGTGAGCATTTGTCTGTATTTGTTCAACAGGCCTGGACCTGAGACACGCCCAGGTGGTGGCGTTATCTACTGGCACCAAGTGCATCAACGGAGAGTATCTGAGTGATCAGGGACAAGTAGTCAATGACTGTCACGCTGAAGTCACAGCCCGACGAGCCTTGCTACGCTTCCTCTACTCCCAACTTGAACTCTTCGTGAGGTAAAAGCTTTATCTTCTGCTGTATCTTTAAAGCACACAGACATTTCCTGAGCACCGCATGTGCACATGCTACAGCTTTGAAATCTTTCAGCACCTGACACGGCCAGATAACATTTGCTGTCACTAGTTAGTTGGTTAACTTTAGCTTTTTTGCTGATCATTACACCGACTTAGAGAAAACTTCTGTTTCATCTTGAAAGTTGAATTTTTACCTTTGTAGGAGTTTGACCCACTGATTGCTGAATGTAAAATGACAATCAGCCTGTGAAATCATCTCTCTAGATCCAGGTGATTAAACCGAACGGTTCAAGCGAGACTTGAATTGTTCAAAGTTTCATCATAAATCAAAGTCGATGTTAGTGTGCTTTTAAATGCAGCTGCAGAGCTGAGTTCATGGAGGCTGCAGCGCATTTAACACAGTGGTGCAATAAGTACACTTTAACTATTTGGATGAACATAAAAAAATCATGGAAAGAATTTCCACGTGATTAAATTGCTTTATTTTAGCATTATGTAATTCCGATATTCCAACTTAACTGAGTTGGATCAGCTAAATTAATTAATGATGAATAAACGTATTTAATACAGTGGAGTCCAACTTAATTTAATTTAATTGATTCAACCCATGCAAAATACATTAGTCCAACAAAGGTATTTGATGCAATAAATTCAATTTAATGGATTTGGGACACAGCTCTCACTCCATCCACCCTTTTCCACTTGTCCTTATCAGGGTCGTGGGGGTGCAGGAGGTGGGGCACAACCTGGACTGGTCACCAGTCTATTGCGGGGAGAAAGTATATAGTACAACTATTAACACTCACATCTATGGGCAATTTAGAATCATTAACCTAACCTCACTAACTGCATGTACCCAGAGAGACACGAATACAGGGATAACATGCAAACTCCACCCAGAAGGCCGTGGCCAGTTTGTGGATTTGAACTCAGGACTAGGTGGTGCTAACCACCACACCACCAAGCTGTCACTCCATACGTAAAAAACAGTAGGAAAGCTATGATTACAGGGTTTTATACAGAATTTTCTTCATGTTTTGGTCCTTGACAGGTTAGGCCACAATAAAGAGCAATAGCATACACCTGGTGTGTGTATGCTTGATTCTCCTGTGGTTTGAAATGTCACATGATCTCACGAGTCCAGGCACCTAACAACTCCTACTAGATTGCATCACATGATCTCACTAGAATAAATTTAACTAGTGTTAAGATGTTAAATGTCATGCAGAGTGTACATAATTTAATTACATTCACCATAGAAACATAAAATTATTTTGAAAGCAGAATAAATGTAAATGTAGCAACTGTCCAATTTCACTTTCTTGAGTGTGATATCCTAAGACCAAGGAACCACGGAGACCATGTTTAGCTCACAGTTGCTTCTTTATTAAGAGAACCGGGGCATGCGCCCCCACAGACTGAAAGCTCCCCAACCACTGTTGCCCCCTGGTGGACAAATCCTTGCCACAACATAACATTCCTCCCCCCTTAAACTGGAACTACTCTGTAGTTTTAATCACTACAGAAAATACCCATAACCAAAAACTTCACCTTTATAAAAAAAAATGCAACAACCCCGTCCCCAGCCTTTATTGAAATTTCACTCCGGAATAGTGAACCTTTAGTCCAACAGTCTTAGGTTAACCTATAACAGTTCACCGTAATCACGGCACAAAGTCTCTCAGGTGCTCCGGCTTTCTCTTGGTCCTTTGCGATCGCCGTAACCCAGTGGCAGGTGATTCCAGCGAATCACTACTCTCCATATGTGGCTTCACCACTGGTGTAACTTGCACCTCTATGTGTCTCTCATCCTCGTCTCCTGTCTCAGCGCTGATGTTTGGGGCTGCCTTTGGGGGCTCGCCTGGGTGGCCTTCAGGCATTCCTGCTGCCAGGCACGGCTCCAGGCGGGCAAACAGCTGATCGACGTGACGCCTCACCACTGTCCCATTGCCCAGCATCACCAAGTAGGAAACAGGCCCCGTCATCTCCTGTATAAGTCCTGGTATCCATTTGGGTCCTCTGCCATAGTTTCTGGTATATACTGTGTCTCCAATAACAAACATGCGTTCCTTGGCATGTCTATCATGATACCGTCTTTGGCTATCTTGTTTTGCTGTCACTTTTTGTTTCAAGTCAGGGTGTATGAGATCAAGAGTACACCTCAACTTCCGGCCCATCATCAACTCAGCGGGAGACTTCCCTGTTGTGGACTGTGGTGTGATTCTGTAACTAAACAGAGCCCTGTTTAACTTGGTTGCCAGTGTGTCTCCAGTACTCTTTTTCATGAGTTCTTTGAACGTTTGCACTGCTCTTTCTGCTAACCCATTGGAGGCGGGGTGATATGGAGCGGAGGTGACATGAGTGATTCCGTTCTTTGCCATGAACTCTTTAGTTTGTGCACTTACAAAACACTGGGCATTATCTGAGACCACCATCTCAGGAAGGCCGTGCGTGCTGAAACAATTTCTCAGGCAGTCTATGGTTGCAGCTGCTGTAGCGGATGGAACTGTATACACATCTAACCATTTGGAGTGGGCGTCCACTATTACTAAGAACATTTTACCCAAAAACGGGCCCGCATAATCGATATGTATCCTTCTCCAGGGCTTTTCTGGCCACTCCCAGGGGTGTAGCGGTGCCTCTTGTGGCCTGTGTCTATGTTCTTGACATGTACTGCAGGACCTCACCTTGTCTTCAATGTCATTCTCCATATGCGGCCACCACATGTAGCTTCTGGCCAGGCCCTTCATGCGGCTCATTCCTGGGTGTGACTGATGTAGCTGTTCCAAAAGGGGGCGTCGACCTCGTTCTGGTATCACCACCCTCGCCCCCCACAGCACACACCCATCCTGCACACTCAGCTCCTGTTGTCTCTGTCTGTAGGGCTGAAAATTAGGATGCTGCATAGTGGGCCATCCTCTCATAGCATACTCACGCACTCTGGAGAGTATGGGATCTTTGGTTGTCCATCTTTGCAGCTGCTCAGATGTCATCACGCCCTCCTGGTCCTGATCTACCATCAACACTTGGTCCTCAGCTGCCACCTCTTTAGGGAGGTTCTCTGGAAGAGGGAGACGACTCAGACCATCAGCATTACTGTTATTTTTGCCTTCTCTGTATTTAATGACATACTCATAGGCTCTTAATAACACTGCCCATCGCATGATCCTCTGTGACGCCATCTGAGGGACGGCCTTCAACTCATGGAACAAACTTATCAATGGCTTATGATCCGTGATAATCATGAACTTCCTGCCGTACAGGTACTTATGAAAATACTGTACACCAAATATCACAGCCAATCCTTCTTTATCCAGCTGTGAGTAGTTCTTTTCTGCTGCATTCAGGGTACGCGATGCAAACCCAATGGGTTTTTCCTGACCATCTGGCATGCGGTGAGCTAGTACTGCTCCCACTCCATAGGGGGACGCATCGCAAGAAAGAATTAAATCCTTTTGCTCATCATAGTGTACCAATACACTGCTTGACTGCAACAGTTCCTTTGATTTGCCGAAAACCTTCTCCTGTGCTGGTCCCCAACACCATGGTTCCCCCTTTCTCAGAAGCTTGTGCAGTGGGGCCAACAGTGTGGACAAGTTTGGCAAGAACTTATTATAGAAGTTCAACAACCCCAAATAAGCTTTGAGCTCTGTCACTGATTTTGGGGGTGGCGCCTCCTGCACTGCTTTCACTTTTGCCGGCACTGGATGTAAACCGGTCTTATCCACCCGATGTCCTAAAAATGTCACTTCCTTCTCCATGAATTGACATTTGCTCCTTTTTAAGCGCAGGCCCGCCTCCTCCAAGCGCTGCAGCACTCCCTCCAGTGTTTGAAGATGTTCTTTGTCATTCTTTCCCGTCAGGATGATGTCATCCAGATACACTGCGACATTGGTCAGACCTTGCAACACACTCTCCATGGTGCGCTGAAAAATGGCAGGACTTGAACTCACACCAAATGGCAACCTGGTGTATGTAAACAAACCCTTGTGTGTGTTCACTGTGACATACTTTCTAGATTCCTCATCAAGTACAACCTGTTGATATGCGTGACTCATATCTAACTTGGTGTATTTTTCTCCTCCCGCCAGCCCCGCTATCATGTCCTCCATTCGTGGAATGGGGTATTGTTCTACAGGCGACACCTTGTTAACAGTCAGTTTGTAGTCACCACAAATTCTGGCGCTGGAGTCTGGCTTTAGTATGGGTACAATGGGTGCGGCCCACTCTGAGAATTTCACTGGTTGGATGATTTTCTCCTCCAACAGTCTCTCCAGTTCCTGCTCCACTTTCTTTTTCATAGCAAACGGAACTGATCGGGGCTTATAGAAGCACGGTTTAGCATCCTTAGCTACATGTATCTTTGCCGCAAACCCCTTCAGCGTTCCCAACTCATCCTTAAACACTGTTTCATGTCTGGCCAGTATCCGCTGTAAGGCATCCTCTCCGCCTTCGATCTTATGTACAGGTTGCCAGTCTAATTGGAGGGCCTTAATCCATCCCCGACCCATCAAACTAGTTCCAGCCCCTTCAACCACCACCACATCCAGTGTTTTCTTACTGTCTCTGAATTCCACCTGCACTTGGGCTGCTCCCCACACGGGTACCTTGTGGCCTCCATACGTTCTCAGTTTGATTCCACACTTGCTTACTTTGGGCGCCTTACTGCCTTCAAAAAGTTTTTTAAATGACTCCTTCGACATGATAGTGTAACCACAGCCTGTGTCTACTTCAAATGTCACATTCTGTCCATTTACTTTTAGCTTCTGTCTGATGGGTTCTTCCCTTGGGATGCTAATCTCCTCATGCACATTATACATAGTCACACTTGCCTTTATGTGGTGCATTTCAGCTCCTTCTTCCTCACTCTCCACATTCTCCTCTTCCAAGAAATGGGCTTGTTTACCTTGTCTGCCACGCCCTCCTTTTTGTTCCATTTTCATTCGGCAAACCCTTTTTATGTGTCCCACCTTTCCACAGTTGTGGCATTTTTCTGAAACAAACCTGGAGTCCTTGGCCACATGATTTAGTCCTCCACATCTGTAGCACTTCCTGACAACCTGTTGTGACGTCGAGCCGCCGTCCTCCATCTTGTTCACGGCTCCTAATCCTTTAGTGAATCGCGACTGTTCTGTCATGCTCTTCAAATCCACAATGTCTCTGTTAGCAGCCTCCATTGCTTGAGCAAACTTCAGCGCCTTTTCAAATGTTAGCGAATCCTCTGCTAACAATCTGCGCTGTATTCTGTCGTCGCTTATTCCACATACTAAACGATCCCGCAGCATCACCGTCAGGGAGTCACCAAAGTTACAGTCCTGTGCGAGCTTCCTCAGCTCCGCTACATAATCGCCCACACTTTCCTCCGGCCTTCTATTCCGTGTGTTAAACTTCCACCGCTGCACAATTTCACTCGGCTTAGGGTGAAAATGATTGTTCAACAATCCCACCAACTCAGCATAAGAACGATCCCCTGGCTTGACCGGACTGAGTAGGTTCCTAATCAGGGCATAGGTCTGTGCGCCCACGCAACTCAACAGTACCGCTCGCTTCTTCTCCTCCTCCTTAATATCATTCGCCACAAAGAAGTAATCCAAAATCTCACAATATTCCTCCCAGGATTGCAGCTCGCTGTCGAACGGTGCCACCGAGCCCAAAGTGGTAGCCATTATTCCACACTGAGGGTTACGCTCCACTTCCCACAGATGCTAGCGCTGTACCACTTGCCAACCTCAGTTCATAAGTCACTTAGCACGGTGTAACTTCACAGCAAAACCTGGCTTTTACCCTCGTCGCCATATGTGATATCCTAAGACCAAGGAACCACGGAGACCATGTTTAGCTCACAGTTGCTTCTTTATTAAGAGAACCGGGGCATGCGCCCCCACAGACTGAAAGCTCCCCAACCACTGTTGCCCCCTGGTGGACAAATCCTTGCCACAACATAACATTGAGTGTACTCGAGTGAAAAGTAGAAATGCAAAAAAGACAAACAAGTGTTCAAAATTCCTTCTTCTGAGACTCCTGGTTACACAATTTCACCGAATGGGAAACTTTGAGTCAAGAACCACAGTAACTATTTCACAACTTCTTTTCCACACCTAGTTTCACAGTTATTGAAACCTCCTTGGAACTCAACACCCAGAGCTTTACAAGTGTTTTTACATCTTTGCCCCAGTTTATGCCTTGATAACTTCATACTGGGCATTTACAGAGTTTTTTTTTTAAGTTTCAGGACTTTTTATTTTTCCTGCCATGCAGTCTGAATGCAGGAACAGCATATATAAGGGTTTCTAAAATGTATCCAAGCCTTTCGAGACTCATCTAGAGGATAATATTGAGTGGCACAAAAAAGGGTCTGAATGTCTAAAATCACTTTGTAATTGTGGGATTTTAGACAAAGACTGATTTACAGGTTTTATCCATTTAAAACTGCATCTACAACAAACCAAAATAAAACAAAGCCTGAATTCTTTATGAAGAATTTATATGCTTCATCGAGTATAAAGTAGTAGCAACGTCTCTGCAAAGTGCACGAGGAAATATCTTACATTCTCGCAGTGACTTCACTTTAATCGCTAATTTAAACTCTTGCCAGCATGCTGCGTAGGCTTCACAAACTTGAGTTTCCAAGGCTCCTCTAACAGCTATAACAATGCATTACATTGCATTACTCATTACAGTATGCTTAACAGCATTACATGTTTTTGTTATGACCTCCCCCTGCAGTGCCAAAGCATGCTCTCTCCTCTGCAATAAGCTCCATGGAAACAGCACCGCTTTGAGACTTTTCAATAATCAACGAGCCATATGTGCACTGTTCTCTTCAGCTAACTAAGCATACTATCACACACTCAACCGGTTCAGCTCCGTGTCTCAGTGGCCTGTTTGTTTTTAGTGCTGTTTTATCTACTTTGTGGGCATTTGCTACCTGTACAGCGCGCGCTGGTGCACACAAACTCACCAAGCTTTTCACCAGTATCACGAGACAGCCCTGACAAGTTTTGACTCCTAACTGCCTCCAGTGCATGAGCATATATTATGTTTTTGTGCTCCCCCAGGAGCTCGATTGCAAGGCTGATGTATCAGATTAGTGGATAGAAGTCTAGATGGCTGAATGTCATATTTGCATACACAGCACTGACTTTTTGTCTTAGCACAATGCTGGATGGCAGGTAGGGAGACTTTGCAGCTGAGCAAAATGGCTAATGGGGAAGATAACTCATAATGAAACGACCAAACAAAATGCCAGAACTGCCATATTTACACTCAGTGAAAGGACATCAGAAACAGAGGAGAGGTTATATAAAGAGTGCGGTCGTGCTTTGCATTATGAGGGATAGTTTTTATATAGTACTGTATGTGAGTGATGACATCTTTATTCCTACACACAAGAAAAAAAATAGATGATTATTTCCTGTTTATAAGCATTTACCTGACTAACAGAAGGTGTTTTATAAACATAAACTGTCCTAAAACAATATTGGAACCTGCTGTTTTATCACTAATCTGTTTTCATTTAGAAAATGCTGCCATCTTTTCTTATGGATCAAGTATTTTAGAAATACTAGATTATTTCTATTTGATGCTACTTTATACTTGCTAGCCAGATGCTGATAATCAAATCTACTCAATTAGTTCATCATCAGCAACTGTCAAGCACGGCGGTGGAGGGGTAATGATTTGTGTTTATTTTAGCAATGGGACTTAGGCACCTTGCAGTCATTAAGATCAGCGGTGCCCAACCAGTTTAATGTCGGGCAATATTTTCACAGAACGGCCTTTAAGGTGTCACGGATAAACACAACAAAATAAAATGATACCACCAAGACAAAAATGTGGTATTTTGCAAATATAATAATAAACGTGAATTCAGTGTGTAATTGTGTAACTTTATTAGCAGCGTCCTCCTGAAATGCGCCAAAAACATTGAGAGGAACATCCTCTTCTCTGCCCCTTAATGCTCTCTGGTCGCTATGGTAACGTGTAAATATTTCTTTAGAAATACAGTCATGTGAGAAAATTAGGACACCCTATGAAAGCCTGTAAATTTTAAAATACATTTGGACATATAGATATTTAATTTACATTTTAACGATACTGAGGCATCCAAATAATATAACTAAACAATTAAAAAATAAGAAAAGCCTTTTTAAAACTTTATGTGAAATGTAATTTAAAAAGAATGTGATTTCTGGTGAGGAATAAATTAGGAAACCCCCACATGTTATCGCACTTAAAATGGTTAAAATCACACACAGGTGTATCACGTCAGGTGCACATGATCAGTACATTGTTACCCAGCATTTTAAGGGAACCTTGCTCTATTTAAACCTCAGATTGAGTTTAGTGTGCTCCTGACTGTTGTTTTTGTTTTGTTTTGTTTTTTGCCTGTCCCGTTTGGTTCTTTTGCCATCAGAATTATTGTCTAAAGGCGAAGAAAGATGCCCAACGGATTTACTTTGCCAAATTGACCATCCCAGCCTTGCCGTAATGGTCTATTTGATTCACCTTTTATTGTTTATTTTGTATTTTTATTTTCACTTGCTAGATACGGGACAGACTTGAATGAGGAAAAGAAAAGGGAGAAAGAAAGAGGGAAAAAAGAAAAAAAAACAGCGGAGAAGAGGGACGGGGATAAAGGGCAAAAAACAAAAACCAACAAAATAAGCAGACAAAAATACAAATATCAATCACCTGGATCACCTGTTGAGAAAGAAAAAAGAAAACAAGCATTTAACAAGGGATAGACAACATCATGATGATCTATGGGAATATAACAGTAAATACTAAGTGTTAAACATTATTGTGCAGCACGTAATATTGACAGCGCACAGTGTGCTTTAAGGTAGGAGCCAAAAAGGGTGTAGTTTGTGTGTGTGAGCACCCATGTGTACACCTGTGAGCGTGAGCGCGCTTGTTTTTTAAAAAGGTTCCTTCATGTAATGATCTGCTAGAGGGTGTGGGGGGAGCCACAGCCCCGTCCTCCAGGGCATGAAGCAGGTATGGAGGAGATCAAAACTCCAGACATCCAGAGGCCCCCAGAACACAACAGACCAAGGAAGACCAACAGAGGGGCAGCCGCGCCACTGTCTCAGTAAGAGCTGAGGAGAGTCCCAGATTAGGGGTCACTCAGCAGCCGCGGAGCAGAAGCCAGGGGGAGTTGCAGTGACGCGCCCGTGAGCTCCGCCGGCAGCCAGCTGTGCCTGAGTGACCGAGCCCCAGGCCGAGAGGCCGGGGGCACCCCACCTCCGAAGTGGCCCAAGCGAGCCCCAGGCTCCAGGCCCCGATAAGCGGCCGCCAAGGAGTGAGCCGGTGTGTACCTGGGCGCCCACCCCCAGACACAAAGAACCACCAACGCACCGACACCTGAGGGAGTCCGCCACTGGCAGGGGAAGTGGTGGTAGGGGGAGATAGGCCTCCAAACCTTGGAGGGCCTGAGATGTCCCCAGAGAGGTGGCGCCTGATACCCAACCTGACATATAGACACAGACATACAGGCACACACAGACACAAACATCCATTCCCACCCTCATGCTCTAGTATGCAATTACTCAACACTCACCCAATGTGGAGACAGACATAAAGAGACGCTGTACACACGATCACACTCCCCAAGCGTACTCTACAAACCGGGTCTAGGTACCCTTGCCCCTGGAGGGGGAAACTGCACCCAGACCCAGGTGGTGTTACCCTTTTCCCTGCGGTGGGGAGAAGCAGACTGCCCCGACTCCGCAGCAGCAGGGAGGCCCCAGACTCCAGACCGCAGTCGGACGGCCAACTCCTCCTCCTAGCCCCCCCGCTCCAGCAGGCCGCCAAGAACGGAGGTGTGAGAAGACTCCAAACCTCCCTCCGCCGCTCATATGTAGTGTTGATGCATGTGTGTTCTAAGGTGCATTTAAAACCCAGGAGGGCATGGAGCTACCTGCCAGAGAGCAGCAGGTAAGCGCACAGCTAGGGATGGGTATCGTTTAGGTTTTATCCGATACCGGTGCCAAATCGGTACTTTTGAAATGGTGCCGGTGCTCAAACGGTGCTCAAACCGGTGCTTAAAGAATGGAGAACACAAAATTGGTCCAAAAACCTCTCATGTTCAGCTGTTTTTTGTAAAAAGATAACAATGTTAGCCTTTTCTGCAGCTATGGGGCATATATGGTATCACTCTTGGCTGGAAGCAGTGCTTAAACAATGGAAAAAACACAAACTTTGTCCAAAAACCTCTCATGTTTAGCCGTTTCCCTCTTTTTCTTTGGTCATTTTAGCCTTTTTAGCCAGGGTGAAGGGAGTATCTGCCATCAAACAAGAAGACAGCAGCATGTAGCTATGATGATGTTTGCTAGTTCACCTTACATGCATTAATGTAATAACGTGGTTAGCCTACTCAACGTAAATTAGCTACTCACGCAGAGAAGAACGGCTGCTGCCATCATCATCCTCATCATTTCTGCTACACTGGCAGGGCTAGGGGCCAGGACTCTCCTCTTCGTGTTTTTGGGGGATGTTGCATAACAGGCAACCCACCCGCAGTAGATGTGCTCGGTGTGAGGTCTCGCAGCAAGCTATCAAATACGGCGCATTTCTCGGCTTTTAAAAAAAACGCTATGCGTCGCCAGGTGTTTCATCAGATTCGAGGTGTTACCTCCTTTGACAGTATCACAGTATCAGCTTAAAGCACTTGTTGCAGGCTGCTGAGTTTGCATATTTTGCTGTGAAGTACAGCCAGACTTTTAACCGCTTCGCCTTGGGCATTTTTAATCTGTAGCTCTGCTCTAACAGAACGTACGTACCTGGCCCCGCCTACTATCCTCGGAAACGTAAAATGATTGGCTAGAATCTAAAGTGTATCACAGCTCAGGAAAAAAAAGCACCGAAATAAAGCACCGAAATGTGCGCTGCTTTTCGGTCTGGTTACTACCGTTTATGTCAGAACCGGTGCCATCATGGCACCGGACACCGGTACCCATCCCTACGCACAGCCCCCCCTGATAGCCCTCGATGTCTACATGTATTTAAAATTGAGAGGTGGGCAACAACGCCAGGGGTGAGGTGTACACCCTGATGGTAATTTGGAGTCTGTGTAGCGTGCCCACCCCCAAGATCCTATATGTATGTGTAATGAGAGTGTGAGTAATGTGAATGTCTAAGTTGTGAGATAAAATTGAGGCACAGGCAGCCAGAAGGGGACAGAGGGGGGAATGCCTCCCCTGCACCCTGGTGACACACCTTTACCCCAAAGCCCTGCATGTGTGGGTGATAGTGGTGCTCCTGACTGTTGACGTGTTGAATTGAGCGCCATGGTGAGATCTAAAGAGCTGTGTGATGCCCTCAGAAAGAAGATTGTGGCCGCTTATGAGTCTGGTAAGGGATTCAAAAACATCTCAAAAGAATTTGACATCAACCATTCCACCATCCGGAAAATTGTTTACAAGTGGAAGACATTCAAAACAACTGCCACCATGCCCAGGTCTGGCCGTCCAAGCATATTCACCCCCAGAGCAGACCGCAAGATGCTCAAAGAAGCCATCAAAAATCCTAAAATGTCATCACAGGAACTACAGCAGGCTCTGGCTACTGTCGATGTGAAAGTGCATGACTCTACTATCAGAAAGAGACTACACAAGTTTGACTTTCATGGGAGGTGTGCAAGGAGGAAACCTTTGCTCTCTAAGATAAACATTAAGGCAAGACCACGACTTCTGGAATAATGTTCTTTGGACGGATGAATCTAAAACTGAATTATTTGGGCACCCGAACAGTAGACATGTTTGGCATAACCAAATACAGCCTTCCAAGCAAAGAACCTTATACCAACTGTGAAGCATGGAGGTGGCAGTATCCTAGTTTGGGGATGCTTTGCTGCAGCAGCACCTGCAGCTCACCATCATAGAATCCATCATGAATCCAACTGTGTATTGGGGGGTGCTTGAAGAACATGTGAAACCATCTGTTAAAAAATTAAAGCTGAAGCGGAACTGGACACTGCAACATGACAATGACCCAAAGTATACCAGCAAATCCACCAAGAACTGGCTAAAAACTAAGTAGATAGTCCTGGAATGGTCAAAGCCCTGATCTTAATCCCATTGAGATGCTGTGGGGTGACTTGAAACAGACTGTACATGCAAGAAAACTCTCAAACGTCTCACAGCTGAAAGAATTCTGCATTGAGGAGTTGCCCAAACTTGCTTCTGATGTCAGAAACTGGTAAAAGGCTACAAAAGGTATCTCACTGAAGTTATATCAGCCAAAGGGGGCAACACTGGTTATTAGGGGGTAGGGTATCCTAACTTTTTCCTCCATTAAAATACACATTTTTGTTCATATCTTTTTTTTTTTGATGTGTAATTTTTTTTATTTTTGTTGTTTAATTGCAATTAAGTCACTTTCTTTTCCAGTAACACATGAAAACATGATTAGACATTGATATGTGAACATTTCTTAATAAAGAGCCGATTATTTAATGGGGTGTCCTAATTTTCTCACATGACTGTAAAACACACAACTACAACACGGGAAAAGACCCCGGGAAACCATAAAACCATAAATTTCACACCCGAGCCTCAACTCTTGCGGCCTGGTACCAAACGACTCACGGACCGCCGCCGGTCCATGGCCTGGGGGTTGGGGACCGCTGATTAAGATGGCCATAAACTCTTCTCTATGCCAGAGTATTCAGTTGTATTCACATGAGACAAATGTGAGGCTGTCTGTCCAGCAACTACAGCTTGGCTGAAATCGATGTCATACACGATAACAACCTCGAGCAAACCAGCAAATCTACAACAGAATAGCTGAAAAACAAAAGACTTAAATTTTTGAATATGTGTATGACAAACTTAAGAGAACAAACCTCAATAAACTGAAGCAACAGTGTAAATAAAGTGTAAAGAAGAACTGGCAGAAATTCCTGCACAGTAATGTGAGGATCTGCTAAACTCCGATTATCATTACTGCAAGTTATTGGTGCTAAAGGTGGTCCTACAAGCTACTGAAGCATAGAGTGCAGACACTAGAACATATGGACTACACATCAACCTTTCACAATCAGAATTGGTTATGATCATAGCTTGTTAGCTATACACGACTTCTACCAATGTTAGCCAAACAGTCCACCAGATACCTGGGACAGTTAGCACATATTACACAGAGCAACTAATTTTGTGATTTGAAACAGGAAGTGCTAAAGTCACATGATAAGGAAAGCTCCAGTCAATGGATGTTTGTTGTATAATTCCCCAAATATAGCGGTCCACAGTGGCTGCTGTGGCCATGTTGAGCTGCTGCTGCTGAACACAGTTTTGCAGTTTGCTTTGTGGGCTCCACTCCTGGGATCTCTTAGTTCGTCTATCTTTTTTAGCCCACTCGTGTTTTTCATGTTACATGAATTTTGTCTGAGTACATATAATCAGTGCCTATCTAACAACTTCCTGTTAATGGACTCAAACCCATGCTGTACTTTTTTTCATTTTCTGTACATTTGTTTTATATGAAATGATATTTACTTCGTTTGGCCTTCACAATGGCAGTGTCGTGACTCAAAGGTGTGTACTTGCCAACAGGTTAAACTCATTCCCCTGTTTGCTCTGACTATTATGGGCAGCAAGAGTAATGTCCAGGACTCCGTCTGACAGAGGAGAATTGTCTGTGGTCAGAGAGAGGGCCAGTGTCCATCTCTGTCCATGTCAACTCACTTCATCATTGGAAAAGAAAAGTGCAGATCTGTGTCCTTTGCTGTGATAAATGCTTCTACCTTTCTCATCAATCTCCCTCCTCCTTGTTGTCTTTTCCCTTTTATGCTGCCAAAGTAAAAGGCCAGAGGACTGGGAGGAGTCGATATTTGTGCACCACAAAGAGTGCGGCTACAGGTTGAGAGACAACATCCATTTCCACATGTACATCAGCACCTCGCCGTGTGGAGACGGGAGGCTCAACTCTCCATACGAAATCACCGCTGACCGTAAGAAACCCTCCCTTTCTGTTTCCTTGTTTTCCATAAAGTCGACATCATTCAATGAATAAAACGCAGCTATTTTAATACACATACAGTGGGGCAAAAAAGTATTTAGTCAGCCACCGATTGTGCAAGTTCCCCCACTTAAAATGATGACAGAGGTCAGTAATTTGCACCAGAGGTACACTTCAACTGTGAGAGACAGAATGTGAAAAAAAAATCCATGAATCCACATGGTAGGATTTGTAAAGAATTTATTCGTAAATTAGGGTGGAAAATAAGTATTTGGTCACCTCAAACATGGAAAATCTCTGGCTCTCACAGACCTGTAACGTCTTCTGTAAGAAGCTTTTCTGTCCCCCACTCGTTACCTGTATGAATGGCACCTGTTTGAACTCATCATCTGTATAAAAGACACCTGTCCACAGCCTCAAACAGTCAGACTCCAAACTCCGCCATGGCCAAGACCAAAGAGCTTTCGAGGGACACCAGGAAAAGTATTGTAGACCTGCACCAGACTGGGAAGAGTGAATCTACAATAGGCAAGCAGCTTGGTGTGAAAAAATCAACTGTGGGAGCAATCATCAGAAAATGGAAGACATACAAGACCACTGAGAATCTCCCTCGATCTGGGGCTCCACGCAAGATCTCATCCCGTGGGGTCAAAATGATCATGAGAACGGTGAGCAAAGATCCCAGAACCACACGGGGGGACCTGGTGAATGACCTGCAGAGAGCTGGGACCAAAGTAACAAAGGTCACCATCAGTAACACACTACAACGGCAGGGAATCAAATCCCGCAGTGCCAGACGTGTTCCGCTGCTGAAGCCAGTGCATGTCCAGGCCCGTCTGAAGTTTGCCAGAGAGCACATGGATGATACAGCAGAGGATTGGGAGAATGTCATGTGGTCAGATGAAACCAAAGTAGAACTTTTTGGTATAAACTCAACTCGTCGTGTTTGGAGGAAGAAGAATACTGAGTTGCATCCCAAGAACACCATACCTACTGTGAAGCATGGGGGTGGAAACATCATGCTATGGGGCTGTTTTTCTGCCAAGGGGACAGGACGACTGATCCGTGTTAAGGACAGAATGAATGGGGCCATGTATCGTGAGATTTTGAGCCAAAACCTCCTTCCATCAGTGAGAACTTTGAAGATGAAACGAGGCTGGGTCTTCCAACATGACAATGATCCAAAACACACCGCACGGGCAACAAAGGAGTGGCTCCGTAAGAAGCATTTG
The DNA here is from genome assembly GCF_963969265.1 of Rhamphochromis sp. 'chilingali'. Classification (NCBI taxonomy): domain Eukaryota; kingdom Metazoa; phylum Chordata; class Actinopteri; order Cichliformes; family Cichlidae; genus Rhamphochromis; species Rhamphochromis sp. 'chilingali'. The sequence continues at coordinate 26,578,920 of NC_137945.1, read as the reverse complement.
AAAGTCCTGGAGTGGCCTAGCCAGTCTCCAGACCTCAACCCCATAGAAAATCTGTGGCGGGAGTTGAAAGTCCGTGTTGCTCGGCGACAGCCCCAAAACATCACTGCTCTCGAGAAGATCTGCATGGAGGAATGGGCCAAAATACCAGCTACTGTGTGTGCAAACCTGGTAAAGACCTATAGTAAACGTTTGACCTCTGTTATTGCCAACAAAGGTTATGTTACAAAGTATTAAGTTGTATTTTTGTTATTGACCAAATACTTATTTTCCACCCTGATTTACGAATAAATTCTTTACAAATCCTACCATGTGGATTCATGGATTTTTCTTTCACATTCTGTCTTTCACAGTTGAAGTGTACCTCTGGTGCAAATTACTGACCTCTGTCATCATTTTAGGTGGGGGAACTTGCACAATCGGTGGCTGACTAAATACTTTTTTGCCCCACTGTATAATCCATTTTACTGCTGCCATTCTCTCAGTTTCTCAGACAGTGTCTTACGTTATAAAGAGATCATTTTCTCTGGCAGACTTTCTGAAAGCCACCGCTCTCCTTGTATTATTTCACAAGAAGCTGCCATCCTTTTCATGTCACATTCTGTCTTTGGCCTCTTTTCAGTTGCACCGTGCTGACTAGATGACATTTTATTGCTTACCTACTGAATATAAATTGTATATTCATTTAGATGGTTTGCCCAGCAGTTTTCTGGTGGCCTACGAGTTCAGAAATGTAATCTGGTCCTTCGCTGACTGACGCTGCTTTTTTAAGCTCTGCGAGTACATGCTACAGCGCAGTGAAATTTTCATGAAACCAGCACTGACGGAAAGAAAGAAGGAGAAAGGCTGTCATTAGAGAGAGCTTTTATACTCTTTAGGCATTAAACCTTTTAAATGTAATTCTGTGCGCTCTCACAGATTACAAAATTACCGAGCACCTTTTCCTGACAGTTCTTAAACATTTCTGAGTTAGAAGTCGGCGCTTAAGTTTTAGCTGCTGTCAGATCAGCCGAGGAGGAGAGAGGAAAAGGAAGAGCGTGTCACTGTGGGGTTTAAAGTTCAAGAAAGGAAACCAAAACAGCGATTGCATATGTACATTTGGTCAGAGTGCAACGAAGGCGTATATATTGCTATAGAGTGTCACAGGGATGACACGCAGCGAGAGCTACAGCGGTACGGGGAGAACATGCAAACTGCACTCAGGCATGATCCAAACAGTAAGAAACATTTGACTTTAACTACCACTGTCAGCACCTGTGGAGGTCATGCTAGACTGCACGCCCACGCTAAACTAGGTGAAATTGTCTTAAATGGATCAAGGAACTTGCGCTCTTGCTAACAGTGTCAATAAAGCAAGGATTTCTCTGTCAGTTTGAATAAAATAAAATAGAAACTTTCAAAAGGGCATCGCTCCAGGGAGAAGGCTACCTCCTCCCTCCCAAAAATCACAGCCCACGCATTCATAAACAGTCCAGTCACGTGTTTGCTTCATTAGCAGTAAGGAAGCAGGCAGTTGCAAACTAATACGTTTAATTCCCTACTCCAAACTTTAAACTTGCATATCAGTAATGTTTTCTTGTTTATCTGCTTTTTCTGTTATACCTTTTGAAAGTACACAGCTTCATACACACAGATTGTAACAGCTGAGAGCTTTGCAACTCATGCAAACAATTCAACTCCTACTTAAGACGTGCTGTATATTTGCATGTAATGTATTTAAAGACATATTGGAAAACCCTCTTGACTGCTGAGAGATGAGATCTGCGACTTCAGTACTGGCAGACTGCATGACGCTGGCTGGCGTTGTGTAGTAAGAAATGATTTTGTAAAGTAGTAAAACTGCGATCGTGCGCATTATTCTTTCAGTGCACAGCAGCAGACACTTAATGAGGAAGCATCGGAGTCACCTGCGGACTAAAATCGAGTCAGGCGAGGGGACGGTGCCGGTGCGTTGCCGGGGACCCGCCCAGACCTGGGACGGTGTCCTTCAGGGTGAACATCTCATCACCATGTCCTGCACAGACAAGCTCACCAGGTCAGTGCGCTCACGTGTTCCCAACATTTCCTGCGCTTAAAGTCACATTTTCTTGTGTGTGTCCAGAATAACACACACATATCCTGCATCCATTCTTTTTTTAAATCCACCAAGGAGGTTGTGGTTTTGGTTGTGTTTGCATGCGCGCCATCATTCTGTCTGTAAACACGATAGATTGAAAAGTTTTGAATCAATTCCTGTAAAACCTTGTAGGCATGTCAAGTGGTGTCATGTTAACAAGCCAATCAAATTTGGTTTATATCCGCCAAAGTCTTCAAGATCAACTTAATGATTTATTTGTCAACAAAAAGCCTTATAACTTTGAAACTATGATTCTTACAAGTGGGTCACATTTGACCTCTGACCTCATTTTTTTCTTTCGACTTGGCTCCAAGTATTCTCAAGAAAAAGAGAATAATTAATTAGTTAGAAATATTCTGTACTATTATATAATTTAATGAGCTCAAGGAATTCATTTCCAGTTATTATACATACATAATGTTTGTGTAATCACTGTAAACAGCTGCCATGCTGTTCTTATCTGATTTTTACCTGCATTACAAACTTGTTCAAGTATGTTTCGAAAGAACAAAGAAAACAATTAATATATACAAAATACAATACTGTTGCCTTAAAAGTCCATTCTGGCCAGAGAGTGAGCTTCCTTGGCAGAGCTTTCCCTCGCTGCCCTCGCCCACTCTTGAGATTAAGTAGGTTTGTCTCACAGGTTTTAGTTTTGACTTTTGGTGATAGATACACTTTTCAAAAATTGCTACTTTTGTTCAGTTCGCAGCTTTGACTCATAATTTGTTTTTATGCCTCATTTATTGAAATCATAATCGAATTATATGAGTGAGCACTGCAGTTATTACTGCATGGATTGTGCTCGTTTAAAAGAGAAAAGAAAAGATAAAAAAAAACCAGCTCACCCCCTTCACCCGGGAGATGTCTGGTCTACTTAAGAAATGAAAGCTAAAGTGATTGGTGGAAAGGTTAACCTTATTAGGAGATTAGCTTCCTTATGAGAAGGAAAGATCTCTGTTTAAATAAAGCACTTTTAGATGTGATGCAAGGAGAGGGTTCTCTGATATTTACCTAATGCATCAGTGTGTGTGTGTGGGATGGTGTGTTAACATGAGCTGTGCACAGTGAGAAATCTTTTGTAGTCCGGGGGGGGGGGGGGGGGGTGACTATTGATTTCCCATATGTGACTTGAATAGCTAATCCCATACTAATGAATTAGTGTATTAATCGCGGCTTTGTTTAGATCTGCAGTGCTGCCTGTTATTTAGCTAACGTATTAGTCATACAATCCTTTACACACTGTGGTGTATAGTTGGTAAAGGCTGCTATGACTAATATTCCAAACTCAAGGCTTCTGCAGCCCACTTTAGGGACAGAGAAACCTCTGTGGTCTGCCCAAACCCGTAATTACCCGTCTTCTGTTCTCACACTTGTAAAAACCAACAATAGGTGCTCGCTTTTTGTTGCTACTTCTCTTCGTTTTCATAGATTAATTTTGCTGTTGCTGTGAGCTGCTTGTTGATAATAATTAGCCATGAAAGACTTTTCTTTTGCCACCTTTTCAGTACCATTTCTCTAAAACTGATGAATTCTTCTGTCAGTTACAATTTCCAAACAATTAAGTGAAATAGAAAATAGACCTCATGTCAAAAACTGGTCAAATAAATGAAAATTAATGCACAATTAAAATGGTCTTCATTGTAAATATTAGATTACTCACCTAGCCCACCTGAAGTGTTGGTTCTGGACTGCAAATTTTAGCATTGATCTGATGCCAAGTAAATACAGGGCTACTATTGCCGATACCGATACCAGTACCGATACTTTAAAATGCCCAATTCCAAGACCAAGTTATGATTTATGAGATGTGTAATTTTCAATTTGAGCACAAAATGGCTGTGATGATTTTTACTTTCCGTAATAATAAGTTAAAACAATAAAACACACTTTTAGGCTTTTTATGTGTATTTGAGACCTAGGATGTAAATAAGCTTTTGGTCAGTTTTTGTTGTTTATCATGCTATAGCCTATAAATAAAATAGACATCAATCGTCAGTCAACACTGACACGTTTCATTAAACATGTTTGATGTAAATTTTTTCTTTTCTAAAAAAATATTTAATACAATTTATTGGGCTATGTACCTAAGTTAAAGGATAGAAACAAAGTATTGACACTTTCGCAGTATCGATCTGATATCAATATCAGTATCGATACCAATACCAGTACTGCCCATCTCTGACCTGTAGTGCCGTCACAGCCCACTAGAGGGCAGCAGTTTACAGTTGAAAACTGTGGTTTTAATCACTTCTAATTCATTGATTTCTCTTATTCCTGGCACAACAGTGTTAGATTAAAACAGACTCAGTGACTCAGTAATATATGATGAGAGAGCAAAACTACTATAGAACCCATGTCCACATGTTGTCAGGCCAGTTTAGGACAGATGGCCACGATACATCAGGACAGCTTTACACTTCTGCCTCCAGCTTCACGCTGTCCTTGTGTGAAGAGTGGAGGCTTAAGTGTGGTCACACTGGAGGCTGCTACACATATTCAAAAAACGTAATAATGTTAAATATATTTCCAAATACATTGCAAATTTAAAGTGGTGAGGTGGTATTAGAGGTGATAAGTGATTATAATGATTCTAATAGTAAATAAATCTGTTATTATTATGGCTGTGCTCAGTTTCTGCTGCAACATTCAGATGGTGGGGTCAGAATTTTGCATAAACATCATGAAAGCATGGAGCCATCCTGTGCTGATGGTGGTGCAGTAGTGTGGGGATATTTGCCTCCTTTATACACCACCTGGATGGCCTGGCAGAGGCCACAGGCTAAAACACGTTGATCGGGTAATAAAGTCATTCTTCATACCACTAGTGGTGGAGCTTCGGCCTCTTTAGATTATTGCTCTTCCCCAGTGCACCTTGGAAGCAGGTGAAGTTGTGCCAGAAATTTCCTTTGTGCTTGCAGCAGGATAAAATGCTGTGTCACAAAGCTCAAATGTTCTTGAACATGACAGGCAGTTCATTGAGATCTCAGTCCAGCAGAGCGCCTTTTGGATGTGGGGGAGCAGGAGATTTGCTAAATGCATGTGCAGCTGAAGAATCTGCAAGCACCTGTGTGATGCTGTCATGTCAACATGACCCAAAATCTCTGAGGAATGTTTCCAGCATCTTACTGAACCTAGGCCACGAAGAGGCTTTTGGTAGCCGAATAAGCTGTTTGGCATTGGCAGAGAAATTTGGCAAGTTTTTCATGGGAGCAACCAACAAATGCATTTCCCTTACAAATGTGGCACCATTTAAGGAAAAATAAACTTTCACACATGATAAGATTTATTGCCAAGAAGCATCGTTACAACAAAGTAATAATCGCTCAAACACAAATTTCTTTACTTTTTACATGTCACAAACAGTTGATTGTCTCCAGTAAAGCCATTCCTTCCCACTGAAATACTCCAGATTTGCTAGCACGGCTAAAAACATTCACCGCTGTACCGAGTAAAGAAATTCAACAATTGTAATTCTTCTCTTCTACACCTGACGTTCTCTGAAATATCTGAAATCAATTTTTAATATAGTCTCAGTTGTTCTGCCACGATTCTGCCTCAACAGGAGCCGAACCCGTGAATTTAGCTTAGTAAGCACCACGCTGTGCCAGCCGAGCCGTACAGGACTACAGCTGAGCCGCTGCTGCGCGCGCGTCACAGACACAGAGAGAAAGAGAGAGCGCACGAGCGGAGAGGTGAACCCTTCTCCTGTGTAGCCGCTGTTAATTTGACCAATTTGATTCAGTTGGCCAGGGGTGGAGATGGTGTGATTAAATCTACCCAGGTCACCAACAGGGGTGAAAGCAATTACTTTACAAAAAAATAGAGTGACGGGGGAGGGAGAAGGGACAACCCTGCTTTCCTCCCCCACCGCCCACCCGTTCACCACCTTCTTCACCACATCCCGCCCGGCCAGACAGCAGACGCGCTCTCACTGCTCCACAGCTTCCTCTTTCCTCTTTTTTTATATCGCTGTAAATGATCGGTGGCCATCGTTAAACTGAGTGGGTCACAGAGGGCCAGTTTATCAAGGTCAGGAGTGGAAGGTGGAAGTGAGAGGAGCTTAGAGCTACAGAGTGAACACACACACACACCAGCACACACTGCAATCTTAAAGCAATCCCCTGGATACTCTTTTTGTCCTCTGTCACGCTCATTTTGCAACCTCCCATTACTTTTTTATTCCCCTCCACTTCCTCCCACTTCCTGCACTTTATTATCGTTAGTTCAGCTTTTGACCAGAGGGGATATTAGGATCTTTGCTCTTATCATAAACACAGCTGATAACAGTGGCCGTTGCATCGCCCGCCGATTGTCGTCGTGTTTTCTTAAGGCCGGGGCCTCGGTGAAGATTCTTCACTAATATTTGATTCGAAGCCGACAGCTGGATTTAATTGAGGGGCCTAAATGGCTTTCATATAACGATGATGTTCTCCATTCCACCGCAGTTTTATGCAGATGAACACATTACTTTAATGGTCGGCGTTTACTGAGGGTGGGAGAGAGAGAGAAAGAGGAGGTCCTCTCCCTCTCCTCTCTCTAGATTCACACGCCCAAGCCAGATGGCTGTCTTTTCTTGCATGAGATTAGAAGATGTTTCTGATTCACGGTGTCGCTTTCTGGGTAAATTAATATTTCAGGCTAAAGTATTTTCTGTTTGGGCGTGCGCGCGTTGCTTTTTGAACAAAATTCCTCCTCTCTGTTTGGGAAGGAAGGACAGATCTTGGTGACAGATTGCAGGTAAAGCAGAGGCGGGCGGGCTGCTGCTTTGTGTGCCCATTTAAGTGATTCCCAGAAAGCCGGTGGTGTGAATTGACTGCTTGGGGAAGCAAAGGAAGCTGTAATGAGTGATTATTAAGCTGGGAAGGGGTGGTGGGGGGATGCGGGGTGTAATTGCATCCATGATAAGGAGACATTGATTAACAAAAAGAACAGTGATGTAAAAATTAGAAGCCTCCGATGTAACTCCAGCACAGCTCAGGTAAACAGCAGGATTCCTCCTCATTTATGAAGGGCAGGGATTATAATAAACACGCTAATTATCATTCTATATGTATAAATTAGCATCTGCTGCTGGCTACACTTTGAGGTGCCCACGTGGCCTGCGGGATTAGCCCCACAGTGATTTTGTGTCACTTGTGGCTCGCTAAACAAACCACAAGGAGATCCGCGTGCAGCGAGCAGTCGACTGAGGCTCTCCTGCAGCCCTGCAGTGTATTAACCTCCGTGGCACTGATGAATGCACACGTGGTAATGTGTTGTTCCAGGTAATGAATGCTGATGTACTGACCTTTGGCGGTGTTGTTGTTGGTGATGACGGTTTGTGTTTCTGGGGGAAGAGGACGTTTATGCGTGAAGAGCGTGTGTGGTCACTTGCTGCTATTCATCACGTCCCACATCGAGATAATGATCAAATTGTCTCCACCTGTCATCAAAGCTCTCACACCTGCCTCGTTGTCTCGTTTTCCCCACTTTGCCTCTCTCTATCCACCGCTCCACCCCTCCATCTCCTCCTTCTATTTCGTATCTTTGGCCAACTGTTGTGTTTCGTTTCTCCTTTCACCCACACACCTCATCCTACACTCACACCTTCGCCGACGTTTTCACGAATGCTGTTCCTTCCATCCTTTCTCCTCTCTTCCCTCCTTAACTTCTTCTCTCTTTTCTTCCTCCCACCTCCTCCCTACCCCTAGATGGAACATCCTTGGCCTGCAGGGGGCATTGCTGAGCCATTTTGTGGAACCAGTGTACCTGCATAGCATGACCGTTGGCAGCCTGCGTCACACGGGCCATCTGGGCAGAGTTCTGAACCAGCGTCAGGAGCGCCTGGGCCCACTGCCTGCCACATACAGACGCAACCAGCCCCTGCTCAGCGGTATGACCACAACATAATCAGCCACACAGCAACTCTGGGCAGTAGCTGTAAAATACACTCATAAATACACTCTATGCACTTTGGGAAGTCTCCACACAATAGAAAGTGACACAGTAAAAAAATCTTTTCAATATACTTTTACTTTTTGCTTCTGAAGTAGCACATAAAGGTCTGAGGGTTTGTTTGTTTTTTTGTCTGCTTTAAGTTTGGAGCTTCTTTGGGTGGCATTGCTTTAAACAGGTCCCAAATGTCAAGATTGTGATGTTCATTATAATTGAAAACTACATGGAAAAAAATACCTGATGTGGGGGATCTAATCCAATGTAGCCCACTGGATTTGGACTTTGCATTTTAAAATTTCAGTGTTAGCATTATAATAATAATAATAATGATAATAATAATAAAACATTTTATTTGAGGGCGCCTTTCTAAAACCCAAGGTCACCTTACAAAGAGAAAAAGACATCAATAAAACACTTGATTAAAATAGATTCAAATAAATTAAAATACAGAAACCAGCAAAATACAGCCACAAACAACAAAATTAAAAACACACACACAAAAAAACTACTATTTGCCAGCAAGTAAAATCTGTATTAAAGAGAGTAAGCCAGTTTAAACAAGTTGGCTTTGAGTTGTGATCTATATTTCTTAAGGCTGAAGGAAGTGAGTTCCTCTGTGACCCATAGTGATCCGGGAAGTAATAAGACTATGGACAAGGATGGGGAATAGGGAATAAGGAAGGGATGAAGTCGGTTAATGTTACGTAAGTGAAAGTATGCAGACTGGGCTATGTAATTAATGTGAGACTGAAATGAGAGAGTACTGTCAAGTATGACACCCAAACTCTTTACCTGCGGGGAAGGAAGGATGGGGGATTTTCAATATTAATGGAGAAACTGTGAGATTTGGTTAAGGTAGAGGCTGTGCCAACGAGTAACACTTCTGTTTTATTACCGTTACGTTTGAGAAAATTGGAGGAGAACCAAGATCTGATCTCCATAAGACAGTTCAAGAGGGAGAAGGTGGAAGGGATGAATTAGGTTTGGAGGAAATGTAGAGCTGGGTGTCATCAGCATAACAATGAAAATTGATATTATATTTTCAAAATATTTGGCAAAGAGCGAGCATGTAGATAATGAATAAAAGAGGCCCTAATACTGAACCCTGGGGCACGCCAGCAGAAACAGGATAGAGACTTGAAGAGTGGGATTTAAATTGGATAAACTGACTGTCCTGTTAGGTGGGCTATGTTCAGCCTAGTGTTCTTGGGTTATGCCTGTAGTCCTCTCCACCTACACCCTGTCATCCATATACAGTCAGATCGTGTTTCAAAACCAGTGTTTTGTGGGCCAAAATGACAAAACCAAGGCTTCAAAATAATAGTCCATTAACTTTATTGATAACTTTAAAGTCTATGGTAGGATAAACATGTAGGTTCCTCTTTCAAGTGTAAGAGCAGAAGCTAGCTAGCTTGATTAGCAAAGTACATTCATAGCTCCCAAGTTATTCTGATATTACTTTGGATACTAAAAGTACATGTTTGAGTCTCCTGTAAAGAGATCTTCAATGTGGATTAACTCACTTTCGGAAACAACAGGTTGTTTCTTGGGAATACCCCTAAAATATCCTTAAACACAAGCACCAGCCTGTAGCCTACTCACCAAAACTGTTAAAACCCACTAAACATGTATTCTGTGCTTGGATCACTTTCAGCCTTTTCTGTAATTCCTCTTTTCAGCTTACAGTCTGCTTTCTATTCTCACCCTGCCTTCATATAGCGACTTACCCACACATGCTTAGAGATCTGCACTACATAAATGTCCTCGTGTACAGTACTCTGTTTTCACGTATTCTTTTTAAGGAATGTCAGCTACAGGCGCGATGCAACATAACAGATCATATGTTACACCCCCTTCTCACGCACACACAAACACACATTCTCGCACTCTTAGCAAACTCGTACACCACTTCTTCTCTACACTTACATTTTGCCAGTCAGACAAGCAAAAACTAAGAAGTTGTTTGGCGCGTCTGCTTCCAGGGCTCCGCTGAGACTCGAGGCTTGTGTTTGTAGTGAGGATGAATGCTGGAAGAGGATGTGAATGACACCCAACTGGTAGAAACTGCATCAGCCATCACTTCAGATCTAGGCCAGGCAGAGCCGCTGAGCGACAGGCACGCACAGAGATGTAGGACACATTTGGTTGTTAGGGATCACTGATATAAACAAAGAGAGTCACAGTCACTTACAGGGAAACACATTATATCATATCAACAGCTCTCTGTGGCTAACATCTCCATATCTACTATACATGGCTTTGCATGCTCTTCTTGAAGGGCGCAGGGGCTCTCTGGTTGCCTTGGTGGCGAAGATTTTCTGAAGCCCGTCCTTATCGAGATTGATAATTGTGCTGAAATGTCCTCTGGTGATGGTTGCTGGGATGAATTTATCACTGAACCCTCAGACCGCAGCCTCAGCGAGCATTTCTCATGATTTGGCTTTTTAAATGGAGTCATTTGAGTCTTTGCTTTTAGATATTACAAGCTGCGGTTAATATTTGGAAAATTGTGGTCAGGTTTGATCTTTTTGTTCATCGTTCTTCCTTATCCCGTTTTTTATCATAGCTGCAAAGAGTGTTTAATGACTGTTATAGGTTCTTTTTCCCACCAGTTAAATACTAATGCTGTCGAATGTCCTTTACGCCATTTCTTGAGGTTTCCTGCACATGCTCTGTCGTCCTCTCTAACAGTGATTGTGTGTTTTCTGTGTGTGTGTGTGTCTCAGACTGTCAGATCTTTGCACCTGCAGTACTATGAGTAGTTTATTGAAGGGTGAAGGCAGGGAGAGAGATGGACAGAGAGTGGAGATGGCCCTACGCCAAATCAATGTAATCACAGCCCTTATCGGACAGCCATTCAATCTGAGAGGGAGCTCGTACCGAGAGAGAGACAGGCTGAGGAAAACAAGGGGAGACAGCAAGGCAGGGCGGGAATAAAGAAACGCAGAGCTTCGCTCGCATTCAGATGTCTGCACGTGTATCGCCCCCTCCCATTCCTCTCATCTCCTCCGCCAGCCTTTCATTGCCTCTGATGAGCTCCCAGGCTATTGTGAGTCCAGGGTTATTTAAAAGCGACACCCCCAGAAGAAATTCCTGGGGATCGCAGGGCCCGTTCTTATCACACACAGCCAAAGCGGCTCCACCTGAACCCTGAGGGCCAAACGCATCGATGGACCGACTTGTCCTTCACTCCTCGTCCTGCTGTTGAGCGAACGCAAACTGTGGCGGGGCTTTGTTGTTTCGGGATAAGAGGAATCGGAACAACAGCAGATAAAGGAAACATTAATAATGTTCGTGCTCCACTTTTGGAGCTTTGCAGATAGATCGGTGCACATGCATGTTTTACAGCTACACCCTCTTTTCTCCACGTGTTGAAATTCGTATTTTAGCTTTTGCTGTTCTGAGGTCTGATACATATTTGCATTAAGATGATGTCACTGTGAGGAAAGTTACTTGAAAAATGTAATCAGTTACTCATTACATATTAACATCAAGTAATCATCGGCAGTCCATCAGTGGTGCTGTTAAACATTTGATCCTCTGCTGAATTTATAAGTTTGCTCACTTACAATAAAATGATCAGTTACTATTTTTTATTTGTTATTTTTTGGGGAAAGAAATTAAGAGACAGAATATCAACCTAAAATCAGTTTTTTTTAAAAAAAAGAAACATTACATAAAAATTATAAATTAATCTGCATGTCATTGAGTCAAATAAGTATTTGATTTCTGACAACCCAGCTACTATTCTGGCTTCCACAGATTGGCTATATGTCCATGTGGCACACAGATTGCAGTCAATGAATGAATGAATGAATGAATCAATCAATCAATCAATCAATCAATCAATCACAGATACTCCTGATCTCAGCTCATTATTTGCATAAAGCTCAGCTGTCTACAGTATCAATTTCTTCCATTCCATCTTCTCCACCACCATGGACAAGACCAAAGAGCTGTCGAAAGACATCAGTGACTGCAGATCTGCGCAGGCTGGACTGAGCTACAAGACCATCAGCAAGAAGTTTGGTAACAAGGTGACAACTCCTGGTGTGTTCATTCGGCAATGGAAGAAATTGAAAGATGATGGTTCATGGGATGATCATAAGAAAGGTGACAGATCCTCAGCTGAGACCCCAATCACCACGAACCACATTGGTAACCTACTGCACCATAATGGACTGAAATTTTGCAGTGCCTACAAGGTCCCCCTGCTTAAGTAGGCAAATGTACATACCCGTTTTAAGTTTGCCAGTAAACATCTAAATGAGAAGGCTTAGGAGAAATTGCAGGGATCAAATAAAACAAAATCAAGCTCTTTGACGTCAACTTGATGTCTCATTTTTAGAGGAAGGGAAATGCTGTGTGTGACCCAAAGAGCACCGTCCCCACAGTCAAGCAGGGAGGTGGAAACCTAATGCTTTGGGGCTGATTTTTTGCAAACTTTACCACACTAAGACGCCAATGAAGGTGGGCATGTACCATGGTTGGTCTTTTTGCAGGTCTTTAACCACACTGGAGGGGTTTCAAGCATGAATCCCTGTTTAAGGTCATGCATAAGTATCTCAATTGGATTTATGTCCAAACTTTGACTAGGCCACTCCAGCTGTTCGTAGTTTTCCCCAGTTTTCCTCCAGCCTTGATTTGCTGGAGTTCCAAAGTCCTAAAATGCCTTTGTAACCCTTTCCAGACTGACGCTGCTGTTCTTGAGTTGCTTTAGATTTTGGCATGTTGTGTTGACTTTTGAGATATTTTAGTCTACTTCGCTTTGACAAAGACTTTCTATTTAAAGGATTTCCTGATCCAACAGGTTAACGAGTGCTCAGGCCTGGGTGTGGCTAGTAAACTGAACTCAGCTTTCCAAAAAATGTGGTTAATCACAGTGAATTCATAAGTTAACAAGGGGGACTGTTACTTTTTCACATAGGGCAAATAGAGTTTGATAGCTTTTTTCCCCGTAATGAATGAAATCAATTTAAAATCTGCATTTTCCCTTTTCTTGGCTTACCTTTCTTTAAAATCTTGTCTTTAAATTATGTTTATAGAAAGTGTTTTAAAGGATTTGAGCCAGCAACTGTTCATTTATAATCCAGTCGTTGACACAGAAAATGAGTAAGTTCCTCTTTTCACATACCTGTTGCTTCACTTCTCCTCCACTTCTTCTCCACCCAACAAGGCACACATTTACAGCCCTGCAGCACTACAATAATGCAGGATAGATGCACTGTGTACACATGAACGCACAGCAGCCTCAGATATTAAGCTGCTCCTGTGTGTACTGTACAGTTCTGAATCCCATAACCAAAGGCTTTAATTCTGCCTTTTTCATGTCTGCCAAACACTTCCCAGAAGAGAAATTGATCAAGTCCTCAATGGAGGAAACATCAAATTGGCTATTACAGAAACAGAGGAGTCAAGCCCATTGAAGGGAAGAAATGAGCCATGAATGGAGCGAGAGGAGTGGAAAAAAGCAGGATGGATAGGAGGGTCTTTTGTTCAAAGAGGTGTGTCTGCACAAGAGAGAAGAGATGGGTAATACATAAGAGACACGGAGGATTGTTACCGTGGCAGGCGATTCATTCCAGCTCCAAGGAGCAACAGAAAAGGAGAGGTGAGATTGGTAAATGGAAGAGTGAAGACAGGAAAATCAGTGTGGAAAAGGAGGAAATGATCTGCAGGCATGTATTGTGGTATTGTAGATCTGGTATTGTAATATAACAAGCTGTCTGTCAGGCGATGAGATCAGAAGCAACTGTTATTCAGCCGTCACAGAGACTCTGCCCGTTGATTTTCTATAAGGGGAGCCTTTAATGTTGCATGATGTAATAAATAACTCAAGCTGGAATCAAAGACAGCGATTCTTATAGCTGTGATTATTAATGCTCCAGTGTGCAGAATTTACAGGGCTCTATTCCTAGAAAAGTAATACAGCATTGATTTTATTTTTCATTAGCATATAATCGCCTCTAAGTACATGTCTTCTATCTACATAGGGAGTGGGCCCAGTATGCTTCTGTAGTAGTCCAGAAAAGCCTTCCAGTTCTTTAAAGGTAGCTTTACATAAAATACAGCAGTTATCAATGGATAACACATGATCTCAATTAGTGTACATACAAATATACAATCAAAATTTAGTTCTAGGAGGCATTTGTCCTATGTGATTTAACCACAGACTGCGTATGACAGATGGCTGAGGTACCCATTTGTTTGTGGACCAACAATGTGAGGTCTCGCATTTGGCATGTTGGCCTTTGTCATGTCGGTTTTTAGAGGCAGAATGTTTGGAGTACAAATTTATCAGCTACTACAAATTAGTTTAGTTCACATCTGTGAACTGTGTGGGTGCGTCGGTCAGACATGGATAAGTGCTAATTAAAATGGTAAATGGCCTGTATTTGTATAGCGCTTTACTAGTCCCTAAGGACCCCAAAGCGCTTTACACATCCAGTCACCCACCCATTCATACACAGGTGATGGCAAGCTACATTGTAGCCACAGCCGCCCTGGGGCGCACTGACAGAGGCGAAGCTGCTGGACACTGCCGCTACAGGCCCTCTGACCACCACCAGTAGGCAACAGGTGAAGTGTCTTGCCCAAGGACACAACGACCGAGACTGTCCAAGCTGGGGCTCGAACCAGCAACCTTCCGATTACAAGGCGAACTCCCAACTCTTGGGAAGAGTTAAATGGGAAGAGCAGGCTACAACAACAGCTGGTTATAAGCTAACATTATGCCAGCTCACATTAGACCCGAGTATCCTTTCCTTTTCTTTCCTTCTGATAAACATTTTGTTTATATTGTCACATTGTAGGAGGATTTATTTGCTAAATGCCTCAGTCAAACTGTTACATCTACTTCCGAGAAAGTTTCATGAACGAACTGCAGCCAACGGCAGCAAAAACAACACTGCTACCTAACAACTCACTTCAGTATGACTGTCATCGATCAAAAGAGAGCTTCTCCGGCTCATTGACCTGTACCGGATCCTTTCAGAAAGTTTTACAGCCTCTTCCAGAGTAAATAAAGGTGGACACTTCTCACTCTGCATTGACAGCTGAGGTAAACAGCAGGCTGGAAGTGTTCCTTAGAACTGGATTTGATCGGTAGGCTGGTAGAAATATGCCGACTGGCCACAACTATTATGTGGAATAATCTAAATATAGTTTTGATCTCTTTTGGCTGACTGAAACATAGCAGCTAGGATTATGTACTTGAATTGGGAGGGGTACAAAAACAGAACTCAGTTAACCGCAATCTGCAATCTACTGACATCTAGTGGTGAGAATTTGACACCCTCTGCAAATCTTTAATACATGAGATAATTTAATGGTTAAGTTGTAAAGCAATCCACACCCGTACTGTGTGAAAGGCATATTAGCAATAGAGATCAAAATTTTTCTTGTACCAGGATTTAAATATAGTTATTTCTGCAGTAAAAATTGGCATTTTAACTTGGAAGTCTCTGGGGATTGACTTGCTTTTTGTACCCAGCCTCAAGTGGCCTTTTGAAGAAACGCAGAGTTTGGCACTCCATATTTGTTACATTTTCTGCCCCAGAAAGTGCCGCTTAGATTCAACATTTTCTCCTGCTTCAGGCTGTACAATCGGGTGCGAATCCAAACTCCTATGCAGCTTCTATGAAACGCCCACGCTGGCCTCTCAGGAACATTTTGCCTTGAGCCCTCATTTGCTCCTCACCCTGCTGTCAGCTCTGTTCCCGCCACAGGCCCAGCACCTCTGCCAGCGCCTGTGTTCTCAGTGCAGGCAGCTAATTCTCTCCACGGAGGCCGTGTGATCGCCGCTCACCTCCACTTTCCATCTACCGCTGTCTCTCTTTCACTTTCCTCTGCTGATCACTTTGTGTGCTTTGCTGCGAGGCTAATTATTTCAAAAAGAAATGTAGAGAGTGGAGAACAGAGTGACAGTCCAGTGTAGGCAGCAGTCGATCTTAGAGTGTGGAGATGATATTTACAGCATAAAAAGACATTGCTTATGTGCTTCATTCCTTTTCCAACCTGCTCTCTAAAGGTGTATCAAAACTATAATACTTACATAGCCATCGTATCGTTTTTGTGCATCCCTGCAAACCTGTATGTCTTCCAGCCTCAGAGTGAGGCGAGGGTGGCAGAAGGTTAAACCAAATAACAAAGCAAAGGTTCAGAAAACATACAGATGCAAAATTTCACTCACAAAACCATGTGACATGTCATGATGTCATTTGTATCTTCTTGTCTTCCACATAGGCTTGAGCAGTGCCGATTATCAGCAGCCGGGGAAGGCGTCGTGTGTGAGCGTCAACTGGACGTTGGGTGACGCACAGTTGGAAGTGGTCAACACCGCAACTGGACGGAGACGAGACTCAGGGACACCCTCACGTCTCTGCAAGCACGCCCTGTTCACCCGCTGGAACAGACTGTACCGCAAGGTGAGGGAAGGCACCTGTGGCGAAGGTCAAGTGGCTGAGACCTTATGACACCAATTCACAACAACAGTCACCTCGAGGCCCTTTATATAGTAAATGCCCTACAAAATACAATATAATGTTAAAAAAAACAACAACAATCAGACAAACCCCCTATGACCAAGCACTTAGCAATCGTAGGAAGGAAAAACTCCCTTTTAACAGGAAGAAACCTCCACAGAGGGACCAGGATCAGGGAGGGGCGGGGCCATCTGCTGTAACCGAATGCAAAGAAGAAATACTTGCATGAGCCTGGGCAGCATAACTAAGGGGGATTCAGGGTCACCTGAGCCAGCCCTAACTATAAGCTTTATCTAAAAGGAAAGTTTCAAGCCTGATCTTAAAAGTAGAGAGGCTGTCTGTCTCCTGAATCCAAACTGGGAGCTGGTTTCACAGAGGAGGAGCCTGAAAGACGAAGGCTCTGCCTCCCATTCTACATTTAAATACCAGAGGAACCACAAGTAAGACTGCAGTCAGAGAGTGAAGTGCTCTACTAGCATAATAAGGTACTAGAAGGTCTTTAAGTTATGACGGGCTCGTTAACTACTTGACAAACACCACATCAGTCCAGATCAGTGACTCAGATCATCTGCCTAGCAGACAGCTCCTGCAGTGCAATAAAGCATTTCTTTGAGCCTTGATACAGTTAATACAGTGAGATATATATAAGCTACCTCAGGGTTGCTATGAAGACATAAATTAGCAATAAACACAAAAATAATTTTTCTTGTTTCAGTTTGAAACCTGTTTATTTCCTTTTGTAAAGTTGAGCGTTCACTCTCAGCTCGGGCCTCAAGTGGGTATTTGAGGAACTGCAGTGACCTCCAGATGAGCTTAGTTAACTCCAGTTTTATTCGATTCATCAGAATCACTGACTCTTTCTGCAGGACTTTCTCACAGCAAACATTTAGACTCGATGTTTTAGAGAAAACACCTAAACGGAACGCGGCGCCCGTCACACTAATAATTACACCGTTCTTTTGTTTGCTATGATGTGCGGAAATGTCTGCTGTGGATAAAGTTCCACCAATTGAAAAGTGAATTAAAAATAAACAAAACACTGCCCACATTGTATCTTTTAGTTCCCAGAAAAATATTACGATGTCCTATTTAATTAATATAAGGCTGAACAATAATCACATCTTACAAGTTTCAGCGCTCTGTGCCCTGCAAGTGCTCTCGTGCAGCAAAGCCAAAGGCATCGCTCAGTTATTGCTGGAAACAATATGGAATCCACTGCTATTAGGAATCCCGTGCGCACAGCCGCTACACACAAGCATTAACTACAGTGATGCATGCCAGCAGTCAAAAGGCACAGACACGCGTAGAAGCAGAGAGCTGTGTGCAGTGGAAATGTGGAATCTCCTCTCTGCCGTAGATACATTTGTCTGCCTGGCAACATCTGCTGTCTGTGCGGCTTATCAAAAAGCTGACAGCTCGGATCTTTACCCGCCGCACTCTCATTTCCATTCTGAAACTTTACGTAACAGACACTGCCTGCATCGCCAAATGGCGGCCGTTAAAGCATAATGACTATGAAACCATAATTATTTGGAGAAGTATTCGAGGAGGCCCCCACCCTAAGTGCTCTCTGCGCGCCGCATATAAGGGGCCACGCAAGAGCAGTCGCACTAATCTCCAAAACAAACTTTTGCTCTCTCCCTCTCTCTCTCCCCACTTGTCTCCCTGCCGATCTTCATTGCCCCCCCACCTCCCCCTTCCTCGTGACAATAGGAATGCACAAAAAGCACAGAGAATGTTCAATTGCTTGTGAAATTTAAATGGGGAGATTACACAGCTGTTGAAGCCCCCCTCCACCCTGCGCCTGCTCCCAGCCCCCACCCAAATGCATTTGTGCCGGCTCATTCGCTTTGTTTTGCTCGCTAAACCTTTCGCCCCTCTGCCCCGGCTTTATTTCTCTCTCTCTTTCTGTTCTCCATCCCCGTCTTCACGTCTGACTCCGCTCTTATCTGACTCTCAATTTCTCTCTTCTTGTGTTTGTTTCCCCTCTCCACCCATCACTTTCTCTCCCGGTCATCCGCGCCCTCTTCAGTTGGGGATCCACGCGTCCAGCTCGGCGGACCGCCAGCTCATGTACGGCGAGGCCAAGATGGCGGCGCGCCCTTACCAGACAGCGAAGCAGCAGTGGTTCAGGTCTCTGCAGGAAATGGGCCTCGGCACCTGGGTCAAAAAACCCCCAGAGCAGGAGCAGTTCCTGCTGTCGGACTGAGTGAGAGAGAGAGTGTGTGTGAGGGTGTGTTTGTTTAAGCATCTCTTTTTTTTAGGGTCCAATGAGTCTATGTTTCACAACCCAGTTTAACCTCTAAACTCAAGGCTGTCAGCCCAGCATGTGTGTGTGTGTCTGCATTTCATTCTCCACGTACACCCAGGACGGCAGGCGGAAGGTTGACTGGACGTCTGAAAAGAAACGGGACACGAGGGTGGAGTTGGTGTTCTTTAAGCACACAAACACACGAGTTTAAGCAAACTAAATGTGACCCACCACCACCACCCCCAAGCTCTTCTGTGGCTGTCAGGGAAGGGTGGGGTAACCTTGAGCGGGGATGAAAGGCAGCCACTATCTTGTCATCAGCTATTTCCGGGCCCCAAGGCTCCCGCTGAGGAGTAGAGCCACGGGGGAGAGAGCGAGACAGACAGAAGCAGAGGGAAAAAAGAGAGGGAGAGGTCCTCGTCCAATTACCGGCCCTGTCAGAGTGACGGGTGATAGAGAAAGAGGAAGGGAAGAACGAGTGAGGAAAAAGAAGGACGGAGCGTCGCTTCAGAGCTCACCTTTCTCTCTCTTCCTCGTTCTATCTCTGTCCTCCTCCTCTTAACTCACCCTTTGACTCTCCGTCGCTCCCTTCTTTGCCCTCTTTTCTGTCTCCTCCCTTGCCTCCACCTCCTCGTCCTTCTCTCCTCACCTCTCCCCGCCACGCTTGGAGTTTAACATGACACGAGGACAGGTTAATACACCACCCTTTTTTTCCCCCATCCCTCCCTTCCTCTCATCTTCACCCCTCTGGGTAAAAAGAGAAAGCGAGGTACATAAACGCAGCCATTACAGCTTGCCCTGAGTGCGTGGAGTGATGGAGGAGAAGGGGGAGTGGTGTATTTACTCTCCTCCTTTTGTCTTTTGACCTGCCTGACCTGAGTTTTTGTTTTGTTTCATTTTTTTCCACCTGGTTTCATGCCCGTTTCCACGCATCTTAATCGCTAATCTTGTCGCCACCAATAGCAGCTGCTTATGGAGGCGAGTCATCAGCCTTGATGCCCCGAGCAAGCTGTCATTCTGTGGTCATGACCACCTTGGAGTGAAGTTTGTTTTGTTTCTTTTTGTAAATTTGCACCTCACACTATTTTATGTCTTTGCATATTTCATGAACGCAGCATTTTACGTGATTTTTTTCCTTTTTTTGTCCTTTTAAATCAGTTAAATGTTTATAGTCTTCGTATTGCTCTGTCATTGCCGTTTTTGTCTCTAGTCAAGGTAGCGCTGCGGCCCAGTTCAGAGTAGTGAGAGTGACATCTAGTGGTCGCTCTTGTGTTTTGTCCTGCCCCTGCTGTGAGCCCCTGTCCTGGCAGCATTACAGTGTCACAGCTGGAGAGCTAAGCCTTTACTGGAGATCAGACGACTGGACACACGGGCGGCTTTACACAAAAACTGCATGTGGAAGAGTTTCTTCTTACATTTGAAATTTTAAAAAGCTGCAGAAGTGATTCTCCACATAAAAATGTGTTTAACAAAATGCTTAAAAACTGGGCAGTTTGCACTCAAACACACTGTGTGACATCCCCTTTTACCTAATTATGCACCCCTGCCTGAGAGACCAGGCCTCAGGGTTTATGTTGCTCCCTAAACCTGGATTTATTATGATCGTATCCATAATGACATTATGATCACCTGTGCAGCACTGAGTGACTGGGTGTTGTTGTGATTGGACTTTGCGATGAAGATTAATAGCACTGGAGCTGCCGTCTATAGGTGACTCTTAGTGACCACCACCTCTGTGGAGTCACTGTATTCACATTCTTTCATTCATGCTGGCAGCCGTTGTTGTGAGCAGCATAATCGCCTTGTTAGATGTTTAAGAAGGAGGCCATTCATCCTTGCTGTTGTCCAAACGGTGAGAAAACGCAGACCGTCAGTTGCGCTTCCTGCAGGCCCCAGATGTGTGTTTACATGTTAGAGGAGGCAAAGTTACCGTAAGCTAGAAGAATGCACCGGGTTTTTTAAAAGTTTCTTGACAAAGTCTTAATATGAGTGGAAACTGTGTCATTGTGTATAAATCCAGCTTTAGTAATGGCAGTTTTAATAGATTCAACTTCATATGGACCTGTTACGCTCATTTCTGTATTTTTATTCTTGCTTTGCATTAGCCACACCATTCTATCTTTATCTTAAACTGGGACTAAGTGCAGCCCGTTGTTATCTGAAATAAGCCATTCTACCTCCTCTCCTGTTAAAGCTCCTTTTTGGAAATACCCTCTGCAGAATTGAAGCTGAATTTTCACCCCCAGGGGGCAGCGATTTCCCCCAGGCTGTGCTGAGGTGTTTCAGATGCATGCTGATGTTTAGCTTGTCCTTCTGGCTACACCCATATCCTCAAAATGCTCCAATCATAGGTAACTTCCTTCTCAAGTTATCACGTTAACAAGATTTTCAGAAAACTTGACCTCTGACCTTGACGTTGAGGTCGAAGTCATCCAGTCTTTAAGTGATGGCGTGATGAACCCTGCTTCCGGGCCCAAACTACTCTGCATTTAATAAGGCTGTTGTGCCTCTCTCGGTTTTTATTACTGCTAATCATTTTAAAGCGCAGTTTTCAAAACCTTATGATGCAACTACAGCCCAGCCCATGCAGCAGCAGTATATGAATGTCTAGCCTCCTATTGATGGATTATCTCAGTGGTTCTCCTGACTGACGTTTGGTCCGTTTGCAGCATCCTGTTTGCAGCATCCTGTCATGTGATTGCATTTGTCCCTAACCACTGTGAACACTCACGTTAACTTTATCGAGTGGAAAAAAGTCCTCCGTTCGTTAGCGTTCATCCTCCAGATTCCCTGTTTGTATTCTGCTAACATAGCTGTGTCGCTAGCGATCACGTAGCATATCATTATATACCAGCTAGCACAACCCTACAAACATCACTTCTGTTTGCTTTCCTGCCTTCATTTATGTGGGAAGTGATAGCAGAGCTGTACGTCTTAATTTGTTTCAGAAATGTTCAGAATGTTCTGTCAGAACATGTTATATTATGTTTAGATGGAAACTAGCTAACTTCCTGCTAACTTTGAACTCCATTAAACTTCATAAATTCTGTTTTCATGGATGCCTGGATGTTAAACTTAATTGTTACGCCTGGTAGAGCAGGAACGCTGATCATTTTATTAGAGATGAAAGAATTTAGACAGTTTTTCAACTCTGAGTGATGCTGCAGTGATCGTTTGACTTTGGGACCTGCAGCAGAGTTTGGGCCCAGACACGGCTAATGACGTCAGACTTAAAGACCGGACTGAGATTCGAACTTGTCCAAGAATTTCAGCAGATACGGTCGGGTAGCAAGTGAAAATCATAGGTGACATCTTGTCTTCACAAAGTTGGGGGTCCATGTCGGCCAATGGGGTGACAACAATACTCAGTCATCAGCCTTTTACAGCTGCGGGGTAAGAAGAACGTGTAAAATGAAGGCTACATTTACTCATGACGCCTTCTTGTGGTACAAATCAGTTTCACACTAAAGTACAGCTCGGCCCTAGTTCGACTCCATTTAATGTCTCGTCTTAAGTTCAATTTGGAAGGTTTGAAACAGTTTTATACAAAGCGATGTTCAGGATATTGAGCCTCTGTGTGAAGCCTGGGTTTTTGGCTCACGGGGATTATTTACCCTGGTATTTAAAACTTTGGCCACGTTTAATACAACCATCAACCACTAGAAAAGTATCCACATCCATTACAGAAAAGCACAAGAGGTCCTCTTCGATGCGCTCACATTTGATGTAGCTAATGCAACATTGTTAATCCAAGCTAGGCTAATGGGAGTTTCAGTGAGAGCACTCCAGTTTTTAGACCTTACCTGTGCTAAAAAAATGCAGCAGACTCAAATCTCGGATTTTGTGTAAACGCCGTCTGTGTGTCAGAACAGAGTTGGTCCTTCATCGCATCGCGCTGCACATTTGAATTTCTGAGAAGCCACATATTCAGACTTGCTTTGTCGACGTTTGTCATCGTTTCTGCACCATGTTCGATAGTGGCTTCATCAGCCATCACACAGATTTTCACACATTTATTTTCAGAGATATAATAAATATAGGCTGTGTCTGAATGGCAATATTCTACAAACAGTGTACATATGTAAAAAAAAAAATAGAAAAAGTATAAAAGACAAAGTTGACAAAGATGTGAAAGAGATTCTAAAATGTCTAATTAAGATGTAAATTAAAGTCTATGAAGAATTGCTGCTAAGGTCTGTAAATTGCACTTCAGTAACAAATACAAAGTGAATGTTTGTACTGTATATGTGAATAAAACCTCAAAATCTTGTAATTTTATTTTGGTCTTTGAAGTTTTTTTCTCGTCACATTTACTGTCAGTTTGATTGCAGGGTGAAAGAGAACGTTTGACCCGGTAGATGGAGAATATTTGGTCTATACTGAGCACTGATATTGGCCTGTTCACATTTTCTCATGGCCACCTTTTTGTGCCATCATATTCTGAGGCTCAGAGCATCCAGACTATTATTAAAGAGGCCTCCCTTCTCCTGCATCTCCCAGGGGAAATCCATGGGGAAATGGTTAATCTCTGTTAAGCTCAGTGGCAGGTGTCACACAGACCAGCCACCAAAAATTAGCCTGGAGGAAGGATCGAGTGAGGACGAAGAGGGGGGAAGTGCAGGGAGTTTAAGGCATGTCTCCTCAGTAGCTTCCACCCCTTCCCCTAAGGCCACGGAGTCGGCTGTGTGCTCAACAATATACATCGTAATTGACAATTTGCTCCAGCGGCTGGTCACAGCCAGCCAGCTCTAATCTAATGGACGAGGACGGAGTGGTGAAGGTCCACAGCATATTCTGACTCCCAGTTTCATGCTGCTTCTCAGTGAAATCTAGGAACCAGAACACATGATATTGTGTCATCATGTAGGGTTACACCAGTGGGGTATGGTCTACAACAGTTTCAGATTTAAAAAAAAAAGATTTTGTTTAAAATAGAAATAAAACGTAATAAATCCTTAATTCTATTCAGGTAGACGGTAAATATTAAAAATGCACTGGGACAAAGACGTTCTCAGTTTCTGACAGATGGTTACAATATGTCAAAACTAAGTAGGGACAAGTGGCTCAAGATTAGCAGGAACATGTGAACTCGTTAAATCTGGGGAAAAACATGATGAACTAGTTTGGAGGGACATTACGCCTCCATCGGAGGCCGAAAGCTAACGGTAACATCATCCACTGAAACGTTGTTTAAGAAGAAACAAATATTACAGAGGAAACTGAACTTGTGAGCAGTGGAAACCGTGCAAACTTAATTTCTTCAAGTTGAACACTAGACCATAATAAGTGTCTGATCAGAGGTGTGGCAGAGTTTTAAGCTGTGTCTCATAGTAGTTTAGTGTACTGCAGATATGAATGTCTGCGAGCTATGTGGGAAACCAGTTTTTCGCACTTGCCTGTTTAGTTCAGAAAAACAATCTTCACAAAATGATGCCACTTTTATTTTTTCAAGTGTACATGTTATTGCCCAGACTTACTAAACCAGCCTCGCGACCTCAACCTTTAATTTCTGCAAAAATATGAAAGCTTCATATGAAAAATTTTAGTTTGTGTTATCCACAGACTTTATTTCAGGGATCAAATCAGAAAATCACTGATTTCAAGATGAGGGACCCACAAGCATAAAAATGCTCTTTTCCAGGTTTCCAATATTATTTACTTTGTTAAGGTGAACGTTGTCTTAACTCAGTAGATGAAAACATATTTATTTACGAACTGTGTGCTTCAGAGAGGCTGCCACATTGTTACTGGTTGGAGATATAATCATAACTTAAATCATTATAACTTGTTGAATTTTTAATCAAATCCCAAGCTTTTTTGCTTTGGTGTTATCACTGATAACATTTTCTGATTTCCATTAGCCTCCTGATTGGTTCTTTCTTTATATAGTTAAGGAGGTGGTGTCTGGGCATCCTGAGCCAAGCCCCTTGTTGAGCTGGGGAAGCAAAAGAAGCAGACGGATCCACTTTATGTTCTTGGACATTAGTGAAAAAGAGAAATAGAAGAAGTTGAACACTAAGAAATAAAGTAGCTGCATGCCTGCTCTGTGCATCGCTGTGGCTTCCACATGGCTTCCTTTAAGAATGAGTTAACAAGCAAATTAAAAGTCTCATTAAATCCACACACCTCTTAAATCTGTTCTCATCAACACCAGTTTTACATTGTTTTTCGAAGCTACCTGATGAATAAAGTGCGCCTTCCAAAAACACATCTGAAGTGAACAAAAGGGAACAAGGGACTTGTGTTTGAATAGGATGAAAAAGAGATGTGAGACTGGAAAAAGGAAATCACACGTTTTATTGGAAAGTGTCAAGAGAGCACGTACCCGTCACAATAAAGTATGCAAAGTAGATCACATAATGAAGTTTGAGGTGAATATGATTCGCTACAGTGAAGCAAAGCCCATCCACTCTATTTTTTTTTTTACCCCTACAGCCTGGCACGCAATAATTTAATGTATCAATCCAAAATCATATTTCCTCCAGGTTGAAATTCATAAGCGGGGCACGAATCGGGCCGTGCCGTTCTACCTGCAGATTAAAATGACATTGATACCGGTGGGCGCCAAATTGAGTTCCCTGAATGAAACAGGAATAAAAAT
Organism: Rhamphochromis sp. 'chilingali'; assembly: GCF_963969265.1. Lineage (NCBI taxonomy): Eukaryota > Metazoa > Chordata > Actinopteri > Cichliformes > Cichlidae > Rhamphochromis > Rhamphochromis sp. 'chilingali'. Next base: position 26,553,535 of record NC_137945.1, on the reverse strand, counting down.
CCTATCTTTGCTGTGCTCGGGAACACAATTAGTTCTTTAACAAGCATTTGGAAAAGTGCACTGATGCTTGGATGGATAAGGCCCATGCACCGGGTTTTTTCTCCTCAATGCAATGTAAGGCATTTCAATAAGATTATTACACTTTCAGATTCATGCTACTTCAGAATGCATCCCGTTTGTGTTGTGGGTAGAAACAGCAGTGAAGTCTGAAGCCAGATTTTTCAGTAAGTCACCTTTATACACCGAGCTACAGCTACAGCAGTCACACAGGTACACAGAGTCTTTTGTGTGGGTTTTACAGCACTGAAGTCGATTAAACGTGTGAGAAACTACAGCATGACTTCATGTTTAAAATATTGCACAAGTGTAACAATTGAAGCTTCCTGGAATCCAGTTAAGCCTATTTCTAGGCAAGTCAGAAGTCAAACTGAGATTCAGTGTGTATTTCAAGTTATAGTCACTGATTTCAAAATGGAAGAAAACAAAAAAGAAAGACCCGGACTTCACTCCGAGCACCAGAAACATCAAGTCAAGCTGGGTTATTGCTTCTGTTTTTGGATAAAGAGCGCTCCGTGCAGAGAGTAAAAGCGCCGCCAGCGACAAAGATGCAGGAAGTTATAGAAGACTGAGGGCTCAACACAAACTGCGAGAGCATGTTGACAGGAGCGCTACTGAAGCACAGAAATGACCTGACAAGTTCACTTAAGGATCACACAGTACAGCAACGCAGGGCTCAGGAGCTGGCAGCAAGCTAAAGAGGACGAGTCTATACCGAGCTTATGGACACCAGCAGCACGTAGGGAATACTGGAATATGATAATGCACAACACATTCCTGTTCACAGAGTCATTATTGCTATGCTCTTGACACTTTACATCCTCACAGAAAAGGCAGAAAAAAGCAACATGTTTAAAAAAAATTAAAATCCACTGTAAACGCAGAACAAGGCAGAGTTACAGTTTCAACTATACTGGAAATATTGGCTGTGAAACTGAAAGCATCAAAGGTAACAGGCAAGGGAGCGAATCTCAATCTGTCAAAGGTTTCCCACAACGCCTCAGACGCCATTTGAAGCGCTCACCGACTGGCCCGGCAGCCCGCTCGCTGCACAGGTGATATGACGGAGATTTGTGATATGTTCCGATAAGAAATCTTCCAAATATTTGACCAAAAGGATAAAATAAAATAAAAGAATCACAGAACTGTCTCTGCCAAACTGTAAGACACATTAGCTAACAACAACAACCTGCAACACAGGTCACTTTAAACAGGCCACAATATATTATTTACACATCGTATTCTACAAACGGTTCTATTCTCTTGTGACTTTACAAGTAACATTTGCAAACTGAGTTTATCTACATGCAAGAGCGACGATTCAGCAGTAACTAAACAACAGTGCCGTGATCGGCAGCCCCGCGGCACACGGGTCAGAAATATATAGAGGAGGCTGGGGGCGGACAGATCGGACGAGCCTTGTCACAATTCACGATCCATGCTAAATAAGTGAAGGGTCAGACGCAGAAGGTCGGCTGTGTGGCCTCGTACACGCGTGTTCAGATGACATGAAAAGGCTTTTATGTGAGAGTAACTGAGGAGCAATTACTGTCTGAACTTGGAGCTCACTGCTGGAAAGCTGCGAAGCACATGACAACCAAACTGCTCGACAGAGGAAACACGCGTGTGCGAGGCCGCGGGTTACAGTGCAGACGTGTGCTGCGCCATCTATACACGGAGGGACTCTGATCACTTCTCCTGCAGCAGGGCGGGGATGTTGATGTTCCAGCCGATAGCCTGCCGGTCGAAGCCGCACGTGAACAGGTTGCACGACTGGTTTTCTTCATTCCACGCCGTGCAGCACACCATTCGCCTGTGACCCTGCACACGCACACACACACACACACACACACACACACACACACACACACACACACACACACACACACACACACACACACACACACACACACACACACACACACACACGTTTTAGTTTATGGTAACTGATGCTAACAACCGCCTTCCCGTCCAGGTTATTCTGCTCTTACCATTCTGTTGCTACGTGGAAGTCTGGCCAGCCTCACCCCGCTCATGTCAAACAGGCGTACTTGTCGATTGTCGTGTGGCAGAGCAATGATCTTCTGGTTGGCAGAGACGCTGATCCTGAAAGATCAGATGTAGTCGCACTTTAAACTGGAGCCAGAGTTTATCTGCTGACCCGAGTTCTCCTGATTGACTGGACCGACTCTATGTCAGTGATTTACTGAAAGAATAGAATTTAAATCTAGCCACGTCTGAAGCACATTTTCACTTTCTGTTTGCAGCACAATGATGACACTTACAATCTTGTCTGGTAAATGGTGGTGTGGTGCACTTTAAAGGAAGATGAAGATAAGGAACAATAACCATGTTAATACGAACATCTAACTGCCTTAACAGTACATACAATGCTTAACAAGTTTATTAGACCAGTGTTTCCCCACCACTGTCCTGCAGCACGGAAGATTATCGGGTTCCACCTGATTAGCACTCTAACAATTACATTCTCTTCCACTAGAGGGCACTACAACTACCTGCTGAAGAAGATGAAGATGAAGAAAAACAATTACAAAATAGTCATGCTGTGAGACGACACAGCGCATAATAGCAATAGATCAGTGGTTCCTGGGTTTGATCGAACCCCAGGGGTTTGGTGAGTCGGTCTCAGGGGTTCGGCAGAGCCTCCGCCGTGATATGCACGCCTCATTTTGTGCACCAGTAAAAAACATATGTATGTCTTGAATTTGAAAGAAATCCTATTTTATTTTTCACTAAAGAGGGGTTCAGTGAATGCGCGTATGAAACTGGTGGGGTTCGGTACCTCCAACAAGGTTAAGAACCACTGCAATAGATAGTTATTTGAAACGAAAAAGTAGTCAGTCTGACCTGGTTCCTGGAGAAAAGCATGAGTAGAAGAAAGCACAAAAAGGTACACTGGGGACAAACCGAGCCAATTCCACTATATCTGGTGCGTGGGGAAAAATGATCAATATGCTTTTTGTGACATTTTTGTTTGGTCGTGTGCGGTGTGATTTTTCTAATGTGAAATATGTGCCGTGGCTCCAAAAGGTTGGGAAACACTGTTTTAGATCCCCAGTCACTAATAGAAAACAAAAGTATTTAAAAAAAAAAAAAAAAAAAAAGTATGCCAGAACCCTCTGGAAGGCACACAGTCTTTGCAGACTGCTAAGGATCAGACATCCAATCAATATGCAATCAATTATATAACTCTAAGCATATATGAGTATATATTTCTAAGCATAAATGACAATCCAACAATATAAACCTAACACTGGACTCCTCTGAGAAGTCCAAAATTAATTAAGTGCAACATTCATCCATCTATCCATTCTGCCGCTTATCCAGGTTCAGGTCACAGCGGTCTAAGCAGGGAAGTTCAGAATTCCCTCAGACCAGAGGTCTCCTACCAGCAGGACATGCCCGAAACAACGTGCCAAGGATGCATCTGGAACCATCCTGCTTAAACCACCTCAACTGGCGCTATTCGATGTGGAGGAGCAGCACCTCTACTATAAGTCCTTCTCAAATGATCTGTAAGGGAGAGCCCAGCCACCCTTTGAATCAAACTAATTTCCACCACTTGCATCTGCGACCTCACTCAAGAACATTCAATAACTAAAATTTATTTTTCTATTCAGGAATGCAAGTGAATAACTGTAATTTGACATTTAATCAAAAATAACAGTGCGCTATATTATTTTTTTCAGCTTTAAAAAAAGAAACCCAGTGAATTTCAAATTTCATGGATAACAACAGTAATTACATTTTAGCATTAAAAATATCATTTTGACTAAAGAGCTTGCGCATACTGGTAATTACAAGTATTGGTAGTTACCATCACTTCTAATTTAGAGCAGCGGTTGCATAAACCGTACAGCGGGTGGTTTTCCAATACATTTGTTAAGCATAAAGTATAAAGAAAAGTATAATACACAAAGAAAATTTGATGCCCAAAATGCTGACTTTAACTACATCAGCCTAAGTTAATTACTTGTAAAATTTTAATTCAATTTATACTTTATATTGAATAAATAAACCTCAAAGCAATCTACGACTTTAAATTAATTTATAGTGTTGACAACCACTGACAGAGCGCTCAACCAGCCAACATATCAATTTAACACCATAGTTTGTAATGTCCAGCACCGCGTGCTACAGTTTCTCCTGTCACCTACCTGTTCACAGCTGAGTCAGTGCGGATGGTTGCTATAGGCGACCTCATGTTCTTCAGATCCCACACCTTGACAGTACGGTCATCACTTCCTGAAACCACATTGTCACCCACTGTGAACACCGCAGACGTCACCGTGCTGCAAGACAAACACACACGACAGCGTTACACACTTGTTACGCACGAAAGCGTGCAAGCAGCAAACGGAGGTGGTAATGAGCATGGTTTTCTATTTCAGAGATCATAGTTGCACATCTCTACCAGTCACGGAAAGAAGAAAGTTTTCTGAGTGACAAGTTATTAGTCACCCCCTTCCACAGGGCAGTGCTATTATTGTTAATACATAAAAGATGACACGAGCCGCACACATGCGTCACGGTGATGTGCAGACACTTGGAGCCACAGAGGGTGTGTCAGGTACAACACTGTAAAGCTGACACTGTGTGCTTCTTCGTTTATGATGCGACTCTGCATTGTTAAAACCTTACAAAGTGTCATTTTGCCACTTGAAGTTGGCAGGATCTCACTCATGCACAGAGGATGTCACAGAGATGCGGCAGTCGGGACAAAGTGAAGAGATAAATAATGACTTGAAAACATTCACACCAGCAAACGTGTTTGAGCCATCAGGATGCTGTGAACGATGATTTCCTCTCGATGCATTGGCATTTAGTCACATTTTCTTTCTCTCAGTTTACGATTAAATGTGATGAAACACATGCTCCGAAGTTTGGGAACATTATACATATAACATAATACATACAAGTGTAATACACGGTTGCTCCTGATGCATTCATCAGAGCGTGAACATTAGACAGAAGCACTTAGAAATGTAGAGCAAAGTGCTTGTATGAATGTATAAAGCTCTTTGAGTACTCAAGTAGAGTGCACGAGCACTATATAAGAACCAGTCCGTTTACCGCGTCCTCTCAGAGCCTTTTGAGGTAACCTCAAGTACCCATTACATGCAGCACTTTCGATGTATGCTTGGGCACCCCTAAACTATACACAAGTGTTTTATTGTTATGGTTTTTTATCCAATACAACGGAGCCACACCAATACAGTATATATATATATATATAGATCCGCGATAACTCGTTAACATTTGACTTTATAGTGGAAATCTCCATGTGTTTGAAAACTTAAATGTTCTTTTGTCATATTGTTAACAAAAACAAATGTGTGCTCAAATTCAGGCAGTACTTTATTTAGTTGATCCTGTTGACAGGAATGTTTTGCACACTGGAGGCAGCAGTGCATACACCCATCCCTTCCTCCGCCCCCCCTATATTCAGCCAGGCATGATTCCTCTTTAGGACTAAGGTCAGGCCTATCCATACATTTAACAGATCTTTAGCATTTTGAATCTATTCTACTCATTCATGGAGGTAAGTAAAACCAAAAGCCTGAATAGGCTTCCTCGTTCTTTATTAAGGTTCGTGTTGCCTTTACACACACACATACAGCACTATCTTGGGTTCTACATCCCATCTTTTTAGGTAAAACTGGCTTCCTGCTTAATTTAAATCGACATGGCATTAAGGGCTAATTAGCGGACTAAACTTTGTGCTATTAGGGAGGTTGCGGCTCAAAGAAACTGCTCTATCGTTACAGGCACCTTCTGACATTGCAGGGTACAGCCCACCTGGGAATAAACGGAGAGCAGGGAGAGATAGCGAAGAGGAAAGATAGGAGGTGTGTTAGGTGGGAGGTGTGAGGGGAGTGTAATCAGACGAGATAATTGATTAAAAGGTTGATTAAGGTTAAAGGGTTTTTAGAATGGGTGTGAGGAAGGAGGGGAGTGTTCAGTAGTACTTAATGCTTTGCAGTGTCTCTGACAGCCAAGGTCGAGACTCTTTGTGAGACTTTGGGTGCTGGAGAAGAAGCGAGAGATGGCCGTTCACGGTTCGGCAGGATTTACACCAGCACTGAGCGTGCGAGTACAGGCTGCAGTATTCTCCTGAACAATAGGTGTCATGACTCATATAAGATGTGAAGAAAATGAGAACAATGCAAAACTTCCAACTTTTGACCAACTGTGATGATCTGAAACTCAAACTTGTTCTCACAAAGAAAACAGATCATTTCAATTTGATTTCTACAGCAACAAATCACAACAACAGTCACTTCACGGTGCGTTCCATTATAAGGTCTTTACCTTATAATGGAACGCACCGCAGCGAGACAATACATCGTTTTATCTCGCTGTCACTCACTCGTGTGAAAGAGTGAATCTCGAGAAGGCAGAAAGCTACAATCTGCTGGTGCACAGCCACTCGGTGAGTGTTTTCTTGGGGATGTGCTTTTTCAAAACAGAAACTTTATGACAGCCTCATGTGATACGTTTAAGCGACATCACAGCCCAGGACACACCTGTAGCTTCAACATCTACAAAGAAAGCCCTTTGGACAGTTACAGCTAGTCTTCACGTGAAGCTTCGGCTCAATCTTCAAATGAAAATACTTCCCCGAAATATAAGACATTTTTAACAGCACTCTGAATGCCTTTGTGTTGCTGGGTTAAATTTTTTTGTGCATTATAAATGCAAATATCACATGAAAGCAGTGTGTAAAATGATCTGGCTAGACTTATTATAACAGTTTGTAAGACTCCTTTGTATTATTGACATTGATACCAAACTGCATGTTAATTTTTCTTACGTAAAACTGTTAAGTGGACTGGATTTCTGTTCTGGCACTGAGGCTTTGGTCTAAGCGACTGCATTTAAATGTATGGACATCTCAAAGAACCTTAACATGTGCTCACTGTTGAGTGGGTGAGAGCATAAGCCTAAAATGTTAATGAAAATATTCAGGTAGCGACGACTAAGAGGTTTAAGAGCACTCTGTTATTTTGCCATGCTGCAGATCTGACAGTCGCTGAGAACCCGGTAAGTGCTGTTGTATTCCTCCAGAGACAGGATGTCACATCTGCATGCAGACACACACGAGCACACATACGTACAGAGTTGCATTTCTCCAAAACTGCAATCAGATGTCACCGAAAGCCGTCGACGGCAGCAGAGACAAACGTGACATGGCAGTCCGTCTGTAGAGCAAGTCCGCTGTCATTTCTCGTTTGCTCTCGGTCGTTTTGTTAGCTCACGCGCAGTTGTCATTACACTGCAATTACGGCGGGGGTGGCGGGACAGAGGGGGCGCACGGCACTTTTAGCTGCCAAGGTTCGCTGTCAGGGAGCGTTAGCTGTAATTGCCAGTGAAGACGGTGAAAACGAGAGGCTGTCTCCCCTCTAGCTCTCAACCTCGTCTGCCTATTAAACTATTCACACTCTACTCTCTCTGATGTTTCCACAGGAGGGACGCGGAGATTATGCCATTTATGCCACACCATTATGTCATGTTGGAGATCCTGGGAAATTAGTAGGAGGAATGGCAACCTGTTAGTGCTCTAAGGCACTGTTAAAACAAGGATACCTCACAAGTAGTAAAGTGGGGAAACTGTAAAAACACACACAGAGTCAATGAGCTTCTTTCCAGCGTCCAGTCCATTATGCTTTCCTACTCGCCCAAACATACAGCAAAAGCCATGAGTTGATAAACAGAATACGCCTGTCTCAACTCCTCTTCTGCTTACTACTCCTCCAAACCATTAAAGCGAGTATTTAGGACTTTTTAGCATATTTGTTGGACCGAAATCACCAAGATATCAACACTGAGATCTAATCAGATTCTGTGTCTTATTATGTTTCCAGGCACTTGGCAGCAGTGTCACCGTGTTCTTTATAAAGTAAACAACAGGACTAAATATATTTAATAATTACTGAGCAAAAGGCCGAGAATGGATTTGCAAGCATTTAACAAACTAAACCAATTAATTCATCTTTGAAGTCTACATTGTGTTACTTGTTTACATCTCAGCTAAATTAGTATTGTTGGGTTTTCAACTCACTGATGCACACCACATGAGTGAAAACATGACATCTGAAGACTTTAAAGTTGTGTTCTTCTGAGATGGGCATCGTCTTCCATTTATACATATTTACAAAACTAAACTATTAATCAGCAACTTGAAAAACAGCTCAGCTGCATTCTTATTTACACTGCGTGTGTCAAGTGGCAGAAATACTATTACAGACTAGGCTTTTTGCAGTCCTGTAATGAGCCTGCAGAAGTTTGGGGAATCATTATGTCTGCCTGAAGGTCTACTTGTTGCTTTAAATGCAGCGCCACAAAGAAAGTGGCCATTTGTGAAGGAAATAAGGATGGAGGGAAGGAAAGGAGGGGAGGAGGGCTGTTGTTAACTGTGAAACACTGGTGCTTAATCTCATTACAGCAATTGTCTATGGGAGAGAATTAGAGTGGGATCTGCGGGAATTATACATGTTGGGGTCGTACATAATGAGCTCTGCCATAATCCCCCCACTTGCAATCAAAGGCTGCCAGCCAGCCGGCACACGCATGTAGGCACACACACACACACACACACACACACACACACACACACACACACACACACACACACACACACACACACACACACACACACACACACTTGCACTTCTTGTGCCTTTTAAAGAGCACTGCCATTGAAAGCCACAGACAAGCCTGACAGTCATCGTTTTGAAATGAGCGGCTGCAATTGAGTGTTAACAGCGAGCGAAGTGCCAAATTACACAGAGTGGGGGGATTAACGCAGAAACGGACAGATAAATGAACGGGAAGAGGGAGGGAGAACGAGAGTCGAAGAGCAGAGAGGAGAAAGAGAAGCAAACTGTTGAAGTGAGGAGAAGTGCTCCGTAATGAATGAGAGGCAAGTGGAGGATTTGGCTTAGAGCAACAGGGTCTGTAAATTAATGTAAAAGGAAAAAGAAAATGTTGGAGGGATTTATGGAGGTGAGATGCTACAGCACCACCCTGTGGGCAAATTAAAGACTGCACCCACATTTAAGTATCTGTCAGGGAACCAGGAAGGAGGAGCGCGGGTGAGAGAGAAAGACTCACTCAGTGTGTCCCTGGAAGACGTTGACAGAGTGGATGGATGGGTCCCTGAAGTCCCACAGTCTGAAGGTGGTGTCTCTGGATGAAGTGACCACCAGCCGCTGGGTTGGGTGGGTACAGCAGTGAGTCAGCTCCTGGTCATGGCCTGAACACACACACACAGTACATTGTGTTGCATAAAATCACACCTTTTTAAGTAATCTCAACATAAAAAAAAAAACAACAAAAACAACAGCGTGTGATTTTTACACGTCAGATTTTCTTTGGATTAAACCAGTGTAGGTGGAGCGTGGACAAGAAGGTGAAAAATATGAGGCTGAATGTGATTTCATGGAAAAGAAGAAAGCTTGTTGGTGCTATTGCACTGACCTTTTTAGTAAAATTCAACCTGGATCGTTTAGTATTAATAATGACTTTTTAAAAGTTGTAAGTTGGCAGCTTTTAAAAAAGAGTTTGAGAAACACTGAAAGAAGCAAGCTGGCTCCACAAACTACATGGATTTTATAATGCCTGTACCCAACATCAAACATCAGCATGGAGGAGAGGAAGGCACTCACATTGCTTAGTGATGACAACATTATCACCTGTCCAGCAGACAAGGGTAGGTGCACGGTTTTGCTAAACCAGAAAGACTATCATGAGAACATTTTGTCACTGCTCTATCACTCCAGCCGATCCAGGAGAAAAGGACAACTGCTGCCTGAGCAAAAACCTGTAGTGATCCCGTATGTGTCAGCAGCACTGGAACAGCTGAAACACATTTTCTCTAAACACCCTGTCTCTGTGGCTTTCAAACCCCAAAACCCACTGCACCAAAAACAGGTCAACCCCAAGGATCAGAACAGAGTAACACAGTGTACGCTGTTAAGTGCCAGGAGGATTGCCATAATTTATACATCGGGGAAACCAAACAACCTCTGGCTAAGCAGATGGAACAACACAGAAGAGCTACCTCGTCAGGCCAGGACTCTGCAGTCTATTTACACCTATAGGCGAGTGGACACTCTTTCAGTGATGAGGATGTACACATCCTGGACAGGGAGGAACGCTGGTTCGAGCGAGGAGTCAAGGAAAAGGGAAAGACCATCTCTGAATCAAGGAGGGGGCCTAAGGGTACATCTTTTACCATCCTACAATGCTGTGATTGCAGCCACTCCCCAACGCTCTGTGAATGGTACTCATGGTCATTGATCAGTGCTTGTTGATCAGTGGTTATGAAATTTTCCACATTAATGACTGACCTCACAGCCCATAGTTCATCAGTGGTGCTAGTTTCAGTCATTGTGCAAATGTACTGTTTATAAGGTTGGGAAAACCTGCAGCCAGCTGAGACTGAAGAAGTCACTTGGATGAATGGTTTTTCCCACTGAAAACGCTACGTCCAGATGAACAGAATCATTTGTTTGGGATTTCCTTATCTGGATGAGTGAGCATGCCTCAAGATAAAATGTCTGTAGTTTCATATTTGAACTTTAATAACAGTCTGGTTAAACTGTAGAGTGTCATACAAAGTACACTAATGAGGAAGAAAAATAACAAAAACCCTGACTTCTGTTTACGACTCCTCTGCCATTACATACCAGTGAGCGTGTGAACCAGTTCAGAAGTCTCAACCTCGTACAGGTTGGCAGCACGATCCCAGGAAGCTGTCACCACTTGTCGGCCTCCCACTAACCAATCAGCTGCTATTACGACGCCCTGGTGGCTCTTGAGTGTTGCAGTAGCAACCCGGACCGTGGGCACTTCACAAGGGCCCTCGCCATCCACCTCGCCTTCCTCTCTGTCCGAAGAATCCTGGTCTTCATCGCACGGAGCCTGTGAAAGACGCAAAACAAAAGCTCAGTCGAGCTCCTGTCTTGTTTTGGTTTGATTCATTTGAGAGTAAAGTGACCTATTGTAGAAACACTGGGAAGAGAACAAGTTCAAAGCTACTCACACTGACATCTGGTGGTGGCTGTGGGGCTGGAAGCTGCACCATGTACCGCCAGATGTGAGCCGTCTGGTCCCCAGAGGCTGTGGAAAGTACAAATCAACAAAGAGCACAGCTCACATCTACACACGAGTGACTGCTGGAGGCAACAGATGCAGCAGAAAACGGTTGAAACGACGACAAGGAGAACAAACCTGTTGAAACAGATGCTATATTTAACGTAGTCGACTTGACAAGTCAAACATGCATTCAAATGCTTACCTGTGAGTGCCATCTGCTCTGTGGGGTGGAATTTGATGGAGTTGACTGTGCAAAGGGAACAATGAAGAGACGTCATCTAACAAGCCGTGTAAGCAAATGTTGACAGACAGTGTTACATCTAAGAATACGCTTCGAAATGCTTCTGCCATGAGCCAGTGTTTATTAACAAGAGATGTCGCACGACAGGCTGTACGTCACACTAAATATTGTTATAAGCACTCAGACAGGCTATTAAAACGTTCTATTAGAAAAAATATAAACGATTTAGAATAATTTTTGTGTATGGACTTTGTGAATGTCTGTAGACAAATAAAGCCTTTGGCTGTGATTACCTGATCCTGCATGGCCAGCATACCTCAGCAGACATTTGCCCGTCTCTATACTCCACAGCAGCGCTGAGTGGTCTGTTAAGAGAGAGCAGGTATAAACAACATGCAGCCATTTCCATTTTTACAGTAACCAGCTAATGGTTTCACGCTGTATGATCCTGCCTTTATGTAATGGGCTGTATAGTCTGAGTGGATGTGGTAAGAAATTTCTGGATTGTTTAACGAGCTTCCTTAAAGATAAAACGAGGCCAACATGTTGTTTCTGAAGGACTGGTTTGGATAAATATTGATACTAAAACACTACTTGCGCTGCATCACCAGATGTAATCAATCATCTTAAGTATGTTCTCATTTTCTGCTAATTGCACCGAGGCATCACAATTAATTTGACAAAGATATAATGATGCAAATATTGCTTGCAGCACCTTTAGTCTTTGCTATTTATTCTTATTTAAAACTAGGGTGCCACATGCTGCCTGTGTGTACAACAAAGCTATCATGATTGATTTATATAGTCTGTGAAGGGACTTTTTTTTTCTACCTGCAGAGGCAGTGCCCAGCACAACTGGCTGAGTTCGGGTGACACTGAGGTCCCAGATCCCATCGCGATGGCCCACATACTCCTTGAGCAGCTGGCACAAAGCCCGGGAGCCGGTGGTGGCTTTGAAACTGGACACGATCTGAAGCGAGTGTGAGGGAGAGAAAAGTATAACGGTTTAACAGCACTCAGTTAAATTATTAAAAAATGTAAATGTAATTACACTGATTACAAAATATAAGAATATGTAGAGTTTAACTTGTAGTTCTCCTGTCTTACTGCACAGCTTCATTTAGGCTCCGTAAATACTGATATAACTCCTAGCCAACACCTGGCTACATACAGGTATTGCCAGTTAACTGTTACTCGTTGTCAAACACAGTAAAAGCTAATGTGTTGCTTGCCAGATTAGATCAAGGGTGTGTATCACAAAACAAGGTCACCTGGAAAGGCGTCTTCTTAGGAAATAGGTTAAGTCTCTTTGAGGTGTCATTAATCCTAACTGTACAGCTAAATGGCTCCAAAGCAATTTAACTTAAGGACATGGGAACAAAGCCAGCCTGACATTTCTCCCACATGATCATAATGACGGCAAAGGTTTTCATTAAAGAGATGAGCAATAAGAATAATAAGTCGTTTTTACTTTTGGTGATAATTATGTCAGAGATAAAAAAGGTTTTACTACAAACTGAAGTTCGATAACCAATTACAATGGAATATTAATTGTGCATGCTGTTTATGAATTCAGTTAATTACAAAAGCAACATTACAGCTTTATCGCGTACCTGTTTTATTTTTCAGCACAGACTACCTGTGCTGGTCACCCTCTGCATTGGCAGGTCGAGCCTTCCTTAACTTTTAACTGTTTTTAATGTTTATCAGTTTATAACCGCTCATGTTGAAAATGCCAAACACATTAAAAAGACTTCACTTTGTGGTAATTCTGTTTGTCTAATCACATTAGTTATATTATCGGGAAGTTATTTGAATATCTCTATACTGTGTTCCTCTATTTAAAGTTATACGTTTTCATTGTTAAATGTCAGCTTATCAGAATAATTTAAACTGGCTTTGTGATACAGACCCCAAGTGTGTTTGTACACTGCGACACTTTTATGTTTGCCATATTTGTGATTTCAGATTGCGCCACACTGCATGTCACTAGAGTATCAAATTATCGAGAGGACAGATTGTGATTGTCCTTGTAAACGACCGGTGCAACCTCTAAAAATAACTAGTGGTCTGATTGCACATGGACCCGTCACTGCAGGCTACCAGATAAACAAACTAAAGTGCAGTTTCACTTGTCACAGAGCTGTCACAGCCAGTACTTTACATGCTGCTGCAGACAGCTGACCACAGCAACAAGCTAACAACATTGCTAGACATTAGATGCAGCAGCAGCAAAGTATTTGGTTCATGAGTGCCAGACTGTGTTAATATAAACTCTTATTCTGTCCAGAGTGTTTATATTCACCTTGCGCTCTGATGCAACCTTACTATACACCTCCTGTTGTTAGAGCAAAATAGCAGACAAGATGAGTGAATAGCCCAGTCAATGTCAACCCCGTACAACACTGAAGCTATAGTTAGTCAGGATCATTAGTTTCAAGTCCCCTCCATCTTTCCAAAATTAGTTTTTGGTCATGTTTCTTAGCCAGCTGAGAGGTTAGTGGTATTGTACATAGCTGCTACTTCTGTCATGGGGTTAATTAAAGAAGCCTTTTCTTGATTCCCTCAATGCTCTTTTCACTGTGGCTATATTCAAGGTTTTTCTCTGCATTAAAAAAAGCAGAACAGCATTTTACTTAGAACACAAAAGAAGAGAAAAATGATTCTCCTATTACTGTAAATATAGAAATGGAAAAAAGATAAATATTTATTTTAGGTATTTTTCTATTTTACTAATTTTATCTGCACTCGTGTAATGTTTAGCTCACACCAGTTTCCTCTCCTCTGCTCTCACTGTGTGTGCATGAATGTGGAGAGGAGCAGAGCAAAGTAGGTGAAGTGAAGATAGAATATGGTAGTTTTTTCATTACAACAGATTTCGATCAGACAGAGATCAGCCCTGAACGTTTTAACCAGATGTAAAGATGCTAGAAGCTATACTGCTAGTGGCAGGGATGCTAGCTCGAGGGCATCAGCTGTCCTGCTGATGTTTCATCTGTAACCTGATGGCAAGTACAGATACAGGTTTCTACCAATTAGAGAGGAAACACTTCATCTAGCTTTATAAGACAAAAGGCAGCAATTTTTCAGATTAATGAAAAACCTGATGTTATTTTTTTTCAAAATCTGAAATAGTTTTACAAAAACTATCTGTTAATTTCAAAGGCAGAATAATAGTAATCATTACTAACAACATCTGTATGGGAAAGACAACAAAAAGAAGCTGAAAGCAGACCTGTCCAACATAAGCCAATGCGGGGGAACACTGATCAAAACAAAAACAAAAAAACAAAAACAAAAAAAAAAAACACAAAACACTAATCACTGGTCAAGTTGCCAGTTAACTGTGGATAACATAAAATCTGAAAACAGGAAAAACAGCTAGCTGGCTCAGTCAAAACAAGGCATAATGTGCAGACAAAATCTTTTATATCAATTGTTTGAACTGTGCAAAAACTTAACTGTAAAAACAACAAAACTTTATGAAGGCAGGGATCGTGTGCCAGACTATTTTTTTAAGGCGACCAGCAGAAACTTGAAATTACTAGCACAAAAGTTCCACAGAAATCATTGTTGATAGATGTATTATGTTACCTTTCGGGCAATACAATGTTGCTTCCTCATTAGAAGTCTTTAGGCCTAGTCTTTGTGCTTAGCTAAGCTATCCAGCTACTAACGTCAGCTCCCCCCAAAATTGGGACTGCTTTTGATCTTCTCATCTAGCAAGAAGGTAAGTGTAGCCAACTGACACGGTGTTTGAAATAGCTGATGAAAAGTGACTCAAAGAATCGCCAAAGTAATGAAAGGCGATACAAAAAAGGATAAACAAATAAAATATAAAGTAACACTTTGTACATCTAACAAATGCAGCTTTGCCCAAATGACTTGAGTATGAGTGCAGAGCAGAGAAGGAGTCAAGTTCAGACTGCAGTTAAAGAGACATTCAAGCCACCACCGCCTCCCCCATGATGCTTAGTGGCAAACAGAGCATTCAGGAAGTTACCCATGAATCTCCGCCCCACAACTCCCATGTTGCCACACTGAAGTTGCGAGGTCCACCTAATTTGCCCTGGAAAGTGTACAAGCACTGTGTCAGAGAGTCAAGAGATTACAAAGGACAAAGTCATGGGAGATGACATTTTGTGGTAAATGCTGTAGTAAACACGATTTCTTTTACCCCTGTGATTAAAATCTTCAATCATATCAGTGAATTATTTGTTTACCCACATTTTTTAAACAGATTATGATCTCCTCAGAGGAAGATTCTTCCTTCCTCTCACTCAGCATTACAGGGGCTTTCCACAGTCAGTTACTTCACACAGGCCTGAATCCCAAAAGCTCAAATATTTACACACATGACACGTCTTACGAGCTCTATTGAACGGGCTAACGTGGCTTGTGCCAGGTACCTTGCTGGTAGAGGCTTTGTAGGTCGTCTTCAGCTTCTGTGACAGTTGACTGGTGCTGTGGCTGGCTGTGTGACAGAGACACAAAGAACAATGAATGAAATTCATTACCCAGTGACAGAACTCTTGCTTGCTTTTATTCACTGCTGCAGTAACGGTCTCGTAAAGTGTCAAGATTTTAAAATAGCACACACCTTGACAATACAAAGCCTTGTTGAGCGTTTCTAGTTATACTATCTACACTGAACATTTATGCAGTGTAAATGTCCCCATGTCCAGCAAGGACGGAGCTGTGAAAATACTGTCGAGAGCTCAGCTTCACAAAGTGTGATCACCAGTTAAACTGAGCTTATTTTAGAAATCCAGGCTGGCTTTAAGGATATTAGGTGTCATAACAGAGGGTTTACATAAGTCTGACCTATGTGAGTGTCTCACCCCAAGCAGTAATGAACATCGACCAGTTTACAGAACGTGTCATCATTGTTTGTACAATTTTTATATGGCATCTTATAGTGATTCACAGATTTCAGTCACTTGCTAACTTGCTAACCTGGTGGCCAAAAACGATTACAAAACGTTACTCCATCATGACAGCCGATAGTGGACACTCAGTAGTACTGCAGGACTAAAGTGTTTGGGGGGTTTTCTCACCTTGCACTGCTGCCAGGTTAGAAGCTTACAGCTACATGTATTTTCATATGTATTCCAATCTCATGTCTTGTGGAAATTTACAGTGTAGGGTCAGAAAAGTTCCAATAACATGAATTTGTCACATTTGTCATACATCTAATGTCAGGTAAATTGTTCCAACAGTTTAACTGAGACACCACTGACAGCCGGGGCTGCTGAGAAGAAACAGGGACTGGTACGTTTGGCCTGTAAGGCAGGGTTAGTTAAAGCTTATTAGTGCATCTGATAGCACAGGAACCTTCTGGTATTTTCGATAAGTTAAACTTATAGACTTTCAAAGGGCCGCCATACTGTTTTTGGCCTCCAGGTGGGCATGTGCCTCAAGCTCTGAAGTCAAATGAAAACTATGGATGCTGCAGTGAAAATCGAGGCAACTGTTGGCATTGAAAACACATTTACTAAAAACAGGGATACACAGCCAGGCAGAGGGTTACTGGAGAGTATTTTCACCTTATGGAGGCTGCTGGATGCCCAAATAGTAAAATCCAAGTAAACATTAGCTCCTAGAAAATGTTCACTCACCCTGTACAAAGAAAAAACAGGTGGCTCATGCAAATGTGTAGCCATGCCATATAGCAGCCTGGTCAGCATATAGACACAACATAAACAAACACAGCTGGTACAAACATCTGCCATAAAAAGAAGTTTTTAAAAAAAGAAAAGAAATGATAAATTGTCTTTTTAGGCTGTGCAGGTAGAGTCTGCCTGTCTGAGAGAGCCGATAAAACATCTCAAATTAAACTTTGTTGCTTTCATTAACCTTCACTTTAATTCTTATTCATTACAGCATTTTTTTAAAGGTAGAAAATATCCGTGTCCTTCGCTATTTTATCTTGAATATTTTAAAGTTATTTTGGTATTATCTATAATTTTGTAAACATTTAGTTGCTTGTATCTTTGTACTTCTCTTCTTTTCGAATGCTATCGTATGTTTGAGTGATTTGGGGGCACATTTCCCTTCAATTTATGTTCCTGGACTCCTGGTAGTTTGGGTCCAAAATGTTTTTTGTGATACTTTTTGAGAAATGTCATGACATGGATGTGATGCAGAACACGAAAAGCTGGCTAGAGACAGAGTGGGAATGCCACTGTTTGTAATATCTCTCAGATCAATGCAGGAGAAATCAGTTTACTGAAAAGTCCCACACCCCTTTGTGGGTGTTACGGTGCCACTCAGCCGGCGAAATTCACCGCCTTTGTGATGCTGGCGACTCCTCTGTCTTCAGCCTGTGGCAATAACACTGTGTGGACTGTGATCAACAACTTCCTCGAGTTTTAATCAGCAGTTTAATCATTTACAAACGCCCTACAAGTCACCATTTATCTATCTGCATCGTGACTAAACCACAGTAACTCAAAGAACAAACACAGTTTGGCTTCCTAAAGGTAAAAATAAAAACAACTGCTCATATGTGTACAGCTGTTTTACGACAGTCTGTCACAAAGATGACACATAAGTAACATGCCAATTTAAATCTTTATGTTTATCAGCTCCCAGGGAGATTACTTCAGCCACCATGGGATGAGATATCCACTTTAAACACAATCAATATTTTCCATTTCAATTTCCAAAGACTTCTATTAACTGTACTCAGTGTAAATTACAGACTTAAATAGATTTGTGTTGGAAATTACGGACCTTTTGTTTTCAAGGCTCCCTTGGTGGGGTCTCCTCCCTCAACAGCCTGTCCATCTCCAGTCAGCCGCTCATTCAGTGATTCAATTTCCCGACGTACTGCAACGTAAGACAGCCATGACGTGTCAGTATTTAAACACTGAAAACGTCCACTCAGTAAATGAGCACTGATGCGTACACTGTCAGTTACTCACATTCAAGGTTTTCTATGTAGAGATTCTCAAACTCCCGTTCAATCTGACCAAACAGGTCAAGAAGATTGCTCCGCAAAGCGAGAGGCAGCTTGGAGTCCTGGACAGACAGAAAACAGAACCACACAGTAAGGTCAAACACACGGCACGCTTCAAGGTCAGGAATGTAGAGCAGGAATTCGCTCCACATCCTCCTCAAGTGTGGCGTAACATAATGTAGCATAATGCTATGCCAAAAATGCAGAACTGTATAACAACAACATGTTCTGTTATTACAGTCGGAAGTGAAGTTTGTGACTCTTAAAGGTAAAACGTTTAACTGAACACACGTGTTTACGCGATTTAATCGGGCAGCAGATGAACTTGTGCGAACTCTTGGCCACAGTTTGAGCTACAGAGCTACAAGCTAAAAACAAATAACTACACAACAGGAGTGTCCAACCAGCCTCTACTAACTTACCTCCATGGTGCAGTCCTAGATGTACCCAGTTACCAGCTGACCGCCAATCTCCACCAGACTAGCATGTGAAGACACATAAAAGCTGCCATGAAAACACTAGATTCAGAAGGCTGCGTCTCACAGCTCCCTGAGCGCTGCTGCTCAGTCCTTCAGCCGTCCAAAAGACAACGATACCAAACACTTCACTTGTCACCCTTCAGCTGAGGCACGTGTTAAAAAAACCAACCGCTTGGCACAATGACGTTAGCCGCATGACCATTCTGTCATCACCACGTTCACACACTTTATCAAAAAAAAGCCCAAACAAATAAATAAAGGTCATTTAAGAAGTAACAGGCAGGCCTTGTGAATTTAAAGCTGCTTTAGTAGTGGCACTTAAACCTGCAGCTTGCTCAGGCCAAAGCCGGCAGCGTTAAAAGTGAGGAAGAATATCTGTTCTGTGTAAAATATGGGTCCATAAAACTGTCTGTGTATGTGTAGCCAGTGCTGCAGGGAATAGAGGAGGTACATCCACAGCGCCAGCCAGTCTTGGCAATAAACAAAAAAGGACTGTTGAAAAGACTAATCAGACCTGAACAAGCGGCCCATATTAAAACTTGATGAGACAACAGGCGAGTGCAAGCTGAGCTCTAGTTTTAGTGGCTGACAAAGCGCAGAAAGTAAAAGGCAAAGGATTTCCATGGTCTGGCAAACTGACAAATTCAACCATCCCATTTTTGAGAGCGACTGATAAGTAGGTCATCCAACGTGTTTTTCATTTTAACCCTACACGTTGTCTATCATCTCCCCCGATACGAGAAACCTGTCAATACAATGTGAAACACTCACAAACCATCTGTTGGTCTTATCTGGGAGATGACTTTCAATAAGGTCGCTGTAAAGCCAACTCCCAAAAGTTAACAACCAAGATATTCTTGATCAAACAGAAACAGTTTTTATTATCTCAGAAGGGAAGAAGCAACTGGTCTGCACCAGGAAATGGCTGCTCGTGAACAGGTTCCCACTCTTCCCTTTTCTGGAAGAAATAAATCAATTGTAGAACTAATTTAGAGAACCGTGTTTGGAGAAAGTTAATAACCAACTTGATACCAGAGACACAGGCGAGTACTTTGTTTTAAAACAAAGAAATGAGTAACCAAAGTCTAAACCCACAGAGGACAGAGACAGCATTAACTTTTTGACTAAGAAATATCTGCCCAAGAAACTGCAGCTACTGTTTCACAACAAGGAAGAAACTCATAAACACGTGAAAGCGTGGCGTTGTTGATGTTGCAAGTACAAAATAAAAGAAATGCTGCTTAACCGGCTCATACTGTACTCTTGTGAATGAAAGAACCAGCCTCGCACCAAAACAGCCTAACAATAAAAATGCTACTTATGCGAGAACAGCCTGCTCTGTGTTTTAAAGTGAAACTCTGTGTGTTTTACACCTAACATATGTTATTACGCTGTCTTCAAAACTTCAAGTTAACATAGATTGCTTGTCTGCTGTTGTCGATTTGCTTGTGTGTAAATGAGAAAACCCATGGATCCATGTCTTTGTGTATTTCCCCCTCACCTGTCCATCCAGCATGTCTCCTCTTTGGATGCCTCCCGGCCTCTCCTCTGTGCTGTTGGTGCGCCTGATAGACAAACTGTGAGCCTTGCGCTTCTGCTTGGGGTGACGGGCAGCTGAAGCAGAGCCGCTGCTGCTTCCGCCCTCCACAGGCATCCCTCCTACCTCGTGGGTGGCCCTGCCCCCTGTTCACACCCTACCTGAGAAACAGGTAAACACTGGCTGGACTTTCTGGTTGGCTGGTTCAGGCTTTCAGTTATCGCCACCTGTCTGTCAGTGAAAAGAAAGGAAAATGCAGGTTTAGCCCCATTACATGAATTCTTTAAGGTAAAACAACCTAAATTCTAAATCCATTCAAAAATCCCAACAATTTAACTATGTGTTCACGTTATTCTTTTACATAGGGAAATAATAGATATAGAAAGTGCATTTAGACCTTTTGTCAAATTAATAAAGAGTCCCGAGGTAAATGGTGTCGCCTGAATTTACAATAGACAGCCAGTAAAGCCTGAAAGACCCGATCATCTTCTAAATCGTACATTTCTTTGCCAGCAGATATTACCACATTAATTACAGGATGTTATTGAAGTTCTGCAGCGCTGTATGTCCGCTGCTTCCGTTATTATAGCGCAGTATGATAGTAAACCAGAGGACAACGGGTAATAAATATAAGCCAACAGAAATTTTATAGGGCAGGCAATGATGTGTAATAAATATTAGCTCGCTCGTTATATATAAGTGAAACTGAGACTGGAAACGGTAAAAACGCCTGAACGCGTCGATTCATAAAACAGTACGTCTATTAACTACCTATGAAAAATTAAAAGGTAATTTGACATCATTTTGATATACAGGTACACGAAACAAGACGACACTCACCACTGTCATTACCTGACTGAATCTATACACGCCAAGCAGCCCGAGAAATTACTAGAGCTAAACGCTAGCACGAGCTAACTGCCACATATCAGCTTCCTCGCGGCATCTTAGACCAAACAGCGCACAGCAG